>NC_140582.1:1238155256-1238594572 GCF_964204655.1 Triturus cristatus | reverse complement strand
CGCTCCTACAACCTGGAATAACCTTCCGCTGCACACCAGTGCTGCCTCTTAGATCCTCAGATTCCGCAGGAGGTTAAAGACATGACTTTTAGAATAGGCCACCGAGGCTTAGCCATAGGCCAGACCAGGCTGCTGCTGTCTACAGCGGCAGGATACTCTCCCGGGTGATAGAGTGCTCTACAAATTAACATAACATAATCAGACATAACTAAACATAACATAACTAAATATAACATAACTAAGCATACCTAAACATAAGACAACTAAACATAGCATAACTAAACATACCTAAACATAACTTAACATACCATAACTAAGTATAACATAACTAAACATAACATAACTACACATAACTAGGCATAACCATAACCCTGGGCAGAATGTAGGCTCCTTCTCACACCCCACGCTTTCTCCCCACACACACCCACACTTTTGTGACTATCTGTCCAATTCGTCTGCAGACCTGTGAGCCTCTACAGGCCTACTTCTGGATATGTGTGCAGTGGGCACCTCATGCCATCAGCTATGACCGTCTGTAGAGTTGTGGGCCTGTATGGACACGGCTGGATGTGGACCGCACAGCTGTTGGCTCTTGTCTATCTCCTTGGCTGCCCCATAGAACCCTCCCCCAGCACAGCCGAAGTTCTTGCCTGTGATGTACTAGGTGTCATGCTGCCCTTTCCCATTTAAAGAAGAAATGGGGCTCTTTCACCCCTAAGTTCCTTGTGCAAATCTAGGGCCCTTGTGGTGTCTGTGACCTTCCTGTGCAGAGCTGAAGGACCCTGACACAACCCAGTGGACTTGTCCCTAGTCCCTCCTGCACCCACCCCTCCCCCTCTGTGCAAAGCTTAGAAGCTGCACCTGAAAGCTATCTGTCCAGGACATGATATGGTGTTCATTTGAAAACTGCAACGAAATCTGTGACGGTCACTGTGTGGGACAGCACCCAAGATGTGGAATAACATCCTCCAGACCTGAGGAGGAGCCCTATATATGCTGCCATCAAGTGAGGAATGTACAAACACTCCCATCCCAACACTACTCATCCCTAGCAGTGATATGTGTAGGACTGGTGCTGCCTGGCTGCTCAGCCGGTTCTTTGGCCCAGGCTTTACCTGCATGACTGAAGCTCAGAATGTAAACTACCCTGGGCCTGATCCCAGAGGCCCCAGCCAGATGCGAATACAGCGGCACCCGATAAAACCCAACCTTGGACTCTCTATGGTTTATCAGATGAGGCGACTATTGTCTATTGTGAATGTTTCAGGAATAACATGCAGATGTTGGTGCTCACCAAATCCAACTGTAGGTGTCTTGGTAAATACTGAGCTGTTCCTCCTACTAAACTCCAGCAGGGATTATCTGCCAACATGTAATGGCGAGTGCAAACGTTGCCACACCTAGTATTTACAGGGTGTGATAAACATCACATCACTTGTAAGTGTAATCCCTGTGGAACCAGGTATCGCTTGCCATGTCTATCCTTCTGCGCAAACCTGCCCCTCCCATCCTCTCTGTCCTGCGCACAACTGGCCACCTCATTGTGCCTCTCCGCTGTGCTAAACCAGGCCCAGCGTCATGTCTCCTCCTGCGCAGAACTCTCCGTGACATATTATTGAGGTCGAAAATATTGCGATACAAAAATATTGTGGAAAACCGGAAGGTGAACAAAAGTATCAACTTTACATACGTACAATGCAAAGTACGACCATATCAAGTACAAGAATATTGTGAACAAATGTACTGAAATGAGATAGGTAAGGATACAGATGTTAAAGTATTTTGCATTATAATAACTTAAAGAAATAATTAAGTTAAAAAATATTACATGTATAAATATATACAATATGTAGAAAATTCCAATCTAAAAAAAAGAAATGTAATACTTACAATTGTATACAAATAATATATAGGTTCGATTATATATAAACAAAATAATGATAATTAACATTGCTTTTAAAAATGTGAACATACAGACGTATTTAAATAATATGTGATAAAAAATAGTTATGATCATTAGTAAACCATTAAAATTATTATTACACCAATAAAGTTCAAAAATAAAATCAAGCTCCATTACAATATAAGTACCCTACAAAATAAAATCACAAAAAATCTAAAAACTAAAACAGATAAAAATCCAAAGTATCTAAAAAAATATTGGTAGAAACATTTCTGCAAACACTAACAAAAATGAATACAACTTGAAAAAATGAAAACAAGTATCACCATTCCCACTGCAATGTAGGCAACAGTAGGGAAACTGCTGGGCTTTGGGGGGTTGGATGTACTGTTCTAATTTCTAATTTAAAACATTTCTAAAGCGCAGCGTACACCATGCGGTTTCTTGGCGCTAGTAGGCAGGATCGGCAACTGAGGGAAAAGACAAGAGTGATAAGAATGAAGAGCTAAGCGGGGAAAGCCTGATTGAAGAGAAAGGTTTTTAAATCTTTGCGAAAAGAGAGGTACTGGGTAGCAGAACGGAGATGGTCAGGAAGGGAGTTCCAGAATGTTGGAGCCAAGGTGGAGAAGTTGGCCCCACCCCACTTTTTACGTGTGAAGCGGGGGATCTGAAGAAGGGACTTAGAGGAAGACCGGAGCTCTCTTGTGGGAACATAGGGTTTTATTAAAGAAGAGATAAAGGCGGGGGCAGTGCCTTGGCGGGCCTGGAAGACCATGCAGCCCGTCTTAAAAAGGGAGCGTTCTTTTACGGGAAGCCAGTGAAGCTCCCTGAGAAGGGGGGTGGAATGGTGATAGCGTGGGAGGCCGTAAACCAGCCGGGCCGCCTGGTTCTGGATCGACTGAAGTCTTCGCAGGCTGTAAGCTGGAATGCCATGATAGAGGGCGTTGGCATAATCCAGCTTTGATATCACCAGGGCGGCCATGATGATCTTGAGTGCCTGAGGGGAAAAGAAGCGGGAAACAGAGCGGATGGTGCGGAGAGTGAGGAAACAAGAGGAGACCACGGAGCTGATTTGTGGGTGAAGGGTGAGCTGATTATTCATTTTGACACCCAGTGTTTTGACCGTGGTTGAGGGGGTAGGTGCGGGCCCAAGAGAGGGGGGCCAAAAAAGAGAGTTCCAGGGGCTGGATGAACCACCGGTGAGAACCAACTCGGTTTTATCCGGGTTCAGCTTAAGGTGGTTGTGGTTCATCCAGTCCCTGATGAATGTCATGGTAGACTGGAAATTAGAGACAGAAAGGGGAGAGGAGGACAGATCAAAGATGAGCTGGAGATCATCCGCGTAGTTGTACACGGTGACCTCCAGCTGCTGAAGCGCGAAGATAAGAGGGAAGATATAGAGATTAAAAAGCAGGGGGGAAAGAGAGGATCCCTGGGGAACGCCGCAAGTGACAGGGAGGGGAGTGGCAGAGAAGACGCCTAGCCGCACTGCCTGGGTGCGGTCCCTCAGAAAGGAGGAGAGCCAAACCAGGGCTGATCCCCCGATTCCAGCCGCCCTGACACGGGACAGTAAGATGGTATGGTCCACCGTGTCAAAGGCGGCGGACAAGTCAAGGAGGACCAGTGCCTGGTGTTTGTTATCATCCATACCCTTTCTGAGGTTGTCTAGGACTGAGACCACAACCGATTCAGTCGAATGTCTGGGACGGAAACCGGCCTGGCGAGATGCCAGCCCCCCATTGGTCTCAATATGGGCGCTGAGTACCACGGTGACGTGGCGTTCCATCACCTTGCCCAAGAAGGGCAGCAAGGAGATGGGGCGATAGTTGGCCGAGATGGAAGGGTCCGCGCCAGGTTTCTTCAAAATGGGTACTATAGTAGCTGCCTTTAGCGCGGGGGGCACTACACCCTGTGCTAGGGAGCTGTTGAGGAAGGCGATGGGGGGTTCAGAACAGCAGGAGTAAATTTGCTGCAGAATACGTGCCGGGCAGACATCCGCCGGAGACCCCGACTTCACTTTGGGAAGAATCTCCAGAAATGATTCCTGAGTAAGAGAGGGAATGGAGGTGAGAGGGCATTGAACGGTGGGGGGGGAGGATCAACGAATGCAGGTGAAGGTGGTGGAATGTTGGCCTTGATGGTAACGATCTTATCCAGGAAGTAGGCGTTAAGTTGATCACAAAGAGGCTGGGAGGGGGGGATTTGGGGTGAGGTTCGATCTGAGAATGCCAGGTCATTCACTATGCCAAAAATTTCCCTGGGTTTATTTTCAGCGGACGTTATTTTTGCAGAGAAATGGGTGGTTTTTGCGGCGAGAATTGCTATTTTATATTTGGCCAGTGATATGAGGAAGTGAGTTTTTGATAAAGGGCAGTAATTTTTCCTCCATTGCCTCTCCGCCCGTCGGACGCTCAGTTTAAGCTCTTTCAGGTGGTCGTTAAACCATCTGTTGGAATCCTTAGGTCGACGGATGGAAATGCGACGTAAGGGAGCCACTGAATCACAGCCACCAGCCAGCCAGGTGTTTATGGCCTTGGCTAGAGAGGTAGATGATAAGCCGGAGAGGGTGGGAGTGGAGTTTCGAAGCAGGGAGGTCAGGGAGGGGAAATCCAGTTTGTTCCAGTTCCGCGCCCAGGTGTTTTTGGCATGCGGAGTTTTTGATACCGGGTTGCGGAGAATGGAGAGGGAAATGAGGGCATGGTCAGACCAGGGGCAGGGAGAGACTGCTGCCGAAGCCACTGGGAGGTTGAGGGACCAGACCTGGTCGAGTATATGCCCATGGGAATGAGTAGGGACAGTTATATGCGGAGTAAAGTTGAGAGACAGGAGAGATTCTGTGAATTCTTTAGAGGCCGTTCACTCATGTGGGTCAGAGGGCCAATAATTAAAGTCTCCCAGCACCAAGACCGAGGCGTAGTTGACCACCAAGTTGGCCAACAGGTCTTGAAATGCCGGTAGGAATGAGGGCGAAGGCTGAGGAGGACGGTACATTAAAAGGCAAGTAATAGGAGGGGAGGATAGAAGAGAACGGACAACCAAAAAGTCAACAGAGGGGATAGGGGAAAAGGGAAGTGATTGAAAGTTCAATTCCGACCGGGCGATTAAGGCGACCCCACCACCGGCCCTGCCTGCTGGGCGGTCGGCACGTAAGGCCACATAGGAGGGGGGTAGGTTGGCCAGGAGAACAGGAAGGGAGGAATCACAATACCAGGTTTCGGTCAGGAGCAGTAGGTCATGTTTCTCTGAATCGAGTAGGACGAACAGCTCGTGGTGGTGCTTGACCGCTGACCTGGTGTTCCCAATACTAAATTTAAATAAAGCACAGACTAAAATATAAACAATTTTACTACCTGAATATGTGTAGAAATTGAAACCTCAGCGAGTCTGGTTGTGTCTGTCCTGCTGCGCAGAACTCAACTGGCTTCTTTATGGGAGGCGCGCGCCGCCGGAGTGTCACTTTTACTAATGCTCCGGTGGCGCAGACATCTCGACCCGATGAAGCCACGCAGAGCCCCTATTAGTGGCTTTGAATGACCTCATAGATATGGAGTAAGACAACGCCGCGCAAGTCATGCCAAGGAGGCGTCCCATGGGCGTTGCTGTGGGTGTTCCCACGCAACGCCCCTGGAATCTGACAGTGACCCAGATTTACTTAATCACCTGTGGAAGCGCCAAAACCTTACGCTTCCCCCAGAGCAGGGATAACGAGGAGAATTATTTTTATTTCTCCTTGGTTTTTTTCCTTTTTTCATCTGTGCTGCACACATAGAATGAGGAAAAAGCCTCAATAGATTGTTGTTGTGCAGGAAGGTGTCCCTTCCTCCCGTGCCTGGAATGGAGGCGCCAATGCATCATGGTTCAAGCGTGCCTGTGTTGGCGCTAGGCTGCAGAAACGACACCAGTGCAGGGAGAAAAGACAGGAGTGCACCATAGTGCTTAAAACGGTGCATTCCTGACATTTCACTTTGGAGTAGGGCAGCGCAGCAAGGTGTCTGGCAGCGCAGCAAGGTGTCTGGCAGCGCAGCAAGCTGTCTGGCAGCGCAGCGAGGTGTCTTGCTGCGCTGCCCTACGCCAAAATCCCATAACTAAGGCCCCAAGTGCCTGTCCTCCTGTGAGACCGGGCGCCTCCTTGTGACTCTCTCTCTCTGTGGAGAGCTGCGCGGGTCACGGTGCCTCCACGCCTCTACCCGATCTGGATACCTCTGCCCATCTTTAGCACAACCGGGCACCTTATGGTGGGTGTTGCCTTTCCTTGCAGAACTGGGGACCCCGTGGGGACTCTACCTCACCCTGTGCAGACCTGGACACTTCCTGCTTCCTCTCTCCTCTTTCAGCCACAGAGTTGGGGACCCCTGCAACCCTCCCCTGGGAGAGGATGTGGCTTAACGGCTAGAGCGGCCGACTTTAAGGCTGGGAAACCAAGAGCGAGTCTGGCGGGAGGCTCAAGCGTCCTGTGATTCTGAGCAAATCACTTAATCTCCCCGTCCCTAAAAATGAGTGAGTCCTTGTGTAATGCAACTGGTGGCCATGCAAAGCGCTCCGATGCCCTTCGGTCGAGTTCGCGCTATATAAAACTGCAAAAGCCTGCAGATCCTGACACCTCGGCCTGGCATGCCCTTCCAGGGAGCCGCCTGCAGAGGGCAGCAGAGACCTGTGTGAGGGAGACCGTCGCCCCTTGCAGGCAGCTGCCCCCACACTACAGTATGTGAGGGACATTTGTTGCAACACGTGGTGCTACCACAACCTCAACAAATGGAGGGCGAGAGGGGGCAGACCCCAGGAATCCTTGTGAAAGGGACCCAAACGGGAACACAAAGCAAGTCACGTGTGAGAGAGAGAGTTTGAGAGAGAGTGTGTGTGAGAAGGAGTGTATGTGCGAGTGAGATAGATTGTGTGTGAGAGAGATAGTGTGTGTGTGGGTGTGTGTGAGAGAGAGATAGTGTGTGTGTGTGAGAGTGTGCGTGTGTGTGTGGGAGAGGGAGAGAGCGACTCCAGATGAACTTACTATCAAAGTGCAATTTATGAGCGGATCAAACACATCTCATCAACGCACACTAAAAGTGTCTGCACTTTGGTGTGTGTGCACGCCTACGCACGCGCGTGTGCATAGCTTTTCACCAGTGCACACGAGCATTTGGAAGATCAAGGGTGCGTCCTGCACTTGGACACTTGATCTGAATCTCTTGTGCTGGTTCTTCGAACAGGGCCTCAGAAAGCAGCCTCGAAAACAGCAATAAATGTTATCACTTGGTGGGTAGTGAGTGACGTCATGCTTTGCAACGTCACCGCTACAACTCAAATATACTGTGGTATTGATGTGAGTCGTATTATTGTGGTCATTTTTTATCGTTTTCTTTTTTATTAAATCGTGCATTTTACTTCTGTTGCTGTTCCCTTCACATGTGTTCTGTCTGCTCTTTATCACGTGACTGTGTCGCACACCTTCTCAAACCCTCGCTGAACCTCAAAGACACTGGCAGAAACTTGGAGACCCTATCACACCGTCGCTGACTCTCACAGACCCCCTCAAACCCTCGCTGAACCTCAAAGACCCTCGCAGAAACACGGAGACCCTATCACACCGTCGCTGACTCTCACAGACCCTCACAAACCCTCGCAAACCTTCACAGTCGATCTCAGTCAGTCGGTGACTTTCACAGACCCTCTCAAACCCTCGCAAACCTTCACAGTCGATCTCTGGCCCTCGCTGACTTTCACAGACCCCCTCAAACCCTCGCTGAACCTCAAAGACCCTCGCAGAAACACGGAGACCCTATCACACCATCGCTGACTCTCACAGACCCTCTCAAACCCTTGCAAACCTTCACAGTCCTTCTCAGGCCCTCGCTGACTTTCACAGACCTCCTCAAACCCTCTCTGAACCTCAAAGACCCTTGCAGAAACACGGAGACCCTATCACACCGTCGCTGACTCTCACAGACCCTCTCAAACCCTCGCAAACCTTCGCAGTCGATCTCAGGACCTCGCTGACTTTCACAGACCCCCTCAAACCCTCGCTGAACCTCAAAGACCCTCGCAGAATCACGGAGACCCTATCACACCATCGCTGACGCTCACAGACCCTCTCAAACCCTTGCAAACCTTCACAGTCCTTCTCAGGCCCTCGCTGACTTTCACAGACCTCCTCAAACCCTCTCTGAACCTCAAAGACCCTTGCAGAAACACGGAGACCCTATCACACCGTCGCTGATTCTCACAGACCCTCTCAAACCCTTGCAAACCTTCACAGTCCTTCTCAGGCCCTCGCTGACTTTCACAGACCCCCTCAAACCCTCGCTGAACCTCAAAGACCCTTGCAGAAACTCAGAGACCCTATCACACCGTCGCTGACTCTCACAGACCCTAACAAACCCTCGCAAACCTTCACAGTCGATCTCAGGCAGTCAGTGACTTTCACAGACCCTCTCAAACCCTTGCAAACCTTCACAGTCCCTCCCAGGCCCTCGCTGACTTTCACAGACCCCCTCAAACCCTCGTTGAACCTCAAGGACCCTCGCAGAAACACGGAGACCCTATCACACCGTTGCTGACTCTCACAGACCCTCTCAAACCCTTGCAAACCTTCACAGTCCTTCTCAGGCCCTCGCTGACTCTCACAGACCCCCTCAAACCCTCGCTGAACCTCAAAGACCCTCGCAGAAACACGGAGACCCTATCACACCGTCGCTGACTCTCACAGACCCTCACAAACCCTCGCAAACCTTCACAGTCGATCTCAGGCAGTCAGTGACTTTCACAGACCCTCTCAAACCCTCGCAAACCTTCACAGTCCCTCCCAGGCCCTCGCTGACTTTCACAGACCCTCTCAAACCCTTGCAAACCTTCACAGTCCTTCTCAGGCCCTCGCTGACTTTCACAGGCCCCCTCAAACCCTCGCAAACCTTCACAGTCCATCTCAGGCTGTCGGTGACTTTCAGAGCCCCCCTCAAACCGTCGCTAAACCTCAAAGACCCTCACAGGCACTTGGAGGCCGTATCATACCATCGCTGACTTTTGCAGCCCGCCACAAACCCTCGCAGACCCTCACTGTCCCTCTCAGGCCCTCGCTGACTTTCACAGCCCTCACAGACCCTCACTGTCCCTCTCAGCTCAGACCCTCAGCCCCCCTCAAACCCTTGCAGCCCCTCACTGTCCCTCTCAGCTCAGACCGTCAGCCCCCCTCAAACCCACCCTCGCAGACCCTCACTGTACCTCGCAGGCCCTCGCTGACTTTCACAGCCCCCTCAAACCCTCGTAGCCCCTCACTGTCCCTCTTAGGTCCTCGCTGACTTTCACAGCCCTCTCAAACCCTCGCAGCCCCTCACTGTCCCTCTCAGCTTAGACCGTCAGCCCCCCTCAAACCCTCGCAGACCCTCACTGTCCCTCTCAGGCCCTCACTGACTTTCACAGCCCCCTCAAACCCTCACAGCCCTTCACTGTCCCTCTCAGCTCAGACCCTCAGCCCCCTTCAAACCCTCGCAGACTCTCACTGTCCCTCTCAGCTCAGACCCTCAGCCCCCCTCAAACCCTCGCAAACCCTCACTGTCCCTCTCAAATACTCTGAGAAGCGAACGACCAAACGGTGGCCTTTGTGTCCTCCAAAAAAAGCTCTAAATTAAGAGGCCAGTTCAGTTGGTCAATCCTGTTTTCATGTCTTAAAAAAAAAAACATACCACACATACCACTGCCTTCTCTTTGCCTACAGAGAGGTTCCTCAGAAGGGGTTGGTTACAGCCCCTTTGAACTTCTGTTTGGACATCCAGCTAGGGGTCCTTTATGTCTAGTGAAGGAGGGATGGGAGTTACCTCTCAAACCTCCTAAACAGGATATTGTGGACGATACACTTGGTCTCCGCTCCACGATGGCTGAGTACATGAAGAAGGCATCCAAAAACCTTGAGGCTATCCAGGAATTGCAAAAGGCCTGGCATGACCAAAAGGCTGTTTTTACTGTTTATCAGCCAGGACAGAAAGTATGGGTGTTGGAGCCTGTGGCCCCAGCAGCCCTCCAAGATAAGTGGGGTGGCCCTCATACAATCATTGAGCAGAAGGGAGAGGTCACCTACCTGGTGGACCTAGGAACTTCCAGGAGCCCCCATAGGGTGCTCGATGTCAACAGGCACAAGCCATATGTTGACAAGGCCGACATGGGCTTGCTCAATGCTACCGATGAGGGACAGGAGAAAGAGAGTGACCCACTCCCTGACCTGCTCTCACAGAACCCTGATGATGGATCAGTTGATGGTGTAGCCTTGGCAGGCAGCCACACTGTCTAGCAGAAAACTGATTGTAGGCAAGTCCTCAATCAGTACAGACACATGTTTTCATGGACTCCAAGTCAGACTACCTGGTTCACTCATAAAGTGGAACCAGGTGACAGTCTGCCTGTTAAATATAAGATTTACAGGCAACCTGACCATGTCAGGGACTGCATCAGGACTGAAGTCCAGAAAATGTTGGAACTGGGAGTGATTGAGCCCTCAGATAGCCCTTGAGCTAGTCCAGTAGTTTTGGTACCAAAACCTCACACCCAGGGTGGTAAGAGGGAGACGAGGTTCTGTGTTGACTACAGGGGTCTCAATGCAGTCACTAGGACTGATGCCCAACCAATACCCAGAGCAGATGAGCTTATAGATACTTTGGCCTCAGCGACGTTTCTGAGTACATTTGACCTGACAACTGGCTACTGGCAGATCTGACTAGCTGACGATGCAAAGCCAAAAACTGCACGTTCAACCCCTAGTGGGTGCTACCAATTTGTGGTGATGCCATTTGGCTTGAAGAATGCACCTGCCACTTTTCAAAGGTTGGTGAACAAAGTTCTTACAGGCCTGGAAGCCTATGGTGCAGCTTATCTAGAGGATATTGCTGTCTTTAGCTCTACCTGGGAGGATCACCTGGTCCACCTGAAAAATGTTTTAGGGGCCCTGCAAAAAGCAGGCCTCACTATCAAGGCCACCAAGTGCCAGATAGGTCAGAGTAAGGTTGTATATCTGGGCCACCTTGTGGGTGGAGGTCAGGTTCAACCATTGCAGAGCAAAATCCAGACCATCATGGACTGGGTTGCTCCAACCACCCAGACTCAGGTCAGAGCTTTCTTGGGGCTGAATGGGTACTACAGGAGGTTTGTCAAAGGCTAAGGATGCATAGTGACCCCTTTGAATGACTTAACTTCCAAAAGAATGCCTAAGAAAGTTCAGTGGACAGTCAGCTGTCAAAAGGCATTTGATGACCTGAAGCAAGCCATGTGCACTGCTCCCATACTGCAAAGTCCTGACTATTCCAAACAATTAATTGTTCAAACTGATGTATCTGAGTTGGGGTAGGGTTATTAGCAGAAGGCTGACCCCCCGAGAGAAACGTTGGTCAGCCATTGAAAGGGAGGCCTTTGCTGTGGTTTGGGCTCTGAAGGAGCTGTGGCTATTCTTGTTTGACACTCACTTCATTGTTCAGACAGAGCATAAGCCCCTCTTATGGCTAAAACAGATGAAGGGTGAAAACCCAAAACTTTTGATGTGGTCCATTTCCCTACAGGGGATGGACTATACAGTGGAACATAGACCTGGGAGTAACCATGCAAATGCAGATGGACTCTCAAGATATTTCCACTTAGAACATGAAGGCTCAACTGGTCAAGGTTAGTTTAATGTCCCTACGTTGGGGCGGGGGTTGTGTAGGAGAGTAGGATCTGCTTCTTATAGTTACCCCCACTTTTTGCTGATGTATCACTGTTTTCGACTTAGTCTGACTGGGATCCTGCTATCCAGGACCCCAGTCTAGCTGATTTCTCCTATAAATTGATTGCATGTACTTTAGGTACACTCAAGATTGGATACTGGGGTACCCTTCTCAGTCCCTAGTATATGGTGCACCATGTACCCAGGGCATAGGTACCCCAGAGGCCTCCCAGGGGCTGAAGCAGGTATTGTGCCACCCCTGAGAGGCCATTCAAAATGACACCACAGGTCTGCTACTGCAGCCTGTGTAAGGTGGTGCAAGCACCCCTTTACTTAGATATAGGTTACCTATATCTATTCAAAATCACTGCACATATAAACCTATCAGACACCCCTATGGCAGGCCTTATCAATCCTGAAGGCAGGGTGCTGGGTTTTATGTGAGAGGGTGCCCCTGCATGAGCAGATCCCCTCTGCAGCCTTCGGAACCTATTTTCCAGAGTTGTCTGTGATGCACCAACTATATATATTTAAGTGCATTATAACCTCGTGGTAAATGCTCACTTTAAAATGTTGTGTCAAACACCTTGGAATCATACCTCCTCGGCAGGGGAGGTATGATTCCACCCTGGTAAAGGGACTTATGTGAAACACCGATATATCCGGTACCAGCTTTCTTGAACCTGGGCTTCAACAAATGGATGCTGCCTGCCACAGACACATGTCTGCCCTCCTGCTGTTGAGCCAAGCTCGAGCAGAGGAAGGTCTGACAATAGGTTTTCTGTCACAGGGAGGTGTGACCACCTCCCAGACAGGCTTTACTGTATTGGGGCTGGGAGGGTGCACTCTTAGGGTATTAAACATTAGGGGGTAGTTGTTCCTAAGGTCAAAGAAAGTCACAACCGTTTCTGGTTGGAAATGAAATATGAGAGTAGTCAATCTCAATAAAGTTGGGTTGCTTAGGGTGATGGAGGGAATCCCTCCTTTTGGATATAGTGCCCTCACACACCCTTGCGAGTGTCATGCTTCATCATCGGGGATTGCTCCTAATGGGTTGGCGCTGCTGTCCTCCACGGGCCCCACGAGAGGGCTCTTTATCGGAGATCTTTTAAGAGACGCCGCAGTTGTTCATGTGGGTATGTGGGCCTAGGATAGTGAGTGAGTGAGTGAGTTAAAAACACCAGTCGGTACCTGGTACCTAATATTATTCAGGGGTCCGAATGGTAAGGTTTAAATGTGGTGGGATGCTGGAGCTCCTTTTTGGAACAAATGTGGAGGGGGGATAAGTGTCTTCCCACTGCTCTCAGAATCCGTGTGAATGTATATTAAAAAGATTGAATGGGCAACATGTTTCGCGCTTCTTGGAGGTCCATAAGGGATGCAGGTGCGCTTCGTCAGGACCAAGTAGTGTGTAAATAAGGGAAAGTAAACAGGATTCAGGGAAGAAAGGGCCCTGTATACCTGTGGTACCGATAGTTAGGTGTAGATGTGTCCTTGCGCTGAAAGGAACGTGTAGTACATGTTCCTAAACCAAACGGGTAATATAAAAGAGAGAAAGACATACAAACATAAAAATTCATATGCACAACACATGTTAACAAATGGAATTCACTGGAACATAGTTGTACTCATATCATGGCAATCAAATCTACATGCAATGACAAGTGCATGCTTAGTGCAGTGTGTCCAGATCGACATACTCTCTAGTGTGGATCAGTAACAGTCTCAAGGCTCCGCTGCCTCCTGTGCTGTGGAGTTGACACGTGAGTTGTGTCGATGGAGGTAGGCGGCACTGCGCCAAAAGCGTGATGTGCTAGGCACAGACATCACTGGGACGTGACTATCCCGGTGTGGACGGGTGGAGTCATAAATAATAGTGAAACTTGAGGCCAGGAGATTACACTGGTTCATAATTAATGTGACACCCGTAGTTCGTAAGACGCTATATTGCACTCGGGGTGGGTCGCATATGCATGTCTCTAGATATTAACTGAGATGTGGCGGTAAACATTATAGTACTGAGCCCAGGTGAGGAAGCTCCTCAGTGATGACAAGAGTGCTCTCAAGTAAATGAAAAAAATGCCATATGTCCACGGTCGAGGTCGTGAGTATTGCGGAGGAGGTAAACCAGTACAGTCTCACAAACATAGCATACAGCGAACCACTGGTTCATCACTCATGCGCACAACATCACGCCTACCCCTAAATTCAGAAAGATGGGCCACGTCGGCGCTCACTCGGGTTGTAAGGCAGAGTATCTGTGGATAATAAAGACAGAAAAATCATAGTCAACTCCTGCAAGTCGAGTGTGCCCTTCATACTAGAAAGACTGGTTATCTCTCATCCAAACGACGGAAACAGCGTGAAGACACTTACAGTAGCTCGCCCCGTCCAGGTCCCAGACCTACCTGTCCGTAGTTAGTATCCGGGATACATGGATGAGATATGAGTGCCAAGTTATACTCCCCGGTCTATCAAGCTGGCGGAAATGGCGTGTTGGTGGGCGGGGCTGACGTGCTCGAGGATGCACGACGTGGTGGGTAGGTCTAACCTGCCAGGCTCTAAAATGCTGGTACACCAGTCATGGCGGCGGCCATATTGGAACGGAGTAGAATTGCTCCAATCGGAATGCAAAGGGTGGCAAGAGGATGCTAAATAAGATTTGTCTTATTAAATGAAAAAAGATTGCCCGAAAGTCTGCACTGGGGGCCCATTTGGTGTCCCCATGCATAGTCCAGCTCAAACCGGTTGCAGGAACCATTTGCTCCTGCTCTGGCACAAAAATGGACAAAGGACATGGGGGCAGCCACCCCTCTGTCCTGAACCTCCCCTAGGTGGGTCCCCAGAGTTAGTCCAACCCCATCCTTAGGTATAAAGTAGGAAACCTGACTACAGGACTTTGGATTTTACCTGGACTAAAGTCTGCAAGCAGAAACCAAGTACTTTGACGGTCTACTCTTCGCTGGATGACAGAAGAATCTCTCTTGGAGTAAAGGAGCTACTCCCCTGCACCAGCAGGCACCTAAATGTATCTGACTGGTTTGCATCTCCTGAGCTCCTGAGGACTCCGAAGATTTCTGCAACACAGGAGTTGGGTTCCCAAGCATCTCTGAGGTCGATCTGCTCTCTCAGCAATCCTGAGACCAGTATCCCTCGTGGGGACCGTGCAACCCGAACCCCTGTGCACTGTATACTTTTGCAGCAGCGTATGCTTTTTGAAGATCTCTGAGGCTGTACATTGGACTACGTATAGTCCCGACCCGAGCAGTATTTGCCCTGAAGATCTCCGGCCTCCACTCCACTCCACGAGTGCTCTGTGGGCTGGTGCTTTGTGATTCAGCTCAAGGTCCCACGCGATCCCTGGTCCACAGGTTCTTCCGAGGGTCACTTTGAATTTCCTTGGGATTCCCTGGCTGCTCCAGATGTGCCCTGACCCCCCATATGTTGGAGAGTCCCCAGGATCTTGCTGGTCCTCACCGTAACTTGTTTCCTCTGCCTGCGTGGGTTGCCTTTACCAAGGCTTGTTAGTGTTCAATCCGGACACTGACCCCATAGCACTTGACATCCTTCATGTGACAGCTCACCTCCGGACTTTGGTAGTCGTTGACGTCTCCTGGTCTCGGTGGCTGCAGAGTCAAGCATCCTATCTTCACACCTGAAGCACCTGACATCGGTGGCCATTCGTCTATCGTGCCCCTGGTCACTGGCAAGTGACCCAGACTCTGTCCCCTCTGCTTTTAGGTTCTTCTCATCTCGGATCCAGCCTTGGATTCCACTGGACACTTTTCATCTTCCTAGCAGCAGTCCTTGTTCGCATAATGCAATGGAAAACGACGAGGGTTTCCGACACCACTTGACCCCTATGCACCCGGCTCCTCTGGGATAGGTAACACGGGTACCTTGGTATTCACAAGGGTGCTGGCCATAGCACCTTATATGTTCCAAAGGGTTTGCTTAAAGTTCTCTCCGAAGTGTCCTTAAACTGTAATTTTCCAACCGTGACTTTCCCATAGAGTTGTACGGAGCTCGCGTCTGTGTTCCCTGTGTCACTCCTTTGGGTGGTTCCTTGGGGTCCCAGCCATTCGACGTGCTCTAGGCGCTGTGTCTAGTGAAGCTATTGTTGTTATACCATTTTTTTAGTATATGGTTTGGTCTCCCCCTGGAGCCCACTGTGTATCGTGCTATTTACTGTTGTTCTATTAATTAAGTATTGTGTGCTTTGTGCTTTAATCTCGTATAGAGGTTAGTAGAGAGTGCTTAGTAATAAATATATATATTTTACATAACTACTGTGTTGTTCTCCTTTCATTTGATTAATTCAGGAGGTTCTGTTCTAGTAAAACAAGCTGCTTTACATTCCTTCAAGATTAAGCCTGAAGGCTGCTCTCCACAGCTACTACTAGGATAGCTTTCAATAAAGGTTATCTTTAACCTAATCACCATACGGGTCGTTTGGACTGGTACAAGGTGCCCACGTTAATTAGTGGACAGCATATACCAGGCCAACTTCTCACATCTTGAACCAGTGCAGACTGGGGAGACCATGGGATGGTGAACTAGTCCCTCTCAGGGTTCTGTTTACTAATCTTACTTTTAAATGTCATTAGGCTGCACATTTAAGCACAGATGGGGGATCACTTGGTGCTAACACTTATCTGTTTGTTCCACGTTTCCCCATTTCTGTCTCTACAGCCCTGTCAGTCATGCGCACCTGCCAGGCTGACAATGTTGGCCACTACAGCAGCCCCTACAGCCCTGTGGGGCCCTTTGTCCAGTTCCAAATAGGCTCCATTCAGATGCCCCCTGCTGTTCTTATTATGGTTTGCACGTTTTCTGGGCAGGTTGAGGCTTTTCCATGTGCCAAGGCTGATGCCACCAGACTACCTAAAAGAGTGTTTGGGACTATAGCCAGTGCTTCAATGGAAAAGAATAAGTGCAGGTACTCACCTGAGATGTGGACTGGGGGGGGGGGGGGTTAGGGGGGCAGGGCTATGGGCAGTGCTAAGAGACGGGGCCAGGGGCACATATTTAATTTGATTGTGGTTTAATTGGTGTGCAGATATGCACACTGCAGACACCACTCACTCATAGAAGCACTTGTGCAGGCAGACAGGGTATTTAGTTTGTGTTTTAGAAACACATATTTCGATGTCCACTTTACCACACCTTGATTCCCTGACCTCTTACCCCCCCCACTGCTGTGCTACAGCGCCACCGTCACCACCTTCCTCCCCGATCTGCCACCAAACAAGTGCTGCCCTACTCAGCTATGCCAGCAGCAGGAAGCCTTCTATTAGCTTTCCAGGGTCAGGAGATGTGCCTCTTAGCAGGTCCTTCTCGCACACCTACTGTGCAATTGGCTCCACAGAGCCAAAATCACAGTGTGACTCGGGCCCCTCCCAAACTCCCTGCCTGCTCTGATTGAATGCATATGGGCGTTGCTCAATTAGCAGAGTGTAAAGGGAGATGAGCACTTGAGTGCTTCACGAAAACAGACCGACTCCTCAGCTGTGTCACGCTTCTTTCTTTACATGCCAAATTGCACTGAGTTGGCTTGCTGCCCCATGAGTACCGGTACTCTCTTTGTGACATGAAAAAGTTCCGGTACTCAAAGGCAGAAAATTTAGAAGTGCCGGTACTTAGTACCGGTGAACACCGGCAAATTTAAAGCACTGACTATATCTCAAGATCGGATGCAGCAAGACATCTCATGGTATCTGTAGCTCCAGAACTGAGTAAGGCCCTCCGGGTGCAACAGCATTTGCACATGCGTGTGCCTCAACTTGCACAGGTGAGCATACTAACAGTAGGCCTGGGCAAAAATTTCGTTCCGTTCGCGGAAATTGCGATAATTTGACATTTTTGCGTTCCGCGGAGAGCGCGAAAATGTCAAAAATTCCGGTTTCCGCAGCTTGGCGATAATTTGTTTCTTGCTCGCGCTGTAAAATGATACATTCTCGCGCGCGCGCGATCGCCTTACCTGAATCCCTGCGTTCGCCGACAAGTTTTCTTGATCCGGTCGCGTTCTCCATGAGATGTTGTATTGTTTTTAGCCATTTGCGCTGTCTCGCGACAGTTCGCGCCCGCAGTGACGTCATGCGTCGCGCGATCACGTCTTTCTTCTCGCGATCATGCACCGCGAGAACAACTCAAAACAAGATGGCCGCGCCCGCAAGCAACCACATGGGTAAGTTGGCGACCCGCAACCATGCAGAAAATCTCGCGAACATGCCGGAAAAAAACTTCCGCATCTTCGCGATATTTCTGCTTGTTTGCGATAATTTTAAACATTCTCGCGATAATTTGCGAAGGTTAATTCCGCAAATTCCGCCCACCCCTAACTAACAGATCCATGAAACACAAAACATCAAAACCATGCAGGAACTCTCTGGAAATTACCTGGTGCCTCACCATTAGCCTTAATGTCCAGGGGAACCACGCCTAATCGAAAACCTAAGTGGAGTGCTCAAGACAAATTGGTGGAAAAGCCCTGGATTCTTCGCTCAACTCCCCCTCTACACCTCCGAGATCTGCTGAACTATTGAAAGCAACTGATTGGATGCCTCAACAACTTCTTTATCAGGTCAAAAAGCTCTGAAAAGGGAGCCCAACGCCTGCCGTGATCTGCAGCCAGAGGCTTGGAACAGAGTAGGGCTCCATGGAGCAATGCATGGCTTCAGTCAGGGTGGAGTGGGCCCTTTCAAGTGATGCTCCTCACCAACACAGCTGTAAACTGCTCTGGACTGCTCTCCTGCATCAATGAACCAAAGAAGGGAAAGAGGCGACCAATGAGCAGGGAGCTCTGTCGCTGCTGCAGCATCTCAAGGAAGCCACAATTCTGCAGGGCCCCTGTGGCCCTGGCAGCAGGCAAGGCCCTGGTGACTTCATCCCTCACTGGGTCTGACCAGCTCTCTTTCCTTCAGTTCTGAGAGCCTATTTCTTTGTGTCTGTGGCAGGTGATGAACAGGGAGAGCGCAAGCGACGGTACCCACCACTCTCGCCAGGTAGAAGGTTGCTCTTTCAAGAGAATGAGTTCTAACAGATCCTTGTTCAGTTCTAAAGGGATCTCAGTCTCTCAGCTCCTGTCACCACAGACTCCAAGAGGTCCCCTGCCTGCTATCTCCATCAGGTGTGATGGGAAGGACAGGGCACCGATCGGCATCTGCTTGGCCTTTTTTATCTCAGAATTCAAAACTAAACCTTAACCCTTGCCACTGTAAAAGAGCTGTAATTGCCCATTCCTGATCATGCATTCACCCTCACTGATAACATTTCTGCTACTGCCAAGGGAATAGTTTGTGAAGAGGGAAATTGCAGTGTCTCTGTGGCTTTAGTCAAACCACGAGCCAAATAAAGTACCCAATTGCCTTTCCAATTTAGTCCCATTTGAATTTGTCCAGCACGTTTTATCCCTTAAGAACCCTTTTCACCTGAATAAACACAACTACCGATCTAGGACTTCCATGTTTGGAGAAAGAAAGACAGGTGTGGCTGCCTAAAGACTGGTTTGGCTCTTGTTGTCCTGCTGTGTATTATTTGCCATCATGCACTGTGTGACTCCTCCCACTGAGTTTCAAAGATGAGGCGGAAGCAAAGGAGAGCTCCCTGGTACTGCCAGGTCCCTTGCGATTCTGTTTCTAAACTAATGGATTGGCCTCTCAATAAAAGAAACTCGGAGTGTGGGTAAGGTTTTAGAGGTGGTGTCAAATGCTGCTGTGGATGCCTTAAAACCCATTAATATTGAAGTAACTGCTCTGAGCAGGTCGCCCTATAGAACAGAATGGCCTTGGACTTTGCATTAGCAGGTAAATGAGGTATCTGTGCTGATATCAGGCCTGAATGCTGTTTCCCTGACAATTCTCAAGCCATGCCGCAGCACCTTTAAACTAATCATAGCCAATTTAAAGACTTACATGCCACTGATGACAATTCAGAGTGGTGAGACTTGTGGTCAAGTTTGAAAAGGTTGGCAAATAGGGTATGGAATTATTGAAAGTTGATCTTATAATACTTTCTGGACTGTGTTTTCTCTATTTTCAGTTTTGTGTTTTAAAGGTCCTAATAATGATAGTTACTCAGAAGTGGGCCTCGTCCGCTCCTATGCCATCCTATGCCACCCTACGCCATCCCTTTGATGCTATTCAAAAGACGAAGCCATAAATTTAGGGTTTGAGTTGAAACACATACAGCAAAGTGAAGGACAGGTCATTATTGCGTTAATGCATCTAGAATAGATATGAACGTGTTGAGAATTATACAGGGCACAAAAAGGGGGTGCTGAGATCTAATTGTGCGAACCTCTAGTCACGTAACCCGCAGTAGCCACCTAGAGGCATTCACCAGCAAACCTCACCTAAAGCTTCTTGCCACCTTGAGGCATGCCTTTCAAACACTGCTTTGTATGTAGAATAATGAAAGTACAAAGCCTCATATTTAGACACAACGGAGAGACACCCGCCACTATCCTCACTGCCTCTCATGACGTCATTCCTGTACCTGCCACTGAGAGCACCTTAAACTGTAACCCTGAGCCTTGATTGCAGAAACTTCTGATACAAACTATAAATGTGTGAGCTGCCAAGCCTCTGGGAGCCCCTCTCCTTGGCAACGGTTTTTGTGGTAAGACTTTTTAATAAAAACATTTTGCAGACTTCACACCAAAACCACAGTTTTGAAGTTTTCTTTGACACAGGTGATCGGAGGTGTTAGGGGACCTTATAAGTGTACAGTCCGCAAGAAATGTCCCTTTTAAAGTCATGATTTGTGGGAACCCTTTTGTGCCTCTGATATAGCCCTGACTTTATGGGTGTTTTTGTTATGTGGTTTGATTTACATGTATTACTGCCACTGGGATGCCAGTGTAGGGGCACCAGGAACCAACCTCAGCTTCCCATTGGGGCTCCTTGTTGCTTCACCGAGACCACACTCCCCCCCTCTGCCACCAAGGGTCTTCACTCATGTGCCCACTGTGAGCCCGGTTACAAGTTTAAGCAGGTGGGTTTGAAGGGGCAAAAAGAAACCTAAAAACCTTTCCCGCGTGGAGAGGAGCCGAGCTAGTCATTGGTGCGTAGTTGTGTATTCACACATCTCTCTGCAATGTGACAGACTTGGGGAGCCCCCTTGCCTGTGGCTGCGACCTGTGACCACACAGCCTGCTCTAAAGCAGGGCCATGCGTGTCTTCTAAGAGAACCAGGAAGAATTCCTGGCCTGATTGTAAAGCTCACCCGGATCTCAAGTTCAGCCTTTACAACAAGCAGTGCTTAATTTGAACTGGTGGTTTCTGGTGCTGGGCACTGTCACTTAATTGCCAAAACCAGCACTTATGACAGTCTGCCACATGGTAGCGTGGTGTCTAATTTGGATACTAGCACAACAGGTGTTTATTAATTCAATACACATTAAAAATGACTAATACCGGCCACCAAAGCTATTGGTATAGGTTTGGGGGCCTGGAGTAGTCCATATTGTCGCACTGGTATGAGTGGGATGGTTCGGAGTTGGTTGTTAGTGTAATTGGCATCGTTGACAGCGGCAAAATGCGATGCCAGTGGAAGGGGTCCCCTGAGGAGGCCCCTGGCACTTATTATTTTACATATTAAGTACTGACAGCAGCAAGGTCCCTAAGGGGGTAAGGCTGCCTTTGAGGATGTGACACAGATTCTTTAGTCAAATCCTTTTTGATAAATAAACGAGGCATGGCCTGCCTTCTTTGACCACCCCGAGTCAAAGACATAGGCTGGACAGTTGCACATGACGAGCCTGCTTTAAACCGCTTAATGTTGGCACGTTTCCGCACGCACCTTTGTATGTTTATGTGGATTAGAGCACTTTTGCTTTTTACAAGTAAAGCGCTGGCTCGACAGGCATTATTAATTGCTACTACGTGCTTTGCTGAGTTCTGAGTCCCTCGCCCATGCCCTATCCAGGAGAAAATCTGCGACCGTTCAGCTTCACTGAACTGGGGTCAGGTGCCAAAGGGGTCTACTCCGTGCACAACTGTGGCTCCAGCAGTAAGATTGTCAAAAGACAGCAGAAGCAACACACTCAAACTGGCACCGTTGAGGCCCAGTAAACCCTGATTGCTCCTGGTCTCCTGGAACCGTTCCCTCCACATGGGTATGGGTATGCCCAGACGTGGGTCCCATGCTCACTGTGTCACTGGAACCAAGCTGTACCCGGCTGATGAGCCCATAACTAGGGTGAAACTGCTCCTGGGTTGCTTGTGTTCTGCTTCAGGGAGGACCTGGCTTGGCAGTTCGGGCTGGACTGTTCCCATGAGGCACAGGGTCAAGACTGATTTGCATATGGCTGGGTCTAAACTAGGGTGACGTGGTGAGCAAAAGAACGATGGATTGGAGTGCTTCCCCGAGTGACTGCCAGTGGTAAGACTTATTGCAAGCAGTCTCCCATCACTTTTTTTGTGTTTCATGGACATCCGCTGGTGGACCGGTATCTGTAGGACTGAGTAGGTGTGGCTGAATTTAGACACAAGCGGCTTACGTTCGTGGAGTTGTAGTTTACAAGAGGCCACCAGTGACCGGTTCCCAGCCCTGGGCCTCTGGAGCCAGGTGTCAGAGCACACATTGCAGATGAACCAGTAAGAGTGTAAACGAGGCATTGGGACCACCGTGCAGGGAGGCCCCCTCAGTTTTCGTTACGCCAGTGCGTTAACGTCAAAGAAGCTGGTTGACAACGATGCTTGTGATGGTGTTCTACAAGGTGTGTCCGTGATCGAGCACCTGAAGGATGCAAGCTTCCCTTGGTTGGTCGCCGGTGGAGAGGAAGGAGTCAATCCAGGTCAGAGCACGTGGCCATTAGTGTCCACAGATGCGTCGAGGGGGTTGAAAGCCTAGGGTGGAAAGCAAGCTTTACCAGCACAGCCCCAGAGACGTTTGAAGGCATGGGCAATGTGGGCTCTGGCCCTGGGCCCCAAACTTTCAGAGGCCCCTAATAGAGCCAGCTCTGTTCTGCAGAGAGTCTTGTCCTGATGGCCTTGAATCATTCTTAAACAGATTGTTTTAAATACAGTTTTCCTTTAATTTATTTGTAATGTGTGTTATGTGTGAGTCTATTACAGACATTTTGCAGAGAACTCTTGTGTTTATGTTTACATTTTATGCAACAGTCATAAAAGGTTTCTGTAAGGTCAAAACAAGACCTCACACATGAGAAGTGGGAGGGTGTCACAGAGATTATTTGCAGTAATATTAATGAGCCGCTGCTGTGGTACAATATTGAAAACATGTCGCTTAACCTGAATATTAGAGGTAAAAACATTTCGAATTTGGCCGAGTGCGCCCTGTCAATGACCCGCCAAAGAGGGCAAGAAGGAGCTGAGGTTGGATTGTAAATTAAAAGCTGTTCGGAACAGTGGACCCCAAAACACGTTTGGCCCAGGCCCCCGCACAAATCCTTAAAATGTCCCTGACAGCACCTTCGGATCTGTGCTGCAGGAACCCCCGCCGTGCGCGCCCCGCCCTGGTCCTTATCTCTAGTTCTCTTTCTTCACCTCTCACCTCATGTCTAGTCACGTGACGTCTTCTTAAATCATTTGTTACTGTCTCCAAGCTTTCCCTGATACTTCATTTTGACCTACGACCCAAGGGTTTTATTCACTTCTCCATGCCTTTCAAGCTTTGTATCTCTCGCCTCCTTCACCTTCCTTATGTCACGAACTTTGACCTTCCAGATAAAAAAGGAAATACTCTCCAGATCTGCATTTCCTGCTGGAGCCTGGGGTCCTGGTGTGTGGCACGTGTCATGTCTGGCGTGTGCTGCACTCTGCACAGCAGAGGTTTCCAAGATAACACGTCTCAGCGTGTTTTCTGCAAAAAAGTTCGAATTTGTATATAGCGCTATTAATAATTAATGGCATCAAAGCACTACGCTGAATGAAAGGGCACACACGCAAGTAACAGAGTGCACGTGCTTTGCCTAAATGTGTATCGGTAGAACAAGTCGAAGAAGCATTTTAAAAGTTAGTAGTTTTGCTGTTTGCATTTTAAAACAGGCATTTGCGATGCAATTGGTCTCGCATTTACGAGAGTTTCAGCTACTGGCATTGTAAATGACAATTGTTTTATTTTATGTTTTGGTATTTAAAACAGATAAATAAAAGGCATTGTCATTTACAATGCAAACAGCTTAAACTGTCGCAAATGCGAGACCTGTTGCATTGCACATGCGTGTTTGTAAAAGAGCACCCATGCTGTGCTTTCACTTTAATGGCGGCCACACCCCTTTCTTTAGACAACCTGTGTCTATAAAAAGGTGCGTGGCTGCCATTAAAGTGAAAGCGCGGAATGGGGCACTTTTGCAAAAAAAAGCATTTGTTTAAGTTAATAAACAAATGTTTTTTTTGTAAAAGTGCCCAATGCCGGGCTTTGGCTTTAATGTCGGCCACACCCCTTTCTTTAGACGCAGCGCGACTAAAGAACGGTGCGTGGTTGCCATTAAAGTGAAAGCGCGGTATGGGACGCTTTTACAAATTAAAAGTGTAGGAAAGTGGGATCTGCTTTCATGGCCATCCCCCCCTTTTTAGGTCTCGGCTGCGAAAGGCTGCGCTTGCGCAGTCTCGCTCCGAGATTTAATGAGTTGGAGTGACTTTGAGAAGAGGGGCTTGCACCCGCCCCTCTTCTCTCCTGTTCTCCATTGGCTGGCCTCTTAAATGCTGGCCAGCCACTGGAGAAGAGGTCCAGTCACTCCGTTGAAGCCCCGTCCTTTTCGGATCGGGGGGCGTGTTTTTTGCGAGAAGTCTCAGGGAGGAGACAACAGCAAAACACGCCCCCAAATCCGAAAATGAGGCTCCCTTTCTCCGAGGCATTTTTGCTGTGCCTCGGAGAAAGGCGGTGGTGTCTTTCGGTGCCCTCGGCTTGTTAATCCAGTCACAAGCTTTACGTGGGGGTGCGCGCGCGCTGCTTTGAGGTCCCCCTTTCCCGCAGAATCGCTGCTCGTGGTTTGGCTGCCTTGCTTCCCGTTTGAGACCAACTTTGATCCCGACCGGGGCGGAACTCTGCGTGTCTCTGGGAGCAAGCACATTGGAGCAAGTTGGTGTCCGAGGGGAGCTCCGGCGATCTTGGGAAAGCGAGCATGAGCCGCACGGATTACTATGTTTATCCTATCTCGGATTACCTCTGAGCTACACAGCCTGCGGACGACAAATACGAAGACCTCTAGGAAACCTCGGACAAACTGCACCGGGCAAGCAAAAACATGGATCTGCGAGCACGTAAGAAACTTCGTCAGCTGTCGCTGCCCCCCGCGAGCCCTTTGCAGGCTCTGCTGGTGGCAGCGTTGGCCCTAATGGGGTGTTTTCGGCATTCAACTGGTTGCTGGCGCTCATTGCTTGTGGGGGAAAGCTGATCTGTTTTTATTTCTGTGTATGATCCGCAGTGTTGGAAAGTGTATTTTTAGCGTGAATGAGACGTGATTGCGAAGAGCTGGTGCAGAGGTGCAGGGACACTTTGTCCCGGTGCTGCACTATTATTAAACGTGTGGAGGGAGTGTAGCTCGAACACACAAGTCCTCGTGAAAGGGCGCACGTCGCTTTCGTAATAGGAAACCTTTGGAACAGGTCTCCGGTGGCGCTGTTAATGTCTTTAGTTTCGTGGTACCGCAGACTTACCTTCATTGTCTGTGCCGCTGCCATCATAATACACTGCGTCTGGTCAGGAAGTCTCGGCCGCTTGGAGGGCTGCGCGGTTATCATGGTAGAAGGAGGCGGCGTTTTCTCTGCAGATACCCCTACAGAATGTCGGTGTCCAGTAAAACCAGCACTTTAGTTTTTCGCTAGAGCGTCTGCGATAGTGTTAAATGTAATCACCTAATTAAACATTTAATGGACTTCTTTTGATAAGATACGCCTCTCTTTTACAACCATTCCAACATGGCCGCCGCTTTCATCGGACGCCCTGCAGAAGGCGCGGCGATACGGCTTTTTATCCTTCGCAAGCGACAGCAAGCAACTTTAAAGTAAATTTTGATGGTGTTTCTGACTGTGCGAGTGGGGTTGGTTGCAGGGAGGGAGGTTGTAAAGGGTTTGTATTTTGTATTGTGATTTACCTGTGTTAGGTTTATCAGAAAAAGTTATCCTGGTTTTTGATTTTTATACTTCAACTTTCCGTTGTTTTTTTTTAATCTGCTCCAAGTTCTGTGTTTTTTACTTGTGAGCGTTTAGGAGCAAACCACGAACAGAGGGCGGGAGGCATCGGAAGGGATGAACGGGGGGGGGGGGGGAGGGTCATAAAGACGTGTGCGCGTGTAGGGCTAGGAGTGACCCACAAACTGGACCTTTATTCCAAACCTCGCTGCCGCGAGCCAGGCCGGCCTCTGCCCTCGAAGCCTTCATTCAATGCTGATCATGAATGAGCCCCGTCACTTGTGTTTGGTTTGAGGGGGGAGTGGAGGGGGCGGGCGTGGACTCCTCGGACACAGGTCCACCTCTGCGCCTCGGTTTCTGTGAGCGCTTTTCCCAGAGCGATGGTCGGGCGTGTTCAATGCTTGTTGAACCTGGCATTCTATAAGTTACTTAAATGTCTCCTCGCCTAAAAAGTCAATTATGCTGTGTATTTATTTCGTATTGTTTTTTTCAATGAAAATTGCCTTTTTGAACGTTTTTTCAATCGGCATCGATTTCTATTTACACCCGCTGCTGAGTTCTGAATGTTTTATTTCGAAGTTATAGGGGCAAATCAACAGTGAAAACGGGGCAAACAAACGCTAGAGAGCGGTCGAGGGCGATCTCTAAACCCGCATTAAAATGCAGACAATTGCTATTACATTTTTCATATTGGGTTACTTCAAGCCAGCCAGAACTGCAACACCCAGAATGCACTAGGTTGTTTCATGAAATGAGTTGGAACGTTTCAGGCATGGCATAAATCCGTTCTAGTTAAACGCAGCACATTTATGGCGCGTGTTCGGGACATTGGTGTATTCAGGATGGATTTTAGCTCGGTTTCTTGAAGACCCGCGCCACTGGTGAAACGTCACATCCGTTGTAGTGAGCAGGCCCAGACTGACGCATCCCCCGCTGTTCTGGTGTGTGTGTGTGTACTTGCTGGGGTGCAACAGTCACGGTGGGAATTTTAAAAATTCCTGCTTTGAAAAAGCTTGTTTTAAACTTGTACGGCTTGTGCTGAACGGGTGTGGTTAGAAGGGGGTCCCGTGTCCAAAATGGGTAGATTTTGTGTACAAATGGTAGGAGCCCGTTCATACAAGCACAGCATATAAACACAAGTTTCTTAATCTGACATGTTGCTGAGTCGACTGTTCGTTTTTTTTTTTTAGCCCATCTCTGGTAATGTGAGTGGAAAGTCAGCCTTCGTGGCAGTGCTTAATTTGAAAAAAAAAAAAAAAAAGTAAATTCAGTATGCTGAGTCATTTCTTCCCTGATTTTGCACTCAGGTTTTCTGATTCTACATCCGAATCCCAACCCAGGCAAAGTTGTTTCTGCAATTTTGCTACTTGCAGTGTACACCATCATACATTCAGGATTAGGATTTTCGGAAGTCATGCATGAAAAATGTGGAAACATGAAATATCCTGTGGTTCAAATATGTGAGAGACACCCTAGGCAAGATTGGGTGTAGTGATCTATGGGAAGCATGCAAGAACCACCCAGCCAACAGCAAATCCACGATCAAACCCAACTATCAGTTTAAATTGGGTCAGATTCCAATATAGGCACTATGAGGGACCAATTTCTCAAAGTTAAAGTATCCAACAGCCTTGAATTTTTCTTTGATGCTATCAAGCCCCTAAAAAAACTGCCTTTAATGGGACGTTTTTGCCCCACTTGTGGAGCAGAGAGGGAAACTATAGAGCATGTATTCTTTCTCTGCCCCACCTATACATTATCCAGGAAAAAGTGGCTTATCCCTATTTGCCAGGTCATGGGCACCACAGCTCATATTATTGCATTCCAAATATTTAAGAACGATGTAAGTTACTTAACTGTCTATGCAGTATCCCGTTTTCAATTGGCAATGTGGAGAATCAGACTGTGGTGTACACAAGATAGAACGTCCCCAGCCCGTAGTGTACAGGCTTCTTTTAACATAAAACTAGATGGGTTTATTCATACATTTTTACATTAAATTGTCCCAGTCGTGTTTATATTTTCTCCAGTCCTGTGAATTTGCTCAAAGATAAAAGCCAAATAATCATTAAGAAGGGAACTAATGGATGAACTATTACATATTTTTAACATGAGGACGCCTGACTAACAAGGGCTATAATTAGTGACTGCTTGAATTGTGACAAAGGTATGTCAATCCCATGGTTGGCTTACGTGAAAAGCTCTTTTGATGAGGATGGTCTGTCATATACTTTTTCTGATACCACCACACATGTATCCATTAATAAAAGAAAAGTTTCATCAATGTTATTAGCAGAATCGCTTGATAAGAGGGTTTTGGAGGAGTATAGGAAAGCATTGATTGGAAAATATCTGTCCATGAATACGGAGGTTACATCAGGTAGCTACATATCGAAACCAAGGAGGACCTGGGAGCGCTCTCTATTATTTAGATCCAGGGCAGACAGTAAAAGACCTACTTTGCTTTCCAATACGGTATCACACCAACTTAGATGTGATTGCATGCCTGTGTTGTAATGGTGTTACTCAGTCTATGATTCACTTACTCTTATTCTGTAAATTTTATGTGTTATACACGTAAAGCTTCTTGGCTCCATTAATAGGGAGAGAATGTGGCCTAACGGCTAGGGCGGTCACCTCGCAGCTGGGGAATCGGGTTTGAGTCTCAGCAGGGACGCTCCACATTCTGTGATTCTGGGCAAATCACTTAATCGCCCGTGCCTACCCAAAACAAGCATTTACAATGCAACGGTCTCGGCATTGTTAAAGTTAGAGCTATTGCCATTGCGCATGACAATGCCGTTTCTTTAAATGTTTTAAAAACAAAAAACATAAACAAAAATAATGTCATGAGCAATGCCAATAGCTCTAACTTTACCAATGCCGAGACCATTGCATTGTAAATGCTTGTTGCTGGTGTCATTATGTTTTTCTGACCAGTCTGACTATGACCCTGCTAATCAGGACCCCAGTCTCCGTGCTTCTTACCTAAATTGGACATGGTGAATACTTAGCTACACTCCTGATTGGCTTCTGATGTAACCTTGTAAGTCCCTAGCATATGGTACGAAGGTACCCAGGGCATAGGTACGCCAGGGGTCCCCCATGGGCTGAAGTATGTATTATGCCACCCATGGGAGATCACACAAATTGTGACTACAGACCTGCCTTTGCAGCCCATGTAAGCTGGTACAAGCACCACTTATGACAGATATAGGTTTCCTTATATCTGAGGTCACTACACTTAAAACCTATATGTCAGCCCTAAGGCAGGCTTTTCAATCCTGAAGGCAGGGTGCTCAGTTATGGGTGTGAGGGTGCCCCTGCATGAGCAGGACACCCCTACAACCTTCGTAGTCCATTCGCTTGGGTTGTAAGTGAAAGAGCCATTACGATATATAGAGTGGCCATGTGTGATGATGCGATGGCTATCTCTAAACTGGCTGTAATGAACCCTGTCGTGTTTGGTATCAAACATGTTGGAATCATACCAAAACACCGTAAACGGTGTTGGAGGTATGATTCAATGCACTGTCGAACTCTTCCAGTAGGCCCTCAGTGCTCCCGGTACCAGTTTTCTGGACCTAGACAGCAAACTATGGCTGCTGCCGACCAGAGACACGATTCTGCCCTCCTGCTGCTCAGCCAAGATCGAGTAGGGGAAGGCAGGACAATAGGTTTCCTGTCACAGGGAGGTGTGACCACCTCCCAGACAGGACTTAATGTATTGGGTCAGGGAGGGGCGCTGGCCAGCGCTGCTAGACTGCTTTGAAGGGCACATTTGGTGCCCTCTTTGCATAATCCAGTTGAATCTCACAAAGAATGAGAGGGGCCCCGTCAAACCCAAAGGAGGTGGGCACCAAATAGACCTAAGTCAAGAAAAGATCCCCTTTGGGCAACCTAATTCACTTAAACATACACACTCACCAGCATACTCATGTAATAGACTATATCACCAGAACATAACACATATCCGTCAAAGGCCAAGTGCTGAAAAATATCTACAAAATGTATTAGTGGTAAAACATTCAAAAAGGTTAAAAACAATAATTCAGCAATCATTCAATGGTAAAATTAGCACAAAATAGATATCCCCACAAAACCAGAAATTAACAAAATTAGGAGAACCTGCAAGAAAAATATTTTCTAATCGGCTAAACAGGCAAATACATTTGAACAATTCATTTACACAGCATTCATTATTTGTACAATTAATTTAACAAAATGAAAGAATGTCTGTCTCAATCTATATTATGCCTGTTGACACTAGGCGTCGACGCGTTTCGGTGGGTGAAACCGCTTTAAACACCACCTTCTTCAGGACAAAGGACGATATCTCCCAAAACACAGTTTGAATCTGTTTGGATTCAAACGAATCTTATCCAAAACGAGCTGCGGGTAATATCCACGTAGACACAAGTAGAGGGATAGGTAGACCTCACTCTCACTTAAAAATTCCCAATTGTAGTGGTGGATTAGTTTCTTCAGAGACTGTATGAGCGCCAAATGTTGGTGAATAAATAAAATCAAATATCTTAAAAAGCGGTACAGAGCCTTATCCTGAGCCCCCTTTCTGTATATTTTTTCTAGGGACGTCAAGTGGACTAGCTGTAACCTCAAGATGGCATCACGTACTAGTGTTCTTGTACACACTGCAAAACCGGGTGTACATACACTCGGAGACGGAGGAGGCTTTTCCCCATACGTGGAGTTTTTATGAGGTTTTGCAGCGTATGCCACTGAGTATTAAGTACGAGGGGATTTGTTGATATTGGTCTGTTTGTTTTCTGTCACCATTCAGATCATTATACCCCAAAGCTTGTTGCTGGTTTTTCAAGGAGCCAGACTCCCATTCTTGACATCTATAGCCTTGAGGTTTTATTCATACCTTTAATATTTAAGGTGAGCCTACCTTGGATTTGGACTGTGTGTATATTACGCAAGTGGAATTTTTTGCTTTTGATAATAATTTTCATTATAACCCTTTTTCTTTGTCCTTTATTCTTTAGACTTTTTACCTTCTGTATCTTACGTTTTTATTCAAAACTTATGCAATCTGCTTCACATTTGCTTCACTGAAGGATTTATGTATATCGCTTTTCAAAGGTGAGCAGATACGGATACAGTTATGTTTTTTTGTCTCTTGCATAATAAGGTTTTCTATTGTCCTTAGGAATATGTTTCAGGATATTTTTTCAATAATGTATCTGTCATGTCAATGGACTCAAGGCGACCTATTTCTTATATACATTTTTAGTGTTTATTTTTGTTTTCCAACTAGATTCAAATATCGGGGTCTCTTTCCATTTACATAATCGGCAATATACACACGTTCCGCTCTATTGGGAGCTTTCTGAGCTGCGTATTTTTTGGGTTTCATTATCCCGCAACCTTGACTGATTCCTTGGTGAGATTATCAATTGATGTACTCTGTGGGTCTTATGTATTTGTCAGGCTCCTTTATGTCTTTCTTCAGACTCTGGGTGTCTTTTGGATTATTTCGAAATCTTGTATCTATATCTACTATATTCATTGCTTATATGTTTTTATAGATAAAAATGTTTGGTCACTTGTTGTTATCTCTTTAAAAAATCATTTTTTCATCTTCTCATTATTCTTTGGCATTTCTCTTTTCTTGCTTCTTTTGACTCTAAATAATTCCAAACTAGATAACAATCTAGTGGTAATATGTTTTTGTTATTTCTGTGTATTGTTATATGTTAGCAAAATACATGAATATGTATAAAATGTTGCTGCTGTAATTTTTTGTCAATTCTTCCCATCTTTGCTTGTTTGTGGAGATATGTGATACAAAACATTTGTTTTGTTGTCTATATATATGGAAGTGATGTGGGTTGTTCGTATTGGCTATATAGGTGTCTGTGCTTTTTAATGTATGATTATATGTATCTACTTTATGTTATGTGTTAAGTGATGTTTTTATATATATGTTTTTTCATAATTGGTTACAGCCCTGAAGAAGTTCCTGTGGCAAACGGAACGAAACGCGTTGGCTGTTTGCTGTTTCTTAAATGATCTTATGAATAAAAGAACTTTGGAAAATACTTGCTCATTTGGACTTATTTTTATTGAGTGCACCTTCCTTTGTGCGAAATATTGTGTGTATTATGGTTATATCTCCGGGTAGGAGATATAACAATGTGTTAGTGAGTGTTTATAATGATTACACATTTTTATAACTACACTGTGTGGTTCTTTTTCACTTATCCTATACCATAAGATTAAGTACTGGTAAAACAAGCTGCTTTAAACTCCTTCTGGACTAAGCCTGAAGGCTGTTCTCCACAGCTACAACTTAGAGAGCTTTCTAAGGTTGTCTAAGACCAGTAAAATCACCCTAAGGGTTGTCTGGATTAGTGCAGGGTACTGTACGTACATAAGTGAGCGCAATAAACTAGGCCATCCTCCTACAAAAAGCATTTGTTAAGCAGCATAGCGCGTGCAGCAGTGCCGAGTTGCGCAGGGAGCGTTTTCTAAAGATAGAGAGCAGCATCCATGATCGGGCACCACACTGTCATGAAAACAGGGTAGGTTAGGGAGAGCCGGTCATGCCTGCAACAGCAGCTAGAATAAAGACATTAAAGAAAACAGTGCTCACAGACTGTAGATAAAACAGACCGTGTAACAACTCAAGTTAAAAGTCCAGCCCTCATGGGCGGTTATAAATGCAGTCAAGGCGGTACTAAGGAGGGACTACTAAGCCTATTCTTCAATAAAAAGCAAGGATTTAGAAAGAACAGTAACAGGATCCAATTGAAAAGATGGGCAGAAAATGGGCGGAGCTTCAAGTCCATACCTGAATACAGCATGCCTTGCAGAGCAGCGCATACACTGGCCAGATTTGATCTAAAAAGTAGTTATCAAATTTCATATCATGAACGTTACACATAACATACAAAGCATATTTTTTGAAGGCCAAGCAGTCAATAAATAAATCAGTTGAGTGAAATAGAAAAGATAATATTTGATAACTAGGACAAGGTGAAAAGGCAATTTTCAAATCTCACAAGAAGTTACTCGTCTCAATCAACAGAGACTCCACAGAGCTATTTTGTTTTCTTTATAGAATAGATGTGTTTCAAATTTCTAAAAAAAATAAGTATTTTTTCAGGAGTCCCAGAGCAATCAGGTGTCACTGGGCTCAGATTATGGCAATCAGAGCCTTTTACCGTTGGTGTCCTGGTGACTTTCACCCTAATTATTACCCTATAACTGAGCACAGCCACTAAGCACTTGAACCTTGGGGTGGCAAAGTCGAGCAGTCCAAGGCTTCCTCTGGGAGGTGATGTAGGGTTAGAAACTCAGAACTCAAGTAACCATCTGGTAGAGCTGAATAAATGCCCAATCAATGCTTAATCTTTCAAAAAGTACTTAACTACTCACACAACGCAATACTCTGCGAATATATATGAGTCGCAAATAGTTATTACTCTGTATTCCCATAAACTTTTAGGGCCTGAGTTAGATTTTGGCAGATGGGTTTCTCCGTCACAACGGTGACGGATATCCCGGGTTACTCCATCACAACGGTGACGGATATCCTACGCTACTCCATCACAACGGTGATGGATATCCCGTCCGAAGAAATATAAATCCGATTATAACCGATGTGATTTATATTTCGGCAGATGGGATATCCGTCACCGTTGTGATGGAGTAACCCGTCCGCTGAGATCTAAATCAGGTCCCTTTTGTCTATGGGAGAGCCAGCCTAGACTGCTCCCATCAATGGTACCTTTGGTGGAAAAAGTCAAAAATGGCCTCTGAGATTTTTCCCACGGCATTCGATGACAATGGATGTCCGGGAAGAGGCTGGTCTGATCAGCTTGTGATATTCGCTCCAGTACACTGGGAGAGTCCATGCCCCGCCCAGCAGGTCCCCTTACTGCACAGCATCCTATTGCCATTTTCAATGACCACCTCACAAAAAACTCACTTTTACACATTAATTGAGGAGACGTGCGAGACCAGTGTCTCACTCACTTCCAAGTTTTAATTTTTAACCCTTCCACAGAAACCATATAATAAAGGATCAGGTATCCTGTAGGTAGTTTTAACCTTTTCACTATCACAGTACCCACTTCCCACAGAAAACCAAAAAAAACCAGCTCCGCTGTAATCAGGCATCGAAGCACACCCAGGAGGCACTTGGCGTTCTGGGTGGGAACCCGATGATGAAGCATGTCACCAACTAAGTTGGTGGGTGAGGGTTCTTCTAAAAACCCAAATGGGTTCCCTGTCAAGGAGGCAAAAATGTAAACATTTTAAATTGCAATATTTTTAATAAAACCTTGAGTTTGGGTTATCCAGAGCGTAGCTCTATACGCGTTCTTTTTGTTTATGTTTATATGTACATTTTCAATGCTCACCGGTGTAAGCACTGCTTGTGATATCCAGTAGTCGGTGGATCGGCGCCCCGCGCAGAGGTGTGCACCCACCACAGTCCTCTCAGTGAGGATGGCAGTGTCCTTTCCCAGCTAACGTGGCTGTGGGCTGCGAGTAGTGTGCCTACGTGTGCTGTGCCAGGCATGCGGTGGCGCCATTAGCGATGGTCAAAGACGAGGCTGCATTGGAGTTGCACTGCTTGCAGTCCAATTATTTGCAGCTTGGGTTATTCCTCATGCACATAACCCACCAGCCAAACAATCTAGGTGCCAATGCCTGGTGCCAATGGTGAATACTCCAAACTTGGCGCTGACCTCTTCGGGTCTGGTGGCTCAGTGGACTAATGCGTCCACTTCAGGGGCCTGTGTTTGACCTCATGGTCACAGGTTCAAATCCTGGCGGGTCCACTCATCCTTTCATCCTTCTGAAGTTGATAAAATGAGTACCATTGGGTTGGGTAACAAGAAACATGTTATTCAGCGCCACTAGGCCTCCGGGTGAATGAGCGCTTTACAAATACACGTTATGTTATGTTATGTTTGTTGGTGTCGCACTTCCTCTGGTACCTTGGATCTGTTGTAGGGAGACTGCAGAACACAGTCAGGATTTTCTAGCTCCCAGGTACTTTTTGAGGCGTGACTTCTTCAGTAAAAGAGAAGTAGAAGTGGAAAGGATGTGCTCCATAACACCCTTCGATCCTGGGGTTTGCGGTTCACTTCATGATTCATGGACATTGTAGGGTCCCAGGCCTCCCTCTCATCGAGTGGTGTGGGTCATACTCCCATATTGCGGCCGATGGCTTTAGCTCGCCAGTCTTTCTCCTTCAGAGCCCCTCTCCTTTTTAACAGAATCTCCCTTGTGCAATGGCACCTCCAATGTCCCTCCGGAGCAACTGGTCACCTCTCTTCCTGGATGCCGGGTCCAGGCAGCCTTGGTTAAAGTTCCCAGATATCTGGTCCTGAACCTGGAAAGTGGAGTTGGTAGTAGTTTTACAACCTGGCAGCACAAAGAATGTTTTGGCCCAAACCAGTGGTGACCCCTGTTTCGGTGGAGGAATCTAAGAACATTGGCTGAAAGTTTCTGCCCCATTTTTATTTCAAAGTTGCTGACAGTCATTGCATATTACAACAGTTAGCTCTGAAACCGGCTCTGGACAGATCTGCCCTTTTGCTTATTCCACTCAGATTGGTCCGGCCACACCCTTTGTGACAAGGTGCTAGCAGGGAGGTGGGGGGAGCCGGGAGTCTTCTGTCAGGAGAAACCCAAAGCAAGGGCTGTAAACTACGCTTAACTATCTATTAACCTGTGGGGTGGGCCCTCCAGTAACGTATGGGGCAGTAGAGGGCTGAAGAACATCCTCGAACGTCAGAGGGGTCTCTGTCTCCTCTCCCCCACACCCAAAAGTCTAACCCATTAGAAAGGATCCATGGTATGTCCTGGAGGGGGCTTGCAAATCACATCCGCTGTCTGCATTCTCTCCAACCCTCCATTTACCGACCACTTGAATGTCGCAAGCACAACATGGAATCTGGTGTTGTTATGACCACAAATATCACACACACTCCACGCGCTTCCTCCACACGCACAAATCAGTATATATGTGTGCCATTTATGTCTCATATAGGTGGAAAAAGTACTATATTGCAGAAGACGGGCATACCAATTGTAACAAGCATTAAAAATGCAATAGGTCTCGCCTTTGATTAAGTTAAAGCCATTTGCTTTGCTATACAATACCATTAGCAAAGCAAATGGCTTTAACTTAATCAAAGTGGGGAGGAAGCACACATGGGTGAGCACATCACGGAGGAAAGTGGGAGGAAGCACACATGGGTGAGCACATCACGGAGGAAAGTGGGAGGAAGCACACATGGGTGAGCACATCACGGAGGAAAGTGGGAGGAAGCACACATGGGTGAGCACATCATGGAGGAAAGTGGGAGGAAGCACACATGGGTGAGCACATCATGGAGGGAAGTGGGGAGGAAGCACACATGGGTGAGCACATCACGGAGGAAAGTGGGAGGAAGCACACAGGGTGAGCACATCAAGGAGCTAAGTGGGGAGGAAGCACACAAGGGTGAGCACATCACGGAGGGAAGTGGGGAGGAAGCACACATGGGTGAGCACATCACGGAGGGAAGTGGGGAGGAAGCACACATGGGTGAGCACATCATGGAGGGAAGTGGGAGGAAGCAAACAAGGGTGAGAACATCACGGAGGGAAGTGGGGAGGAAGCACACAGGGTGAGCACATCACGGAGGGAAGTGGGGAGGAAGCACACAGGGTGAGCACATCACGGAGGGAAGTGGGGAGGAAGCACACAGGGAGAGCACATCACGGAGGGAAGTGGGGAGGAAGCACACAGGGTGAGCACATCACGGAGGGAAGTGGGGAGGAAGCACACAGGGAGAGCACATCACGGAGGAAAGTCAGGAGGAAGCACACAGGGTGAGCACATTACAGAGAGAAGTGGGGAGGAAGCACACAAGGCCCTGATGTACATAGGGTTATGGGCCAGAAGGCCCTGGTGTACATAGGGTTATGGGCCAGAAGGCCCTGGTGTACATAGGGTTATGGGCCAGAAGGCCCTGGTGTACATAGGGTTATGGGCAGAGGGCCCGCGTGTATTCCTGTTTGCCGCACACAGAGCCCTCAAAGAGTCTGGGTGCTTTGTGCTCCTCTTTGGGGAGGATATGGCTGTGAGGTTTTCAAATCACAACTGGAAGGAGTAAGGCGCACTGGTAAGAATGCTTTAATGAGACTTACCAACCGGCCCTTTCATGGCATGCAGTATTTATTAAGTTCGTGGAAAAAGAACATTGGTGTTTTGTAAAACTATTTCTGTCGTGGCGAACAGCTGCTGGAGGCTGTTGCCAAGGAAGACAGAGAACGACCACTGCCTTAGATGCTAAACAAAAATCCTTCTCCTCACGCTGCTTCTAGCGAAACACTGGTGAGAGAAGTCCGTAAGGCGGGAGCGCAGCACGTCAGTTTTGTTTGTAAGCCACTGAACCCTTTATTTCAGATACACATTCAAGACAGGGGCACACTCACAGGAAGGCTGTGTAGCCAAGTTTGAAAACACGGCTTTTCACCCAACAGCTGGATTTACCCTGTAGCTGCCAGAGCATTTCTAGCCCCAGAAGCCCCGCAGTGGATAACAGGGCGCTCTGCGAAACCCCAAAATAAATAAAATAAACAACCCTCTCTACTAGGTGGGCAATGCCGACCTTGCTGAATGGTAGCGGAGTAGTGGTGAGAGCTGTAGCCAGCTACTAAAAGTGGACTTCGTGTGCAAGAACGACCCCATAAATGGCACTGGGCATGCGTAGAACCTGGTGTGCAAAGTAGGTGCGGCGCAGTCAAGTGCTTGCAGCTACCGGAGAGAAATGTGCAGCGCGGGTCAGAGCCTTCAAGGCAATAGGCGCGTTTCTGTCACCTATATATCTGTTGAGGTGGCCAACTCACCCCTTCCATGCCCACTGTCAATTAGGGTCCTTACACAAAACCCAGAACCCCTCTAAAGCTACGAATTCCGGACGCAGGCCACCCACAGCAGAATGTATGGAGCTTTGGAATTTAGTTTACATCCCTTTACACAACTCTAGACAGAAGTAGCAGTCCCAGCTTTGGACTAGCATGACTGCCAATCATGAAACGACTTGAACAGACCCTCACTCCACGCCGCCTGCATTATTTCAGTGACAAATCGGATGCCCTCGCCCCTTCACACACATGCCAAGCATGTATTGTTCGAGTCTCTAAACACACCTGGGTCTGAGGAAATGCCTCTTGACTCGAAGAAGACAGGGGCTAGATGTATGTGAAAGTGCTGAAGCTTACAGGGACCTCTTTCCGAAGTAATTCATACAACCAGTGCCAATGAACGTGCGCGCAGCGTCTTTCTGAAACCAAAGGGTGGTAACGAGCCATGGACGAATGGCTAATATTGCTGCTGAGGGTTTGAACGAAGAGTCGACCCTGAAGTGGCAGACACACGAAGGAATAAGTGCTTGACGAAGAACATAGACGGATAAATGAGGGAATCGATGAACACACGATTTAATGAGGGAACGTAAGAGAGATTCCTCTAAACGGGTGTGGGTGGGGGGGGGAGCGGGAACAGGTGGGTCGAAAGGGTGAGATCGATAAGGAAACAGGCATGTAAACAAGGGCAGACATGAACGACTGGGCGAATTCATCACCGATCAAAAGAACGAATACGCGAACTGGATGGCTTAACGTGAGAGCAAACACGTGGACCTGGACCGCTGCATTACTAGGGGCACAGACGATCTCTTGGTTCAGTGAGAGAACAGACGGGACCAGGCGAACTGAGGAGCTGAACGGATGGACGAGTCGTGAATAAAAAAAAGATCAAGCGGTGCAAATATTCGCAGCCACTCGCAAGCCATGTTAATGAGAAGGTAACCTTATGTGTGTACGCACGAAACGATAGATATATAAACGCATAGATGGATACGCAATGGAGGAGTAAATAAGTGATGTAGCAAAGCGCAGTATAAATTAATGGGCGGACACAATAGGTGAATGAACTGGTGCTTGGGTTGATGGGAGAACGGAGTAAGTGGGTGGATAAATGGTGGCTGAATAGCAAATCAAAGATTCGGTAAAGTTGAGCGAGTGGAAGGGCTCGTGGAGTTCACTTCATATTTAGATGCCCCTTACCTCCCCACACTGGTAGAGCTTGCTGAGGGCTGCCATAGGTGCCAGGAAGACCCGGTGCCACAGATTCTTGGCGCTGCTCGCCTTGAACCACATGCCGGGCACTGGAGAGGTGCCACCAGAAGGTAATGCTTGGCTGAGCGCCCAGAGAGTATCTGACACTCGGAGGCCCTGGTGAAGTAGGTTTCCGCCCACCGACTCCATAGTAACAGACCCCGGGCGTCCCAGGAGCGGCAGCTGCCGATAACGGAGAGTGGGACCGTTAACCATACACATGAGAGGCTACAGCGGCTAAACCATAGAGTCTGAGGATGCTCGAGCGGATAGAGCCCACGAAGGGGCTAGAGCGTCTCAACCAACTGTGTCTCAGGATACCAGAGTGTTAGAATCCGGGGTCTCTGGTTGGCGCAGTTATGCACTTGCGACAAGCAGGGACCCTTTCCTCTAAGTCAGGGCAAAGGATTACTCTTGAAAAATAACCCCTGCTCACCCTCTAGGTAACGTGGCGCGAGCAGTCAGGCTAGATTCCAGAGGGCATGAGGTTAAGCATTTAGGATGTCCCACAGTAACCACCAACCCACCACACAGAGACACAAGACTGTATTTATCAAAAATATAATGCTTTATATAAACTCTTCAGGTTGGCTTTCAAATACAGTCTTCTTAGGCTTTAAATATGATTCCAGTTACTTGGTATGCTTTACAAGTCCACAGTTCTTTAAAAAGGTCAATTTGGGTGCAATCTGCACCTTTTGGGGGTCTGTGCGCTTCGAAGTGCCTTACGTACGTGTCGTACCGGCGTTGGTACACGTCGTACCGGCGTTGGTACGCTTCGTACTATTCCTCACGCTTCCCGCGTGAGCAAGTGTACCGAGACTCAAGCAGCACGGGCAGTACCGTCATAGGTACGCTCCGTACGAGGCTGGGACGATTCTTGCTACTCATCACGCTTCCCGCTTGAGTAAGCGTATGGGGATTCAGGCCGTACGGGCCGTACCGTCGTAGGTACGCTTCGTACGGTGCCGAACACTCTTCCGGACGTTCCTTCCAATAGCTCACGCTTCCGGCGTGAGCAAGCTTACGGGGACGCTTCGTACAGAACCGTACGGGCCGTACAGTCGAGGGGATGCTTCGTACAGCATTGCACAGTACCTCAGATCTTGGTGGGGCGTTCGGGGCGGCCTCAGCAGTCACAGGAGGGGCGTCCCACGGCGCGTTGTGGTCCCGCTTGGCAGTGGACGACGGTGCTTGGTGGGGCGCCTCAGGACTTTCACGGCTCACTCCGGGGTTGGTGGAAGGAGGGGCGGCTCGGGGGCGATTTCAGCGCGCAGCGCTGCAGCGTCGTCCAGAAGCGGCGAACCCGAGTGTCGTCGATCTTTGCAGTGGTCTCTACGGCTTGGGGTCGCAGAGGCTCGGGGCTTGGAATCAGACAGTCTTCCCTTACGGTGCGAGCTCCGGCTTGAGGGGGCAGCAGTTCACTTTGCTCAGGCCAGGCAGGGCAGGCCTTCACGGTGCTCACAGCAGAGGTTGCTCGGCAAGATGGGGGCACACAGGTTCTCTGGGGTCAGCGTTCGCAATCCACCCACAGCAGCTTCCTTTCTTCCAGGGAGGGGTAGCGCCCACTGTTCCTGGGGCACAGTTCAGGGGGCAAGTTCACCAGCAAGCCCTTGGAGATTGTTTACACAGCACAAGTTGATTCAAAAGTCTTTCATAGTCTTTTCCTCTCCTTCTTGCAGCCAGGCACCCACCACAGGCCAGTCTCTCAGGCTAGAGACAGTACTCCTCCATGCAGCTTTCCCAGGTCCTTCTCTTCAGGCAGAGTTTCTTCTTGGCGTAAACAGGATCTGATTTCTTAGGAGCAGGGCTCCTTCTTTTATACACAGTTTCTTTTGTTCTTTGTCGCCAGGGGGCCTGTGCCTGGCTCAGTCCGGTTTTGGAGCACTTTGTTGTGGTGACTCTGCTCTTTCCTTTCAGTGCACAGGGCAGAGACATCATCCATTCCACAGGGGGCGGAGCCAGCATTGTGGTGGCAGAGCACAGGTCTATTCAGAGTCAAGGTGTACTCCTCCCACCCATCCTGGTGTAATCTCTCTACCCACCACCTGGCAGCCAGCCTGTCTCCTGGAATTCCCCAGCCCTTCCCCTCACTGAAACTAGGTAGCACACACACACAAAGCAGAGGCAGACTGAAATGGCTAAGCAAGTAAATACTAACTTTCTAAAAGTAGTATTTACAAACACAGGATATTAACATAAACTTTACTAAAATAAGTATTTTATTATTCTGAGTTCAGGCATACTAAACTTGACTTTCTACCATGCCCTCTGAGTCCGCTGGGATTATAGCGTGTAATAATTCCAGCAGCCCATTCTGGCCTATGGAGAGCAGGTAGCCTTTCAATAGTAAAAAACGAAAATGGCTGTAATTCACTATTAAGACATGCCACACACATCAGGGCATGTCCTACCTTATGCTGACAATGCACCCTGCCCTTGGGCCTACCAGAGGGGTGACTAATATGTAGTTAAGGGAAGGTTTAGGGACTGGCAAGTAGGTGCACTTGCGCAGTCAGCATGATAGTACCAGACTGCACGCAGGTTCTGCAATGGCAGACCTTAGACACATTTTACTAGGCCGCTTCTGTGGGTAGCACAACCAGTGCTGCAAGCCCACCAGCAGCATTTGCATTTACAAGCCCTGGCACTCCTGGTGCACTTTACTAGGGGCTGATAGTAAACCAAATAAGCCAAACATGGAAACCTATGAACATCAATATTTTACCATAGGGAGAGCATATGCACCTTAGCACTGATCAGCAGTGGTAAGACAGTCAACAACAGGTCAGAAAAAATACAGGAGGAAGGCAAAACGTTTAGGGATGACCCTGCAAAAAGGGCCAAGTCCAACACAGAGCGAATAGAGCCCGGTAGGGGGCTAGAGCGTCTCAACCAACAGAGTCTCAGGTTGCGAATGCTGATAGAGACGAGATTGAGGCTACAGCCGCTTACACCAGAGAGACAAGAAATATGATAGAGCGGCTTACCTCAGAAATAGACACACAGAACAGACTGTTTTTGGGGAGGGACAGCAGAGAGGGGTTGAGGAGCTACGAGAGGGAAAACAAAACAAGCCTCGATCTCTTGTCTTTATGGGGCCATGTGTTTAAACACATGGCCCCATAAAGATAAGAAACCCATTCGGCATTAAGGTCAGCGAACCTACCTGCAGCCAGCCAGCAACTTCCGCGGGACACCAACGCTGTTTGCTCCCCTCGCCGCCACTTTCACCCGGTGGCCGCAGCTGGGGGGAACTACAGCTCCCGCCATCCCCTGCTTCTGACAGGACATCCTGCCGGTCATCAGCGCGCCCGGAGGCGCTACTTAAGCTGAGGCTCCCTCCGCGTCGCGGGACGCGCGCGGGCGGAGCCCGGGCAGAGGGCGGGCCGTCTGTGGCCGTCCGGGGCAGGAGGAGGCAGGGCTGGGCCACCCCCTTTGCATCTACAGGCTGTACAGGTAACCACTGAAAACATGGGGAAACGTACGACGAAGACTACATCTGTAGACACTGTTGTCCCTATTGAGTCGCCTACATCGATAGATACACTGTTGGCCAATGCCCTTACTATGGTCACCAACGAGATTGCCGATACCGAACGCAGACTGTCTTCTGGATTCCCTACCACCACCACTTTGCTATGTTCTCAATCTTCTAAGGCTTTATCTAATCTGGGCCTCCCTCTCTCCCCTACAGTAACGGTTATTAAACCAACCGCTCATGTTGACACTTTAACTTCTACTATCGACCTAATTCCATACTGTAGGAAATATGACTTGATTGACCACAACCTTGCCTATAGACACTTTTTAATGTTGGGATCAGATGAATTAATTTTTAGAGTTAGTAGTTTTCTTAATACTATTGTACGTTCACGCAGGTCGTTGAAAATCGATTAATTTTGTTTAGACATTCACTTTGCACTTTAAAGCATGATTTGTTCAACTTAATACATTGCACCTGTTCTGCCTTCATAAAATTAATAGCTATTTTCTATGCATAATTTTATATATTGTTGTATGATGGTCTTACGCACAGCCCAGCCAGAAGGATATTCGTGTTTTCATTGTTGTTTTTATAAATTATATTCTTATATGTAATAAGTTGCGGCCCAAAATTGTAGTATTTAATGTGTATTTTAAAAGTTTTGTTTTTGTGCTTTTATGGATGGTTTTTCTGAAATCCGAATAAAGTCTATTTGAATTGAATTGAAATATTGATAAGAAACCTTTCACGGCAGAAGGAAAGCAGGCGAGGCTGTTCAAGTAGGCCGGACGAAAAAACCTAAAGTATACGTCATAAAGAGCTCTTTTCCAATGGCTGGCCAACGTTTCGCATAAACGGTGACGCCGGCCAATGGAAAAGAGGGGCGGGGCTTAAAGCCCTTTACAGAAGTTACTCTAAATCATTAAATCTCGCCGAGCGAGCTGCGCATGTGCGCAGCCACGCTAGCCGAGACCTAAAAAGTGTTGGGCCATTAAGTGACAGTATCAGGCAAAGACAGGTAAAAAGGCCGCTTCCATTATATCTCTGCTACAACTGTTGCCAGTCCCCTGCAGATCCTCGAGCTGACGGTATTCAAGAGTGACATGGAGTGTGCACAAGGTGTGTCCCTCCAGGCCACGGATCCCCATCTTGGTCTCAATCCTTGTGACAAAGAGCCTGCAGTGCACACACCAGATTGTCTTATGTTTTGGGACATCACAAATCTATGGAGCTTTATATGATGGCCTTGAGCAGGGCGCCTGCCCTCCAGAGCACCTATCTCCATCTCAAAATATGGTACTACAAAAATACATAAAAGGCAATTATATTGCTATTTATTGACAGGTAAGCGGTATCAACAGCAAGGAGAGGTTAATGGCTGGAAAGCATGGATATGGACAGATGTGTTCCCAACATCTTCAGGCAAACAGTATAGTTTCTCAAATATTTTATTGTCAGTCCTATTTCATAAACTACAACTTTAGCGAAGTTCTACAAGGTTATCTTTCCCACCCACGAGTGAGACAGGTGAACTCAGTTCAGTGCACCAACAATGATTGTGAAAGATGGATTATTGTAGCCCTCAGAACCCTACTCAATGTGTTGTTGACAGAGTTATTGCTTTTGGGGTTACTAACAATCCCTATGAAGGGATCAGGGGCACCGTGGTAACAGTAACAAACCGATTTTGTTGTTCACAATATCACACACACACACACACACACACAGCACTAAGAAGAATGAACACTTTTATGTAGTATTTGGTACTACTAAAATAACCTATTTCTCTGTACGTCTAAAATAACTTCATACAATATTATAAAAACAGCAAACATGGTTAAAATTTCAACTAGAACCTAACACCCTAAGATCTACTACTAAGCGCTACACTAAGAGAGGATGGAAGGCAGAGCAACTTGCAGGCTAGCGAGGCTAGGAGAAAAGACGCACGGCATGTCTTGTTGTCTTTATCAGGGTAGAGGGGAGGCGTGAAGACAGCGTTGCCTGCGAAGGGCAAACACACACTGCGGTCGCGGTACTGGTCTTCCTCCGCGACCCGGCTTTATCTGCGTCAGGCGAGATGTAGCATCTGCGAAGTGCGCAGGCAGTAGGTGAGAGCGTTTCTGGGAGAATCTCGTGCGATACCTTGGTAAAGGACCCCTCCCAGAATGTGGTCAAGTGACAGTCCTTATATATTAAATTTGATCAGAAATTGGAATTTCTGACAGGTTTAGGAATGTCTGACACAGATTATGTGCATCAAGGTGTGCATCCCAGGTGTTTCCTTAAGAACATATAAGGTGAAAGAACGTCTATTTAGACTACACTATTTTGGTTTTATGTCTATATTTGTTCTCATTTGTTTAGTTATTTGTAATGTTTATGTTTCGTTTTTGGTAATGCACATTAATAACCCCCTAATGGATATGTCGGCGCAGCAGGAAAAAAAACATTGGTTGTAGCCTAGAATGTTAAAATAGTTCTGTTTTTAATAATTTCCTAAAATTGTGGTGGGCAGTATATTCTTGTAGGTGTAGGGGAAGTTTATTCCAAAGGTAGAGGCTAGAAATGCAGCTGCGGCCCCACTTCAGGTGAGAGCGGTTAGGCAACGGGGCTGGGTGAGGGGGGATTTCGAGAGACGACCACAAGGGGAAATTAAATAAATAATTAATTTTCCCTCGCGGTCGTCTCTCAAAATCCCCCCTCATCCGGCCCCACCGCTCTTACCTTCAGCGCCCGCGGCTGTAGAAATGTAAATGCACGGCCTCCTGAGCAGGTTTTCTTGATGCGTGGTATAGTAAGTAGTGATTTTGTGTTGAACTTAAAGACCTTATTGGTCGATAGGGGATACTTTTTTCCATCAAGTAACTGGGTCTCTTGCCATTCAGCGCTTTGTGCACTAGGCAGCAGATTTTGCAGGTGATTCGGTTCCTCACCGGCAGCCAGTGTAGGCGCGCAGTAAAGGAACCGAGGCAGATCTTGACGGTAGTTTATGAATTAGGCGAGCCGCAGAATTCTGAACCACCTGGAGTTTATCCACGAGAGATTCACTTACCGCAGCCTGAAGAGTATTGCCACATAGTCCAGGCAACTAATCACCAGTGCCTGGACTAGCGTCTTGTGTACTGCACGTAGGAGCACTGGGAAAACTCTTAGCCTCATAACATGGAAGCAGGTGCCAGTGGTAGACATCACCTGGTCTTTCATGGCTAGGCTCTGGTCTAATTTTATGCCCAGATTTTTCACTGAGGATTTTGGAGTAGGTGGCACTCCCAATTCGGGTGGCCCCCATTCAGGGGACCATAACTGGTGAGCAGCACCAAAGAGCATGATTTCAGTTTTTCCGCTATTTAGCTGGAGATACTGTGCACCCGTCCAGGCTGTGAGAGCTTTCAAAAGTTAGCAGAAGCTGAGTATCGCCCGCATATGCGATAGTTGTGAAACCCTGGGCTCTTCTAATTTCTGCGAGAGGAGTAGCATATATATTAAACAGCGTGGGGCTCAGACAGGAGCCCTGGGGCACTCTCTTATTAATTATCATGGCGCGTGACCTAAATGGTCCCAGGTGGATGGTCTGAGTTCGATAGGACAAAGAGTTTCTGAACCACTGCAGCACCTGGCCCTGGATGCCTATCTCTTCCAGTCTCTGTATCAATCTTGAAAGAGATATTGTATCGAAGGCCGCTGACAAATCTAAATCCTGACTGGGACGGATCCAGGATCCTGTTGGACTCAAGGTACTCCGCCAGCTGTTTATTGATATCTCTTTCTATTATTTTACTTGCCCAGGGAATGAGCGATATAGGGCAATAGTTAGATACATCTGTAGCAGGAAGGTTTTTTCTGAATCAGAGTGACGTGAGCAGCTTTCCACTCAGTTGGAATTTCGCCCATGCTCAATGAAAGGTACAACAAAGAGCTTATAGGCGAGGCCAGCTGATAGGATAGCGTGGTGCTCTCTTGGCTGGAATAAGATCCAGAGGAGAGCCGGATTTAACCGCTTTCAAAGCGAGTTGGGCGGACTCGACATTAACGGGGGCAAACTTCTCAAAGGTGCAAGTGCAAATATTCTTTCTAACAGCGTATGCAGGCTCCAAGTTGATGCGGTGTGTCAAACTTGTAAGATTATGATAGATTAAGTTTACTTTATCCTCTAAATGGTCTGCAATCTGGTTGCAAAGCATTTGCGAAGGGGGAATGTTTGCTGTGCAAGCCTGGGGATAAATGAAGTAATTAAGGGTTTTGAAAAGTTCCTTGGAGGAATTTCCAGGTTTATTAAGTTGTTGAGAGATATCATTTTTCCGCGCTTTTCTGATATTAATGTGATAGTGCGCGATGGATTTCTTATAGGGTTCTCAGTTGCTAGGGTTGGGAGTTGTTCGCCATCATCTTTCAAATTTTTTACATTTGTTTTTCTCTTTGCCTAAATCAGAAGTGCACCAAGGAGCATGTGGAGTTTGTCTTGGCGAAGAATGAATTGTCATTGGAGCCAGAATGTCAATGGCTGTATTCAGAGATGTATGGAATAATTTAAGTGCTTCCTGCATATCCACTGCTTTCTCTATGTTAGGGGAGATATATTATTTAGTGAAACCATATGAGAAACTTTATGCCACTGTCTGCTATAGTTTGGCTAAGAAAGGTTATTGCGAGCTGCAGCTGTGTGTGCCAAGGAGATGTGGACGTTGATTAATGCGTGATCAGCCAAACAAGAGGACACAGAAGTTCACAGGACAGCAAGGGGGAGGCAGTGAAAAGCAGGTCCAGCGTACGACCGGCGATATGAGTGGATCCCATATCAGATGCTTTAAGACCTAAGGAAGTGAGATCAGTGTGAAGTTGTTGTGCCTCTGAATTTGACCTTTTTGAAGTGAAAAGTAGTCACTGGTCACAAACCAATGTTGCTTCAGGTGGTATGTCATTAGCCGAATGACTACACACTGTCACAGTTCTTGGAAAGATAGGGTCAGAAAACATCTGCGTCAAATGGCAGACATGACAGTGATTCTGCATGGTTCAGGGAAGATGGCGACTTCCGTTGTCTAAGAATGAGAAGACGGCAACTTCCAATGCCTAAGATAGAGTCAAGGGCTACACAACTTGGAGTCGCAACTTGGGGACTCCATGAAAATCCCAACTAGCAGGTTGACATTTGGCTTCAGATACGCTAAATCTCAGAAAAGACAAACGCACCGCTATCACCCTAAAAGTCATCCATCAGTCTCCAGTGGAGGCCAGGACCAAATTTAAAATCACATACGTTTGCAGAGCGTTGGAGATGAGTTTTGCTCTTTTCATCGCTTGATTTTCTCCGCTTTCCTCTTCATATAGTAGTTGAGAGGCTCCTGCGTTGCGAGTCATGCTTTTAGCGAAATTTCAAGTGTGTGGTGACCTGGATTGTTGAGCAAGCTGGCTGCCATTTTGGTTTTACTGTGGAATGAGGCTTTCTTTTGATTGTGAATTCTTGAGTTACTAATTCCACAAATATCTATGTATTGACTACTTGTCTACTGCTTTTATATATGTTACAGTATGTTTTCACCAATCAGTATGATGCCGTTCAGACAGCATTTTTGGATAAAGAGTATGATATATCTTATCTCCTGACTGAAAACATGTTCCTCCACAATCAGTAACTTTCAATTTTATGTTTCTACTGACAGCAGGATACTCACATGTTCGTGGCTCTATTCTGGAATGTTGTATCTCGCTGACTGGGGTCTATTTCTCTTTTAAGTTCTATTCAATGCATTGGAATTGGTCATTTCTTCACCACACCTCTGGATGTGCAGATCTGAACTCCTTTCAAAAGTCCCCCAGACTAAAGCTATCTTTAGTAAAATGGTACTGGAATCTCTACCTGCTATTGTGTCCCAACCCTCCTCCTTTGGTGGAAAACCAAAAAACACTATTCCTTACAAGATGCTTCCTTAAATGAAAGCTCTGAAACCTTTTATGAATACAATAACTGCAAAGCGACAACAGATTGAATACAGAGGGCTTGCAATAGAGAGCAGGCTGGACGAGGCGGAACAGCGCGTCAGTGATAAACAAGATACTTTTTACAAAAACAGTGAGGTCGACAGGAAATATAAGTGTTTCAAAAACATATGAAGGATTTAAAGAATACAAACAGGTGTAATAAGCTATGGTACTATGGCTTACTGAAAGGAGTTAACCTAGACACACATAAATGTCTGTAAAAAAACTCTTTTAAGAACTGTTTGATATTTCCAGACCTTCACCTCTGAGCTTACAACGAGCTGATAGACTGAGTAGGACAACCTCCTTGACATCAAACCCTCATGGGATTAAAATGTTGTTTCTCCAATTAATGATTTGTTGAGAGTTTTTAAGGCCGTCAACATTAGCATGGTCTGGTCATAATAAATACATTTCTCAAGATTTGTCCAAAACCACAAATGCCACAGGAAAAGAGTTCCTAATGTTGTGACATGTGCTGGGACAGGTAAACATAACACATGGCACACATGGCATACTGCGCTCTTCTTTATGCAAGAGAACTCATAACAGTTCTACTAGCTCTTTGAAGACCCCAGGAGGCTCAGAGAATGTCCCCCAGTCTTTCTCCAACACACATGATATGTTTTTGCTCTTGCCTGCATTCTTCAGCTCTGGATTTTCTTCCTTGATCTGCTATATATTTGTCTTTGTCTTTATTCTTTTTCCCCCATCATTGTGTTCTCTCTTCATACATCTTCAACTCCATCTATTGTATCTATCATTGCCCTCTTTTGAATGAATCATCAATTGAGCGGTTCTTGCCCTTTTGACTTCGCGGCAGCAGCGGTTCTCGACTTCGCGGCAGCAGCGGTTCTTGACTTCGCGGCAGCAGCGGTTCACGCCACACTCCGCCGCTCGCAAAACTCCGCTGAGATTTTTTGTCACTTGGCGGAACTCCGTGAACTCCACCCAGGCCTAGTATCCACAGCGCTCAAGAGCCTGAAGGGACCCTATAGGAGCGCTTGAGGAGCGTATCACGAGCCCTGAAGCAGATCGCAGGATCGAGGCCTTCCACTGGAGCCTCAACCTTGCGATCAAGTAGGATTTCAATTAAATTTGGGCCCCTCTGCCAGCGACTAAACCGACGCTCGGAAGGCCTTGCCACAATATGATTAAGCCGACAAGTGATCGCAGAACCTCTAGATATGGCTTCCACAACAGCCGGCTGCCAATGTATTTTTTTTAGTCCAGTGCGGTTGAAAAACATATTCCGGCCTCTGCCCAGAGTGAATGAAGGCACTGCCAGCTCAGTCTAGGATACTATGCCCTGAGATTGTCTTGCCCAGTACACATGGCCCACCAGGTCAAGAACAGACATCAACCCTCCTTGGGTGTGGCGGTGGGATGTTTCTTTTTGCACACACATATTAAATGGAAAATGCAATTGTGGTAGAACCCAAAGAAGCGATCCAATCGTGAGGTTTATTAGAGATCACTTGATATTGGTGACAATTAATGACTTTTATTGTTGAACTGTCTGCAAACAAAACCCACTTGATTTATAAAATGGTGGAATGAAGAGGCTTCAAAGGGTGGGAATGAAGATAAAACTTGCTTTGCTGGCCTCACTCTGTGACTGAATACATTGGCATATTTATAGACAGCTCTCTGATATCATTTGAATCTTATTGTACTTGGAAACACCGACCCTATGTCCAGGGGAACCTTCTTGTCCAACCCTAGAGAAGCAGCGAATGCCTGTGAAGCATGCGCTGGGTGCACACGAGCCAACATCTCGAAAGCACTGCTCATCCTTGTGTATTACAAAAACAATCCCACGAGTGGCAGAGTTCGTACTTGTTGGCTGCGTAATACTTTCAAAAGAATGGCACATCCTTGTTATAAATTAATTCTTTGGGGCAGATTTACAAGCCCCTTGCACTGCCAGTGCGTCACTTTTTGTGATGCACCGGTAGGGCATTTTTCGGCCCCATATTTACAAAGCCACGTAGAGTCGCCCTGCGTGGCTTTTCCCGTCCTTTTAAATACGTCCCCTCTACACGCAGTATTTTGCGTGAAAGGGGCATTCCATGGGTGTTGCTATGGATGTTCCCATGCAATACCCATGGAAACTGACACATTTTTGTGAGTGAGTTCAGGCAACAATGAAATTGTGTATTTAGTTTTAATTGCCCACTGATCTCTATCCTCCTTTTGTGATCTCACTGGTTCACGTGATGGTGAGAGGCTGACACAGGAGATCGTGCGTGTGAGATAGAACCATCTCCTGCACTGTCACTCACTTGCACACAACTCACACTGTGTGACACCAGGGGCTCACGTGATGGTGAGAGGCTGACACAGGAGATCATGCGTGTGAGATAGAACCATCTCCTGCACTGTCACTCACTTGCACACAACTCACACTGTGTGACACCAGGGGCTCACGTGATGGTGAGAGGCTGACACAGGAGATCATGCGTGTGAGATAGAACCATCTCCAGCACTGTCACTCACTTGCACACAACTCACACTGTGTGACACCAGGGGCTCACGTGATGGTGAGAGGCTGACACAGGAGATCATGCGTGTGAGATAGAACCATCTCCTGCACTGTCACTCACTTGCACACAACTCACACTGTGTGACACCAGGGGCTCACGTGATGGTGAGAGGCTGACACAAGACAGTGTGTGTGAGATAGAACCACACATCTCCTGCACTGACACTCACTTGCACACAACTCACACTGTGTGACACCAGGGGCTCACGTGATGGTGAGAGGCTGACACAGGAAATCGTGTGTGTGAGATAGAACCACACATCTCCTGCACTGACACTCACTTGCACACAACCCACACTGTGTGACACCAGGGGCTCACGTGATGGTGAGAGGCTGACACAGGGGATCATGTGTGTGAGATAGAACCATCTCCTGCACTGTCACTCACTTGCACAAAACTCACACTGTGTGACACCAGGGGCTCACGTGATGGTGAGAGGCTGGCACAGGAGATCGTGTGTGTGAGACAGAACCATCTCCTGCACTGTCACTCACTTGCACACAACTCACACTGTGTGACACCAGGGGCTCACGTGATGGTGAGAGGCTGACACAGGAGATCGTGTGTGTGTGAGATAGAACCATCTCCTGCACTGTCACTCACTTGCACACAACTCACACTGTGTGACACCAGGGGCTCACATGATGGTGAGAGGCTGACACAAGACAGTGTGTGTGAGATAGAACCACACATCTCCTGCACTGTCACTCACTTGCATAAAACTCACACTGTGTGACACCAGGGGCTCACGTGATGGTGAGAGGCTGACACAAGACAGTGTGTGTGAGATAGAACCACACATCTCCTGCACTGTCACTCACTTGCATACAACTCACACTGTGTGACACCAGGGGCTCACGTGATGGTGACAGGCTGACACAAGACAGTGTGTGTGTTGGAAGGCGTTCCCCGGGGAGGCTACGGAATGCGTTCCCGACCACCCGGAGGCCCACCTTTCCCAGAGTTAGGCCGAGCAAGAGCGGGGAGGCCCTTTCTGGAAGGGTCTCGTACCTAGGATCGCACACGCTGCGCTTACTCTCTCTTCGGATAGAGGGACACCACACAGTAATTCGTTATAAGACAAGATGCTTTTATCGGTAGTTGTCAGGGATCTTTATGATCCGGTAGGCAGGTGCAGAATTAATGCCACAAGCGGCAGCGATCTCGTTATGAGGGAAAAGGGGTAGCGGGACAGTCTTTGAATCAGTGTCTCTGCGAGGTATCCAGCGCACAGCTCTCAATCCTCGAGCTGAGGGGATGTTGCTTCTCTCGGCAATCTCTGCCGATTCTCTTGGAGGAGCGGGCCGCGAGTCACTCAGCAGGCACCGGGGGTTCGTAGTTCGGGGAGCCGCGAGTCACTCAGCAGGCACCGGACGTTGGTAGTTCGGAGAGCCGCGAGTCACTCAGCAGACCTCGGAGGTTAGTAGTTCGGAGAGCCGCGACGGCGTCAGCTGGGCTCAGATGGTTCAGAGTTCGAGGAGCCGCGACAGCGTCCGCAGGGCTCAGATGGTTCAGAGTTCGGGTAGCGTTCTTCGGTTCGGGGAGCGATCGAGCCGCGACCAGGTCAGCCGGCTCTCGTCAGTCCAGGTCTTCTCTGCTTTCGTCCCTTCAGCACCCCTTGTTATACTCCCCCTCTTCTTTGAAGTCCGGAGTCCTCGCGGAGAGGGGTCTGGTGCCTGGGGGCGGTGTGCCGGGATTTCCTGTCGCTCGGCCCTTTGATCTGTTCAGGTGGGTCCGAGAGGGGCTCCAGACACCCAGCAGGCGAGGCGCCCGCTCACCGGGGGCCTGGTGGTCGATCGAAACCTCCCTCGGGGGAGAGACCAGAGGTGTGACAGGGTCGGCGCCTCTCGGTCTGGTTTGGGGGGGTTTCGCTATCCCTTGGCCGGGCATGCATGTTGGGGGTCTGGTCGGCCCTCGGGATGTTGGTCCACGGGAGCCGGAAGGCTGTATCCACGAGGTTCGGCGTGGTTGCAGGATAACTTGCTGGTCGGGAGGGCCCACGCCACGAGGCCGGTCTCACACGTGCCCCCCCCAGCTGAAAGGCGGGGAGAACTACCCATCCACTTGGGAGTTCTCCTCGCTGAAGCGGAAGAATCGGGACAGGCCGTCCGCGTTGGCGGAGTCCGTCCCGGGGCGATGTTCCACCGTGAAATCCATCCCTTGGAGGGAGATGGACCAGCGTAGCAACTTGGGGTTTTCTCCTCGCATCTGCATCAACCACCGCAAGGGGCGGTGATCCGTTTGTACTCGGAAGTGTGTTCCGAACAGGTAGGGCCGTAGCTTTTTGAGGGCCCAGACTACTGCGAAGGTCTCTCTCTCAATGGTGCTCCATCGCTGTTCTCGGGGCAGCAACCTTTGGCTGATGAAGGCTATGGGCCGATCTATGCCCTTGTCGTCGAACTGTGAGAGGACTGCCCCGATGCCGTGCTCCGAGGCGTCCGTCTGGACCACAAACTCCTGGGCGTAGTCGGGTGCTTTGAGCACCGGAGCCGCGCACATGGCGGCCTTTAGGGTGTCGAACGCCTTCTGGCAGGAGGGAGTCCAGTGTACTTTTTTCGGGTGTTTCTTGGAGGTTAGTTCGGTGAGGGGGCCTGCGATGCTGCCATAGTTCTTAATAAACCTCCGGTAGTAACCGGTGAGGCCCAGGAAGGCCCGGACTTCCGTTTGGGTTGTGGGGGGTTCCCAGGACAAGATGGCGTCGATCTTTGGCTGGAGGGGGGCGACCAGCCCACTCCCCACCTGGTGCCCCAGATAGGTTACAGAGCCGTGTCCAATTTGACATTTGCTGGCTTTGATGGTGAGGCCGGCCCGGCGCAGAGCCAGCAGGACTTGTCGGAGGTGCTGGAGGTGCTCGGTCCATTGGGAGCTGAATACCGCTATATCGTCGAGGTATGCTGCGCTGAACCCCTCTAGTCCGGACAGGACCCTGTTCACCAGCCGCTGGAAGGTGGCCAGGGCATTCTTCATTCCAAACGGCATCACCCTAAAGCGGTAGTGCCCATCCGGGGTGGAGAAGGCGGAGCGCTCCTTGGCTCCCTCGGTGAGGGCAATTTGCCAGTATCCACTAGTCAGGTCGAAGGTGCTGAGGTAGTGAGCGGCCCGAGGCGGTCAATGAGCTCGTTGGCACGGGGGATAGGGTGAGCGTCCGCTCGGGTGACCGCATTGAGTCCTCGGTAGTCCACGCAAAACCTCAGCTCGGGGGCGACACCCGGGGTAGCCGCCTTCGGAACCAGGACTACCGGGCTGGCCCAGGGGCTGTCGGAGGGTTCAATCACCCCGAGGGCCAGCATCTTCTCCACCTCGGTCTGAATGCAGGTTCGGACCCGATCCGGGACCCGGTAGGCCCGGTGTCTTACTGGCGGACTGTCGCCAGTGTTCACGTCGTGGACCCACCAGCTCGTGACCCCAGGGGTTAGGGAGAAGAGGTCCGCGAACTGCCTTAGTAGCTGGCGGCAGTCGTCAGACTGTTGGGCTGTGAGGGTGGTTGACAGTCTCACTCCCTCCACGGAACCATCGGTCTCTTTCGCCCCCAGGGGGTCTGGAAGGGGCTCGGTGTCTTCTTCGGCCCCATCGTCGGAGGCCAGGAGTAAACTCAATTCTGTCCGTACAAAGTGGGGTTTGAGGCGGTTCACGTGGAGAACCCGGAGGGGGTTCCGCGGGGACTGTACATCGACGAGATAGGTGACTTGGCTCTTCCGCTCGATCACCTTGAAGGGTCCAGTCCATTTATCTTGGAGGGCGCAAGGTCTCACCGGGGCCATGACCCAGACTTGTTGGCCCGGCTGAAACTCGACCAGCGTAGCATTCTGGTCATACCAGCGCTTCATCTCTTCCTGACTTGCCTCGAGGTTCGCTTCTGCGAGTTCTCTGAATTTCCGGGTCTGGTTGCGGAGCGCCAAGATGTATCGGAACACATCCGGAGGGGTCCCCCGGGGGGTTGTTTCCCAACCCTCCTTGACCAGGCTCAGGGGTCCTCGGACGGGGTGTCCATATAGTAGTTCGAATGGGCTGAATCCCAGGGATTTTTGTGGAACCTCCCGGTAGGCGAACAGGAGGCATGGGAGGAGGACGTCCCACCTCCGGCGTAGGGGTTCCTCGAGGCCCATGATCATTCCCTTCAGTGTTTTGTTAAAGCACTCGACTAGGCCGTTTCCTTGGGGGTGGTACGGGGTGGTGAACTTGTACGATACTCCGCACTGCTGCCAGAGGGACTTCATATATCGGGAGATAAAGTTCGTACCCCGGTCACTCACGACTTCGCGGGGGAACCCCACGCGGGAGAAGATCCCCATCAAGGCCCGGCCTACCACGGAGGCCGTCACGGTGCGGAGAGGGATGGCTTCGGGGTAACGGGTGGCATGATCCACCAGGACGAGGATGAACCGGTGGCCCTGGGCGGTCTTGCTGTCCAGTGGTCCCACAATGTCGATTCCTACCCGCTCAAAAGGGGTACTGACGACTGGGAAGGGTTGTAGCGGAGCCTTGCGCTTGCCCCCACTCTTTCCGCTGGCCTGGCACGTGGGGCAGGACTTGCAGTGGGCCGCCACATTTGCTCGCATCTTGGGCCGATAAAAGTGGGTGACGAGCCGTTGGTAGGTCTTATCTTGGCCTAAGTGTCCAGCCAGGGGTACATCATGGGCCAGGCCCAGGAGACTTCGGAAGCGTAGGGGTACCACTAGTACTCGGGCCGATCCCAACTCGGCCGACTTCTGTTCGCTGTACAGGAGGCCGTTCTCCCAGTATACCCAGTGGGTGCCAGTCCGGTCGCCTGCTGCTTGGGCCTCGGCCTGTTGTCGGGGTCCAATGAGGGACGGGCAGGTGGATTGTTCTTGGCAGAATTCTTCACGGGAGGGGCCCCTTCGCAGTGCCACTGGGCCAGTTCTGGCAAGTCCCCGAGTTCGGTCAGGGTTTCGGGGTCGGAAGGCACGGACCCTTCGTCGGGAGCGGTTGTTTCGTCCAGAAGGGGGTCGTTGGCCTCTGGTGGGGTATTCTGGACCTCGGGGATGGTGGCGGTGCTTAGCGGCATGGCCTCTCCCCCCTCGGAGGAAGGCGCTCTGAGAGTCATCGAGCGCGTGGTGGCGCATACCCATTCGGGTAGGCCCATCATCTCGAGATGGGCTCTTCGTTCCACTTGTCCCCACGGGGAGTTCTCAAGGTCGTTGCCCAGGAGGCAGTCCACGGGCTGGGAGGTTCGGACCGCCACCTTTAACTTGCCGGTGACTCCCCCCCATTCGAAGGGGACTAGGGCCATCCGGCAGAGGCTCTCGGAATTGTCTGAGGATATGACGGGACAAAAGGCGCCAGGCAGGATCTGATCTTCGGAGATCAGGTGACAATGAACCGCTGTGACACTCGCCCCCGTGTCCCGGAGGCCCTCGACGCGGTGACCGTTGACCGTCACCTGCTGTCGGTACTTCTTTGTGTTGGCGGGCAGGGACGTTCCGGGGACCATCTCCCGGTCCCCTAGGGAGACCAAAGCCATGGCGGCTGGTTCCCATTCTTCGGAGTCTTCCATCCCTTCTCCCAGGGCTACGGAGGCCATTTGTCGAGCCGGCGGGGTTGTTGTGGCGGTCCGCTGGTACAGGGGACATTGAGGGTCGCTGGCATAGTGTCCGGTCTGTTGGCAGCGGAAATAGGTGATCCTCACTCGGGGCCCTGGCCTCCCGGGTGGCCCGGTGCTGGCCGGAGGTGGCGCTGGAAAGGGCGGAGATTGTCCTCTGGGGGGGCTGAGCGGGGATCCCCCCGGGAGTTCCCTTTGCCGGCCTTGATTCCCTCCGCCCCTCTGGCGGGGGGGTCCCTGACTGTGGCGACTGTAGTCTCCCACGGGGCCCCTGGAGGCCCGGGCGTTCACCCACCGGTCAGCCTCGACGGCCAGTTTTCGAGGGTCTGTGAGTTTGCTGTCCAGGAGGTGCTGGCGCAGTTCTACAAAGCAATTAGCGGACAAGTGTTCCCATGCGATTAGGTCGAACAGCTCCTCAAAGGTGGAGACCTTGCTGCCCTTGATCCACCCGTCCAAGGCCCGGCTGTAAAAGTTCATGTACTCCACCCATGTGGTACCGGGTATCTTTTTGCAGTCTCTAAACCGTTGCCGGTACATTTCAGGGGTGAGCCCATATCTGGCTACCAGGGCCTCTTTCATGTGACTGTAGGAGTTCATCACCGTGGAGGGCAGATCCAGCAGGGTATCTCTTCCCTCGCTCAGGAACCGGCCCCACAGCCCAGCCCCCCAGTCTTTCTGCGGGACTCGGTGGGAGGTCATGGCGACTTCGTAGGCTTTGAACCATTGCTGGATGTCGTCGTTCTTATAGTATTCTTTCACCACATCTTTGGGGATGTGGACCTTTGGTTCCACGGTGGAGGAGAGGGGTTGGGTTTCCGAGGGTCTGGCCTCCGCATTCTTAGCCTTGAGCTCGATCTCTTTTAGGCTACGTTCGTGCTCTAGTTGGAGTTTTCTTTCTTCGTGTTCTCTTTGTCGTTTCTTTTCCTCGAGTTCCCCTTGTAGGCGTAACTGTTCCACCGGCAGCTTTTTTTCAGCCAGTTTTAGCTCTCCTTCGATTTTTAATCTTGCTAGTTCTAGTTTGTGGTTGCGACCTCTTTCTCGGTCCGCTAGTTCCTCTGGGGATAGGCCCCCCTCGGGGGCGCCGTTCCTCCCCGGGATGCTTCGTGGTTCGTTAGGCAGTTCTCCTTCTGTTTGTGCCCGGGGAGTTCCCACCTCGACCCAGGTTTTTAATGCTCCCTGGAAGTCTTCTTTCGTGCTGAGTCCGGTGGTAGCGATTCCAAGGTCTTTGCAAAATTGTTTCAGTTCTAGGTGCGTGTAAGATTCCAGCTGGTCCTCTCGGAATGTCGTGCTCGGGTTGGTGCCTGTGGCACCTAGGGAAGTTTCTCCTTCCATTTCTTCTGGGTAGTGCGTCAGCCGTTTACTGCACGATCTCTAGGTGTTGGCTCGGATCCCGTCGTCTGCCACCAAATGTTGGAAGGCGTTCCCCGGGGAGGCTACGGAATGCATTCCCGACCACCCGGAGGCTCACCTTTCCCAGAGTTAGGCCGAGCAAGAGCGGGGAGGCCCTTCCTGGAAGGGTCTCGTACCTAGGATCGCACACGCTGCGCTTACTCTCTCTTCGGATAGAGGGACACCACACAGTAATTCGTTATAAGACAAGATGCTTTTATCGGTAGTTGTCAGGGATCTTTATGATCCGGTAGGCAGGTGCAGAATTAATGCCACAAGCGGCAGCGATCTCGTTATGAGGGAAAAGGGGTAGCGGGACAGTCTTTGAATCAGTGTCTCTGCGAGGTATCCGGCGCACAGCTCTCAATCCTCGAGCTGAGGGGATGTTGCTTCTCTCGGCAATCTCTGCCGATTCTCTTGGAGGAGCGGGCCGCGAGTCACTCAGCAGGCACCGGGGGTTCGTAGTTCGGGGAGCCGCGAGTCACTCAGCAGGCACCGGAGGTTGGTAGTTCGGAGAGCCGCGAGTCACTCAGCAGGCCTCGGAGGTTAGTAGTTCGGAGAGCCGCGACGGCGTCAGCTGGGCTCAGATGGTTCAGAGTTCAAGGAGCCGCGACAGCGTCCGCAGGGCTCAGATGGTTCAGAGTTCGGGTAGCGTTCTTCGGTTCGGGGAGCGATCGAGCCGCGACCAGGTCAGCCGGCTCTCGTCAGTCCAGGTCTTCTCTGCTTTCGTCCCTTCAGCACCCCTTGTTATACTCCCCCTCTTCTTTGAAGTCCGGAGTCCTCGCGGAGAGGGGTCTGGTGCCTGGGGGCGGTGTGCCGGGATTTCCTGTCGCTCGGCCCTTTGATCTGTTCAGGTGGGTCCGAGAGGGGCTCCAGACACCCAGCAGGCGAGGCGCCCGCTCACCGGGGGCCTGGTGGTCGATCGAAACCTCCCTCGGGGGAGAGACCAGAGGTGTGACAGGGTCGGCGCCTCTCGGTCTGGTTTGGGGGGGTTTCGCTATCCCTTGGCCGGGCATGCGTGTTGGGGGTCTGGTCGGCCCTCGGGATGTTGGTCCACGGGAGCCGGAAGGCTGTATCCACGAGGTTCGGCGTGGTTGCAGGATAACTTGCTGGTCGGGAGGGCCCACGCCACGAGGCCGGTCTCACAGTGTGTGAGATAGAAACACACATCTCCTGCACTGTCACTCACTTGCACACAACTCACACTGTGTGACACCAGGGGCTCACGTGATGGTGAGAGGCTGGCACAGGAGACAGTGTGTGTGAGATAGAACCACACATCTCCTGCACTGTCACTCACTTGCACACAACTCACACTGTGTGACACCAGGGGCTCACGTGATGGTGAGAGGCTGACACAGGAGACAGTGTGTGCGAGATAGAACCATCTCCTGCACTGTCACTCACTTGCACACAACTCACACTGTGTGACACCAGGGGCTCACGTGATGGTGAGAGGCTGACACAGGAGATCATGCGTGTGAGATAGAACCATCTCCTGCACTGTCACTCACTTGCACACAACTCACACTGTGTGACACCAGGGGCTCACGTGATGGTGAGAGGCTGACACAAGACAGTGTGTGTGAGATAGAACCACACATCTCCTGCACTGACACTCACTTGCACACAACTCACACTGTGTGACACCAGGGGCTCACGTGATGGTGAGAGGCTGACACAGAGAATCGTGTGTGTGAGATAGAACCATCTCCTGCACTGTCACTCACTTGCACACAACTCACACTGTGTGACACCAGGGGCTCACGTGATGGTGAGAGGCTGGCACAGGAGATCGTGTGTGTGAGACAGAACCATCTCCTGCACTGTCACTCACTTGCACACAACTCACACTGTGTGACACCAGGGGCTCACGTGATGGTGAGAGGCTGACACAGGAGATCGTGTGTGTGAGATAGAACCATCTCCTGCACTGTCACTCACTTGCACACAACTCACACTGTGTGACACCAGGGGCTCACGTGATGGTGAGAGGCTGGCACAAGACAGTGTGTGTGAGATAGAACCACACATCTCCTGCACTGTTACTCACTTGCATACAACTCACACTGTGTGACACCAGGGGCTCACGTGATGGTGAGAGGCTGACACAAGACAGTGTGTGTGAGATAGAACCACACATCTCCTGCACTGTCACTCACTTGCATACAACTCACACTGTGTGACACCAGGGGCTCACGTGATGGTGAGAGGCTGACACAGGGGATCATGTGTGTGAGATAGAACCATCTCCTGCACTGTCACTCACTTGCACACAACTCACACTGTGTGACACCAGGAGCTCACGTGATGGTGAGAGGCTGGCACAGGAGACAGTGTGTGTGAGATAGAACCATGTCCTGCACTGTCACTCACTTGCACACAACTCACACTGTGTGACACCAGGGGCTCACATGATGGTGACAGGCTGACACAAGACAGTGTGTGTGAGATAGAACCACACATCTCCTGCACTGTCACTCACTTGCACACAACTCACATTGTGTGACACCAGGGGCTCACGTGGTGGTGAGAGGCTGGCACAGGAGACAGTGTGTGTGAGATAGAACCACACATCTCCTGCACTGTCACTCACTTGCACACAACTCACACTGTGTGACACCAGGGGCTCACGTGATGGTGAGAGGCTGACACTGGAGATCGTGTGTGTGAGATAGAACCATCTCCTGCACTGTCACTCACTTGCACACAACTCACACTGTGTGACACCAGGGGCTCACGTGATGGTGAGAGGCTGGCACAGGAGACAGTGTGTGCGAGATAGAACCATCTCCTGCACTGTCACTCACTTGCACACAACTCACACTGTGTGACACCAGGGGCTCACGGGATGGCGCTATGACTTGGGTGTTTGAAGCAGCTGAGTGAGTATGGCTGCTGTGCTGAGTGTTTGCAAACGCCAGCATACTTTATGACACTTAAATTAAGCTTCGGCTGCAACGCGCTAGAACTGAAAACAACTATCGCCTTCATTCTGTGGATCACAAAAGTCCTCCGTTTGCTGTGGGTTCTGCTATTTGGAATTGTAAACGTTTGTTGGTTTGTAATCTGCTGATGTACACTGGGGAACTTGGAATGTAACTGGGGGAAGTCCTGTAAGTGGCAATGCATTGCATGCCTGTGCAAAAGAAATACAACAGTTCACATTTGCCCTATGAGTGTATTTGTCGCCTCTATAAATTGCATTGGCGGTGAGGCTAAGATACAAGGCCATGTGGACAAAGCACAATCAAAAGTGAATGTGAGGTTTGGTGATGGGGTGAGAGGTCATAAGCGTGAATGTTAAGCAAAGGTGATAGTGTGTTATGTGCCCCAAAATCGTCTTCAAGATAGCAGATGAAGTTATGGCCGTGGGTGATGGGTGGGTTTGGAGAACGACCAGTGTGTCTGTTGGCCTCCCTGTGGTGAGAGTTGGTGTGGGTGGTGTGTCTGCAATAGTCTGCATGAGTTTGGAGAAAGACCAGGGTGTCTGTTGGCCTCCCTGTGGTGAGAGGTGGTGTGGGTTGTGTGTCTGCGAGAGTCTGGATGAGTTTGGAGAAAGAGCAGTGTGTCTGTTGGCCTCCCTGTGGTGAGAGGTGGTGTGGGTGGTGTGTCTGCAATAGTCTGGATGAGTTTGGAGAAAGAGCAGTGTGTCTGTTGGCCTCCCTGTGGTGAGAGGTGGTGTGGGTGGTGAGTCTGCAATAGTCTGGATGAGTTTGGAGAAAGAGCAGTGTGTCTGTTGGCCTCCCTGTGGTGAGAGGTGGTGTGGGTGGTGTGCCTGCAATAGTCTGGATGAGTTTGGAGAAAGAGCAGTGTGTCTGTTGGCCTCCCTGTGGTGAGAGGTGGTGTGGCTGGTGTGTCTGCGAGAGTCTGGATGAGTTTGGAGGAAGACCAGGGTGTCTGTTGGCCTCCCTGTGGTGAGAGGTGGTGTGGGTGGTGTGTCTGCAAGAGTTTGTATGGGTTGGGGGAAAGACTAGGGTGTCTGTGCCCCCTGTGGTGAGAGGTGGTGTGGGTGGTGTGTCTGCGAGAGTCTGGATGAGTTAGGAGAAAGACCAGTGTGTCTGTTGGCCTCCCTGTGGTGAAAGGTGGTGTGGGTGGTGTGTCTGCAAGAGTTTGTATGGGTTGGGGGAAAGACTAGGGTGTCTGTGCCCCCTGTGGTGAGAGGTGGTGTGGGTGGTGTGTCTGCGAGAGTCTGGATGAGTTAGGAGAAAGACCAGTGTGTCTGTTGGCCTCCCTGTGGTGAAAGGTGGTGTGGGTGGTGTGTCTGCAAGAGTTTGTATGGTTTGGAGAAAGAGCAGTGTGTCTGTTGGTCTCCCTGTGGTGAGAGGGGGTGTGGGTGGTGTGTCTGCGAGAGTCTGGATGTGTTTGGAGAAAGAGCAGTGTGTCTGTTGGCCTCCCTGTGGTGAGAGGTGGTGTGGCTGGTGTGTCTGCGAGAGTATGGATGAGTTTGGAGAAAGACCAGTGTGTCTGTTGGCCTCCCTGTGGTGAGAGGTGGTGTGGGTGGTGTGTCTGCAATAGTCTGGATGAGTTTGGAGAAAGACCAGGGTGTCTATTGGCCTCCCTGTGGTGAGAGGTGGTGTGGCTGGTGTGTCTGCGAGAGTCTGGATGAGTTTGGAGAAAGAGCAGTGTGTCTGTTGGCCTCCCTGTGGTGAGAGGTGGTGTGGGTTGTGTGTCTGCGAGAGTCTGGATGAGTTTGGAGAAAGAGCAGTGTGTCTGTTGGCCTCCCTGTGGTGAGAGGTGTTGTGTGTGGTGTGTCTGCAATAGTCTGGATGAGTTTGGAGAAAGAGCAGTGTGTCGTTTGGCCTCCCTGTGGTGAGAGGTGGTGTGGGTGGTGTGTCTGCAATAGTCTGGATGAGTTTGGAGAAAGAGCAGTGTGTTTGTTGGCCTCCCTGTGGTGAGAGGTGGTGTGGCTGGTGTGTTTGCGAGAGTCTGGATGAGTTTGGAGAAAGACCAGGGTGTCTGTTGGCCTCCCTGTGGTGAGAGGTGGTGTGGGTGGTGTGTCTGCAAGAGTTTGTATGGGTTGGGGGAAAGACTAGGGTGTCTGTGCCCCCTGTGGTGAGAGGTGGTGTGGGTGGTGTGTCTGCAATAGTCTGCATGAGTTTGGAGAAAGACCAGGGTGTCTGTTGGCCTCCCTGTGGTGAGAGTTGGTGTGGGTGGTGTGTCTGCAAGAGTCTGGATGAGTTTGGAGAAAGAGCAGTGTGTCTGTTGGTCTCCCTGTGGTGAGAGGTGGTGTGGTTGGTGTGTCTGCAATAGTCTGCATGAGTTTGGAGAAAGACCAGGGTGTCTGTTGGCCTCCCTGTGGTGAGAGGTGGTGTGGTTGGTGTGTCTGTGAGAGTCTGGATGAGTTTGGAGAAAGACCAGTGTGTCTGTTGGCCTCCCTGTGGTGAGAGGTGGTGTGGGTGGTGTGTCTGCAAGAGTCTGGATGAGTTTGGAGAAAGACCAGGGTGTCTGTTGGCCTCCCTGTGGTGAGAGGTGGTGTGGGTGGTGTGTCTGCAAGAGTTTATATGGGTTGGGGGAAAGACTAGGGTGTCTGTGCCCCCTGTGGTGAGAGGTGGTGTGGGTGGTGTGTCTGCAATAGTCTGCATGAGTTTGGAGAAAGACCAGGGTGTCTGTTGGCCTCCCTGTGGTGAGAGTTGGTGTGGGTGGTGTGTCTGCGAGAGTCTGGATGAGTTTGGAGAAAGAGCAGTGTGTCTGTTGGTCTCCCTGTGGTGAGAGGTGGTGTGGTTGGTGTGTCTGCAATAGTCTGCATGAGTTTGGAGAAAGACCAGGGTGTCTGTTGGCCTCCCTGTGGTGAGAGGTGGTGTGGTTGGTGTGTCTGTGAGAGTCTGGATGAGTTTGGAGAAAGACCAGTGTGTCTGTTGGCCTCCCTGTGGTGAGAGGTGGTGTGGCTGGAGTGTCTGCGAGAGTCTGGATGAGTTTGGAGAAAGACCAGTGTCTGTTGGCCTCCCTGTGGTGAGAGGTGGTGTGGGTGGTGTGTCTGCGAGAGTCTGGATGAGTTTGGAGAAAGACCAGTGTGTCTGTTGGCCTCCCTGTGGTGAGAGGTGGTGTGGGTGGTGTGTCTGCGAGAGTCTGGATGAGTTTGGAGAAAGACCAGTGTCTGTTGGCCTCCCTGTGGTGAGAGGTGGTGTGGGTGGTGTGATTGCGATAGTCTGGATGAGTTTGGAGAAAGACCAGGGTGTCTGTTGGCCTCCCTGTGGTGAGAGGTGGTGTGGGTGGTTTGTCTGCAATAGTCTGGATGAGTTTGGAGAAAGACCAGGGTGTCTGTTGGCCTCCCTTTGGTGAGAGTTGGTGTGGGTGGTGTGTCTGCGAGAGTCTGGATGAGTTTGGAGAAAGAGCAGTGTGTTTGTTGGTCTCCCTGTGGTGAGAGGTGGTGTGGTTGGTGTGTCTGCGAGAGTCTGGATGAGTTTGGAGAAAGAGCAGTGTGTCTGTTGGCCTCCCTGTCGTGAAAGGTGGTGTGGGTGGTGTGTTTGCAAGAGTTTGTATGGGTTGGGGGAAAGACTAGGGTGTCTGTGCCCCCTGTGGTGAGAGGTGGTGTGGGTCGTGTGTCTGCAATAGCCTGGATGAGTTTGTAGAAAGACCAGGGTGTCTGTTGGCCTCCCTGTGGGGAGAGTTGGTGTGGGTGGTGTGTCTGCGAGAGTCTGGATGAGTTTGGAGAAAGAGCAGTGTGTCTGTTGGTCTCCCTGTTGTGAGAGGTGGTGTGGTTGGTGTGTCTGTGAGAGTCTGGATGAGTTTGGAGAAAGAGCAATGTGTCTGTTGGCCTCCCTGTGGTAAGAGGTGGTGTGGCTGGTGTGTCTGCGAGAGTCTGGATGAGTTTGGAGAAAGAGCAGTGTGTCTGTTGGCCTCCTTGTGGTGAGAGGTGGTGTGTCTGCGAGAGTCTGGATGAGTTTGGAGAAAGACCAGTGTGTCTGTTGGCCTCCCTGTGGTGAGAGGTGGTGTGGGTGTGTGTCTGCAATAGTCTGGATGAGTTTGGAGAAAGACCAGGGTGTCTGTTGGCCTCCCTGTGGTGAAAGGTGGTGTGGGTGGTGTGTCTGCGAGAGTCTGGATGAGTTTGGAGAAAGACCAGGGTGTCTGTTGGCCTCCCTGTGGTGAAAGGTGGTGTGGGTGGTGTGTCTGCAAGAGTTTGTATGGGTTGGGGGAAAGACTAGGGTGTCTGTGCCCCCTCTGGTGAGAGGTGGTGTGGGTGGTGTGTCTGCGAGAGTCTGGATAAGTTAGGAGAAAGACCAGTGTGTCTGTTGGCCTTCCTCTGGTGAAAGTTGGTGTGGGTGGTGTTTCTGCAAGAGTTTGGATGGTTTGGAGAAAGAGCAGTGTGTCTGTTGGTCTCCCTGTGGTGAGAGGTGGTGTGGTTGGTGTGTCTGCAAGAGTCTGGATGAGTTTGGAGAAAGAGCAGTGTGTCTGTTGGCCTCCCTGTGGTGAGAGGTGGTGTGGCTGGTGTGTCTGCGAGAGTCTGGATGAGTTTGGAGAAAGAGCAGTGTGTCTGTTAGCCTCCCTGTGGTGAGAGGTGGTGTGTCTGCGAGAGTCTGGATGAGTTTGGAGAAAGACCAGTGTGTCTGTTGGCCTCCCTGTGGTGAGAGGTGGTGTGGGTGGTGTGTCTGCAATAGTCTGGATGAGTTTGGAGAAAGACCAGGGTGTCTGTTGGCCTCCCTGTGGTGAAAGGTGGTGTGGGTGGTGTGTCTGCAAGAGTTTGTATGGGTTGGGGGAAAGACTAGGGTTTCTGTGCCCTCTGTGGTGAGAGGTGGTGTGGGTGGTGTGTCTGCGAGAGTCTGTATGAGTTAGGAGAAAGACCAGTGTGTCTGTTGGCCACCCTGTGGTGAAAGGTGGTGTGGGTGGGGTGTCTGCAAGAGTTTGGATGGTTTGGGGGGAAGACTAGGGTGTCTGTGCCCCCTATGGTGGGAGGTGATGTGAGTGTGTCGTGTCTGCAAGAGTTTGCATGGGTATGGAGAAAGACCTGGGTGTCTGTGTCCCCACTGTGGTGAAAGATGGTGTGGATGGTGTGTCTGCAAGAGTTCTATCTAGTCACTGAGGGTTCGTTTGGCCACTTGCACTGCAGCTGTCGCGTAAGCGATCGCAAAGGGAGACTATAGTAAGGGGCTCCCAAAAGTGCTCCGAAAAGCGGATTGCATGGCGAGCACGCGCACAATCACGCGCATCGTGCCACCATGCAATCCGTTTGGCATCACACTTCAAAGGGTCCGCTCCCCCGCCTGGAATGCGCTCCCCCGCCCCCGCCAAGTGCGCGCACCACGCTCCGCCGGGCTTGTCTTGTTTTTTTTTTTATTACACGCAATTAGCGCGGCACTGTAAAGACCATGGTCATACAGCCATCCAGCCTAGACGGATACAGTCTCCCCAGCCAGCACACAGGCACGCTCGCTCCCTTGCTCCGCACGCACTGCACCGAAGACATAACTGCAAGGAATGTGCTTCGTAGGGTAAAATGCGAGAAAGAAATGGAGCCGACGAGATGAAAATGATTGCGGGAGAAGGGAGCCTCTGTCATTCATCCTTTCCATTCCATTAATATTTGAGCAAGTTGTTTTCTAAAAGGGGGCTTTTAATCACTTGAAATTCATCTTCTGTTTCTAACCTTTGAAGAGTGATTTTAATTTGCATCGGAGACTGCAGCCAGCTGCAGCTGCTAGCAGACAACTGTTCATCTTGCTAAGAAAATCCATACATTGAGGTAGACGGTGGGCTGCCCTCGCCCCTCCATCACCGTCCTGCCTACTGGGTGCTGGCTTCCCCCAGAACTCCAGGGAGCCACAGATCGCTGCCTCCTGCTCTTCCTGTCTGTCTCTTTCTGCACTCTTTTCTCTCTCCTGTCTCTCGCAGTCCCTCTGCCTAGGTCTCTCTTCACAAGCTCCTTCTATGCTGAGTATCTCTGGCGGAAGACCCGTCAGCACCTCTCTTACAAAGCATGCTTGTAGGAGAGTAGGGTCTGCTATCCTATGGTCACCCCAAATTTTTGCTTTTTGCTTCACTGGTTTTTGACATATTGAGGCTGTGGGCCTGCTAATCAGACCCCCAGCCTGCTGTTCTCTCTACTAAATTAAAACTATGCACCCTAGGTGCATAACCAATTGGAAGTGGATCACCCTGTGAGCCCCTGTACCAGTGTACACTAGGTACCCAGGGCATTGGTGTACCCAAGGCCTACCAGGGGCGGAAGCATGTATTATGCCACCCCTGGCCTGGCCTAACAAATTTGACACAACTGGCTGATCACTCAGCTGGGGTAAGTTGGTGTAACCACCTCTTACTTAGGTGTAGTATACCTATACCTAACCTTAAATGGGACACCTGGTAACCTATAAGTCACTCCTATGGCAGGCCTTAACAATCCTGAAGGCAGAGTGCTTGGTTCCATGTGAGATGGTGCTCTGGCATGAGCTGAGCCTGTCTGCAGTGGTCGGAACAACTTCCTTCTACTGTTTCCAGATATCGTCATACCATATACTCTTAAGTGCATTATGAACCTCGCGGTTAAATGCTAACTTTGGTTTGGCTTTATCAAAACATGTCGAGTAAGGTGTCATACGAATTGGAATACTAACCCCTCGCCAATTCTGGCGACGGGGTTAGCATTCCACCCTTCTAGAGGGACACGACATGTGCAGTACCTGAAACCCGGGTAAAATCAGACATAGCCTCAGCTCCACAAAATGGATGCTGCCACCACAGACACAAGTCTGCCCTCCTGCTGCTGGGAGTCCTTCCAGCTTGGGAGGTGTGGACAAAGGGTTTCCTGCCAGGGGAGGTGCGTGCACCACCCCAGACAGGATTTTGTGTATTGGTCAGGTAGGTCTTGAATAGAATCAGACATGCCTGAGGCTCACAAGGAGCCTCGGTGCATATGCCAGTTCAAACCGGTCCTGGGGCACACCAGCCCCGGACCTGGGATGAGCTGGACAAAGGATTGGGGGTGTAACCACCCCCCTTCCTGGTCCCACCCTTAGGGAGGGACCTAGCAGGTAGTCCGGCCCCTAGAATCCGCTTAAAGGTAGGAGCTGTGTCCTAAGACTTCAGACATCCTGGAATCAACTTAACTACAAGAAGAAGACGGGAACTTCGACGCTCTGCCGCACAGAGGACTGAAGCCAATCTCCCCTGTGGTCAGGGAGTGACCACCTTGCTAACGCAAGCACCATCCAGCGAATCAACGTCTGCTTTGCCGCTGCCTCCCGCCGGAGCCCGAGCCCAGAGACTGACAAGACCTGGACCTCCAGACCTCTCACCGCCCGATCCACAGTCCCTGAAAAGAGGAGACCCGTGGAGGCACCGAGACACGTGGAGCCAGCCATCTTGAAAAGACCACGACAAGCTGCAAGCGCAACAACCGAGGCTCCCTCCAAGTTGTGCTTTGGGATCTGAGAAGCCCAACACCCGAGCAGCATCTGCACCAAAGGTGAGCCCTCCAGCATCTCCACGATCTGCGTGGGGCCCTTCTGCATTTTGCCACTCGACGCACCTAACCGGTTGCTGGCCCGCTGGCTAGTGGCCATCTTGGCGACGAACTTCAAGAACTACACCGCTGGTCTGGTTGCTCCAGACTGGCCCTTGCTCCCCTCCAAAGGAGCAATCCCTCTGACCTTGCTGGTCAGAACCATCAGCTTATTTTTGTCTTCCACAACAATTGCTTTTGCCAAGGCTTGTTTGCTTCGATCAAGTCGCCGACACCGCCGACAGCGAGAGCCTGCGTGGGAAAGCTCGTGAACCGACTCCTGGACGTCGTCGACCTTCAGGGACCACGTGGCTGCAGAGACAAGCTGCACCTTTCCTCCTGTTTGCACCCGACATCGCCTGGTACCCACCTGGTGCCACGCTGGTCACTGGCTAGTGACTGTGAACACTGTCCCCTCTGCTTACAGGTCTTCTACAACTCCGATCCACCCTTGGATCCACCACATCACTTCCGGACCGACCGCCTGCAGCATCTTTGACTACAGGCTCCATTGAACAGATAGAAGAAACCCGACGCACTTCGAGACCTATGCACCCGCTTCCTGTGGGTGAGGTAAAGCTGGCACTCCGGTGCCCAAGTGTAGAGTATCATCTCTAGTGTCTGTGTTTCCAATCTTGAGTTCATAGTCCATCCGGAAGATCCTTTTTGCAGTAACTTTGTAACTTTTACGCACCCATTGAAAACCTATGGGAGCTCGCGTGTGACTATTTGCTCTGCACACGCAACCCGTGGACCTCCTGGTCACTAACTAAAGTTAGCTCCTTGTAGGCCCAGCGATTCTAGAGGCACTAGGCCTTTTCCCTTTTCTGTTCGTGGTACTTATACCACTATTTTAGTATATGGTTTGAGCGGCCACCAGGGCCTATCCATATAAAGTGCAACTTCTGTGTATTCTAACGTATTCTTGTTTAACGATTTGTGCTCCTGTGCTCATAAAGAGTCTAGGGGATACTTTGAGAAATAAATACATATATATTTTCAATATATATCTGTGTGGTGTCCTTTCATTGGTATAAAAGGGGGTTACATTTGGTAAAACAGCCTGCTTAACACGCTTCACGAGTTTAGCCTCAAAGACTGCTTAGCCTACGCTACCACTAAGGCAGCTAGTCCGAAAAGGTTGACTTACAACCACACCATAAGGGTTGCTTGGCATGGTACAAGGTGGTCACTTTAACTAGTGAACATCATATACCAGGCCAACTTCTCACATTGGTGAGCAGCGGTTGGATTTGAGCTTGCTGTGTTTTACCATTATAATCTCTTGGTTACCAATTGAAAGATCACATAGGTACCTGTAGGTACATATAAAACAAGATTAGATATACTTAAGTTCTACTGAACTTAGTTGTTGTAGAGCAAAGGGAGTAGCACACCCTGACTACAACTACTAGATAGGTTTAGTAGGCAAACCCAAGTGTAGGTAGATTGCAACACATCCACCCACACTTAAGAGCAATGGCTGGGGCAGAGGGGTCCAATGTACCCATCTCTGTTGAGAGTGACCCCCAGAGGGCACCATCCATCTTTGCTACCCTAAACCAAAATGAGCTCAGGCAGTTGGCAAATATCAGGGGCCTTAAACAGCCCAAGAATCCTACTTCTGCTGAACTCAGAGAGCTTTTACAGGCTGATGAAGATCAGAAAGCTCTCAGGAAAGCCTCCCAGTTAGGCCCCTTAGGGACAGGAACAGGAGGCCCCCCTTCTGAAGATGCTACTGAAGTACCCCTTTCCAATAGTCATCCCTTAGAGGAGAATCATAATACAGAGGAGGAAAGTGGTGGGGATACAGAAGGTAGTGAGGATGAAGGGAGAACTAGCCCAGTGCCAAGTGTTATACGTGGCCCAGCTAACCTAAGGCTATTGGGGACTGACAATGGGATCATCCCATTGGATCTCCCCAGTGGACTTAACCAGGGGCTTGGGAGGCAAAGGAATCACTCAGGTGAGTCTAATGCTTCTCATACCTCTAGAGGCTCTCAAGGTCACTCCAGGAGAAGGATGACCACCCCTCAGAGGAGGGAGCATGAGGCCAGAATGCAAGAAGCCCAGCTAAGGATCAGGAAGCAGGAGCTAGAAGTAGCTCTGATGGAAGAGAAACTGAGCAAGGCTAGGCAGCATAAAGAGAGTGGGTCTATACCCACTGGTGGCAGCATTGTCCCTAAGGACAAAGATAGGGTATTTGATAATAGGAACCTGTCCAAGGTTGTGCCCCCCTACAAAAGTGGGGATGACATCCACAAATGGATGACTGCTCTTGAGAGAGCCTGCAAAGTGCAGCAGGTTCCTGAAGACCAGTGGGCAGCAATCTTATGGCTCTCCTTTGAGGGGAGAGGCAGAGATAGACTCCTCACTGTTAGAGAAGAGGATGTCAGAAATTACAGAGTCCTGAAGAGTGTCCTAGTTGATGGGTTAGGCTTAACCACTGAACAGTACAGGTTAATGTTCAGAGACACCCAAAAGACACAGACTCAGGACTGGTCTGAATACATTGAATGTGCCACTAAGGCTTTGGAGGGTTGGTTGCTGGGAAGTAAGGTATCTGATTTTACAGGATTGTATAATTTGATGATGAGAGAACAGATTTTAAATAACTGTCAAAACCAGCAACTGCATCAACACTTGGTTGACTCTGATCTGACCTCTCCCCAAGAATTGGGAAAGAAGGCAGACAAATGGGTCAGAACCAGGGTTAAGCAAAAGAACCAGAACCAGGGCCAAGGGGGTGATCAGAAGAAAACAGACCAAAAGGGTGGAGATCAGAAATCTAAAGACCAGTAGTCTTCAACAGGGCCCCAAACTAGTACTAAAGAGGGTGGGTCCCAGCCTAAAGGAAAGAAGAAAGAAGGTCAGAAGAAACCCTGGTGCAACTCTTGCAAAAATACAACTCACTGGACTAGTGATTGTAAAAAGGGTGGAGCCCCCAACACTGTTGCCCCTAAGGCACCTGCTCCCAGTACTACTGTTAGCAGTGTTGGTCCCCAGACAAAGGGTGTAGTGGGAATCACTATGGGAACTGAAGGAGATTCTGACTTAGACAGAACCCTGACACAGGCAGTCCTGATCTGTGATGGGGACATAGATTTGTCCCTGACTGTGAGCCCCAGTAACCTGGGCAAGTACAGACAGACTCCTTTAATTAATGACAAAGTGGCTCAAGCCTACAGGGACACATGTGCCAGTGTCACTATGGTGACACCAGGCTTTGTGGATCCTGGACAGTACATACCAGGTGAGAATTACCTGGTGACCAATGCCAGCAATGCCACTACTTCACATAGTGTGGCAGTTGTTAACTTCTCATGGGGAGGGGTAACTGGCCTCAAAAGGGTTGTGGTTAGTGCAGACCTCCCAGTAGAATGTTTGTTGGGCAATGACCTAGAGAGTTCTCTATGGTCAGAAGTGGAGTACAGGACACATGCAGAGATGTTAGGTATATCACCACATGTCCTTGCTGTGACCAGGTCACAGGCCAAAAAGTGCCTTACTGAACCACAGGTCTTGGATCCTGGAACAATGGACCAAGCACCTACCAAGAAGAAGAACAGGAGGGTCAAGGCTGTGCCTTCCCCCCTGCCTCAGAGTGATGATCAACCTTCCCAGGAAGCTGATCTAGAGAACCCTGAAGGAACTGTCCCTGAAGAGCTTGAACCTGATCAGGTTGAGTTTCTGGGGACAGGGGGACCTTCCAGGGCTGACTTGAGGCAGGCTCAGTTATCCTGTACCTCTCTTGAACCCCTCAGACAGCTGGCTGCTGCTGAGGCTGCTGGGAATGCTCAAGGTACCCATAAAGTGTATTGGGATGATGGGCTCCTTTATTCAGAAGCTAGAGACCCCAAGCCTGGTGCAACCAGGAGGTTGGTTATACCTCTGCAATTTAGGGGCTTCCTTCTTACCTTGGCCCATGATATTCCTTTAGCAGGACACTTAGGCCAGAACAAGACTTGGGACAGGCTTGTCCCTCACTTTCACTGGCCTCACATGAATGAAGATACCAAGGAGTTGTGTCGCTCCTGTGTGACCTGCCAAGCCAGTGGCAAATCAGGTGGCACAACAAAGGCCCCCCTGATACCACTACCTGTGGTGGGGGTCCCCTTTGAAAGAGTGGGAATAGATATAGTGGGTCCCATGGATCCTCCCACTGCATCTGGGCACAGATTTATACTGGTGGTAGTGGATCATGCCACCAGGTATCCAGAGGCAATTCCCCTTAGGACCACTACAGCACCTGTTGTGGCCAGGGCCCTGCTAGGAGTATTCTCCAGAGTGGGGTTTCCTAAGGAGGTAGTTTCTGACAGAGGTACCAACTTCATGTCAGGATACTTGACAGCTATGTGGAAGGAGTGTGGTGTCAACTACAAGTTCACCACCCCTTATCACCCACAATGCAATGGGCTTGTTGAGAGATTCAACAAGACCCTAAAGGGTATGATCAAAGGATTACCTGAAAAGCTCAGGCGAAGATGGGACATCCTTCTACCCTGCCTTCTGTTTGCTTACAGAGAGGTCCCACAAAAGGGGGTTGGCTACAGCCCCTTTGAATTGTTGTTTGGGCACCCTGTAAGAGGCCCACTGTGTTTAGTGAAGGAAGGATGGGAGTTACCTCTCAAAAAGCCTAAACAAGACATAGTGGACTATGTACTTGGTCTCCGCTCCAGGATGGCTGAGTATATGGAGAAGGCATCCAAAAACCTTGAGGCAAGCCAGGCCTTACAGAAAGCTTGGCATGACCAAAAGGCTGTCTTGGTTGAGTTTCAGCCAGGACAGAAGGTATGGGTGTTGGAGCCAGTGGCCCCAGCAGCACTCCAAGACAAATGGTCTGGACCCCATACAATCCTGGAAAAGAAGGGAGAGGTCACCTACTTGGTGGACCTAGGAACTCCCAGGTGTCCCCACAGGGTACTCCAGGTTAAAAGCATATGTTGACAGGGCAGACATGGGCTTGCTCATGGCTACAGATGAGGGACAGGAGGAAGAGAGTGACCCTCTCCCAGACCTGTTGTCTCAGAACCCTGAAGATGGCTCAGTTGAAGGAGTGACCCTTGGAGGCAACCTCACTGCCCATCAGCAGACTGAATGTAGACAAGTTCTACAATCATTTCAACACATGTTTTCCCTAATACCTAGCCAAACTGACTGGTGTACCCATGTGGTGGACACTGGTGACAGTCTGCCTGTAAAGAACAAGCTTTACAAACAACCTGACCACGTCAGGGACTGTATAAAGGCTGAGGTACACAAAATGCTGGAATTAGGTGTCATTGAACCCTCAGAGAGCCCGTGGGCTAGCCCAGTGGTTCTGGTCCCCAAACCTCACACCAAAGATGGCAAGAGAGAGATGAGGTTCTGTGTGGACTACAGGGGTCTCAATGCTGTCACCAGGACAGATGCACACCCTATTCCAAGGGCAGATGAGCTCATAGACAAACTAGCTTCTGCTAAGTTTTTGAGCACATTTGACTTAACAGCTGGCTATGGGCAAATCAGATTAGCTGAGGAGTCTAAGGCCAAAACAGCATTCTCAACCCCAGGTGGGCATTATCAATTTGTGGTGATGCCCTTTGGTCTGAAGAATGCACCTGCCACCTTCCAAAGGCTGGTGAACCAAGTCCTTACTGGGTTGGATGACTTTTGTGCAGCATATCTTGATGACATTGCTGTCTTTAGCTCCACCTGGGAGGATCACTTGATCCACCTGAAGAAGGCTCTTGAGGCTCTGCAAAGGGCAGGCCTCACTATCAAGGCTACTAAGTGCCAGATAGGGCAGAGTAAGGTTGTGTATTTGGGCCACCTTGTAGGTGGAGGCCAAGTTCAACCACTGGAGAGTAAGATACAATCCATCAAGGACTGTTCCCCTCCAACCACCCAGACTCAAGTTCGAGCTTTCTTGGGCTTGACTGGGTATTGCAGGAACTTTGTTAAGAACTATGGGTCCATTGTGACTCCTCCTTATGATCTGACATCCAAGAAGATGCCCAAAAAGGTTCAGTGGACAGTAAGCTGTCAAAAGTCATTTGAAGACCTGAAGAAGGCCATGTGCTCTGCACCTATCCTGAAAAGTCCTGACTACTCCAAAGAGTTTATTGTCCAAACAGATGCTTCTGAGTTGGGTGTGGGAGCTGTGCTGTCACAACTTAATGTAGATGGTCAAGACCAACCCATTGCTTTTATTAGCAGAAGGTTGACCCCCAGAGAGAAGAATTGGTCAGCTATTGAGAGGGAGGCCTTTGCTGTGGTGTGGGCCCTGAAGAAGCTGAGGCCATACTTGTTTGGCACTCACTTCAAGATTCAGACCGACCATAAGCCCCTCTTGTGGCTAAATCAGATGAAGGGTGAAAACCCCAAACTGCTTAGGTGGTCCATTTCCCTACAGGGTATGGACTTTACAGTGGAGCACCGGCCAGGTACTGACCATGGGAATGCAGATAGTCTCTCCAGGTACTTCCACTTAGGACATGAAGACGAGACTGGTCAAGGCTGGTTTAATGTCCCTGCGTTTGGGGGGGGGGTTGTGTAGGAGAGTAGGGTCTGCTATCCTATGGTCACCCCAAATTTTTGCTTTTTGCTTCACTGGTTTTTGACATATTGAGGCTGTGGGCCTGCTAATCAGACCCCCAGCCTGCTGTTCTCTCTACTAAATTAAAACTATGCACCCTAGGTGCATAACCAATTGGAAGTGGATCACCCTGTGAGCCCCTGTACCAGTGTACACTAGGTACCCAGGGCATTGGTGTACCCAAGGCCTACCAGGGGCGGAAGCATGTATTATGCCACCCCTGGCCTGGCCTAACAAATTTGACACAACTGGCTGATCACTCAGCTGGGGTAAGTTGGTGTAACCACCTCTTACTTAGGTGTAGTATACCTATACCTAACCTTAAATGGGACACCTGGTAACCTATAAGTCACTCCTATGGCAGGCCTTAACAATCCTGAAGGCAGAGTGCTTGGTTCCATGTGAGATGGTGCTCTGGCATGAGCTGAGCCTGTCTGCAGTGGTCGGAACAACTTCCTTCTACTGTTTCCAGATATCGTCATACCATATACTCTTAAGTGCATTATGAACCTCGCGGTTAAATGCTAACTTTGGTTTGGCTTTATCAAAACATGTCGAGTAAGGTGTCATACGAATTGGAATACTAACCCCTCGCCAATTCTGGCAACGGGGTTAGCATTCCACCCTTCTAGAGGGACACGACATGTACAGTACCTGAAACCCGGGTAAAATCAGACATAGCCTCAGCTCCACAAAATGGATGCTGCCACCACAGACACAAGTCTGCCCTCCTGCTGCTGGGAGTCCTTCCAGCTTGGGATGTGTGGACAAAGGGTTTCCTGCCAGGGGAGGTGCGTGCACCACCCCAGACAGGATTTTGTGTATTGGTCAGGTAGGGCTTGAAAGAAACCAGACATGCCTGAGGCTCACAAGGAGCCTCGGTGCATATGCCAGTTCAATCCGGTCCTGGGGCACACCAGTCCCGGGCCTGGGGCGAGCTGGACAAAGGATTGGGGGTGTAACCACCCCCCTTCCTGGTCCCACCCTTAGGGAGGGACCTAGCAGGTAGTCCGGCCCCTAGAATCCGCTTAAAGGTAGGAGCTGTGTCCTAAGACTTCAGACATCCTGGAATCAACTTAACTACAAGAAGAAGACGGGAACTTCGACGCTCTGCCGCACAGAGGACTGAAGCCAATCTCCCCTGTGGTCAGGGAGTGACCACCTTGCTAACGCACGCACCATCCAGCGAATCAACATCTGCTTTGCCGCCGCCTCCCGCCGGAGCCCGAGCCCAGAGACTGACAAGACCTGGACCTCCAGACCTCTCACCGCCCGATCCACAGTCCCTGAAAAGAGGAGACCCGTGGAGGCACCGAGACACGTGGAGCCAGCCATCTTGAAAAGACCACGACAAGCTGCAAGCGCAACAACCGAGGCTCCCTCCAAGTTGTGCTTTGGGATCTGAGATGCCCAACACCCGAGCAGCATCTGCACCAAAGGTGAGCCCTCCAGCATCTCCACGATCTGCGTGGGGCCCTTCTGCATTTTGCCACTCGACGCGCCTAACCGGTTGCTGGCCCGCTGGCTAGTGGCCATCTTGGCGACGAACTTCAAGAACTACACCACTGGTCTGGTTGCTCCAGACTGGCCCTTGCTCCCCTCCAAAGGAGCAATCCCTCTGACCTTGCTGGTCAGAACCATCAGCTTATTTTTGTCTTCCACAACAATTGCTTTTGCCAAGGCCTGTTTGCTTCGATCAAGTCGCCGACAACGCCGACAGCGAGAGCCTGCGTGGGACAGCTCGTGAACCGACTCCTGGACGTCGTCGACCTTCAGGGACCACGTGGCTGCAGAGACAAGCTGCACCTTTCCTCCTGTTTGCACCCGACATCGCCTGGTACCCACCTGGTGCCATGCTGGTCACTGGCTAGTGACTGTGAACACTGTCCCCTCTGCTTACAGGTCTTCTACAACTCCGATCCACCCTTGGATCCACCACATCTCTTCCGGACCGACCGCCTGCAGCATCTTTGACTACAGGCTCCATTGAACAGATAGAAGAAACCCGACGCACTTCGAGACCTATGCACCCGCTTCCTGTGGGTGAGGTAAAGCTGGCACTCCGGTGCCCAAGTGTAGAGTATCATCTCTAGTGTCTGCGTTTCCAATCTTGAGTTCATAGTCCATCCGGAAGATCCTTTTTGCAGTAACTTTGTAACTTTTACGCACCCATTGAAAACCTATGGGAGCTCGCGTGTGACTATTTGCTCTGCACACGCAACCCGTGGACCTCCTGGTCACTAACTAAAGTTAGCTCCTTGTAGGCCCAGCGATTCTAGAGGCCCTAGGCCTTTTCCCTTTTCTGTTCGTGGTACTTATACCACTATTTTAGTATATGGTTTGAGCGGCCACCAGGGCCTATCCATATAAAGTGCAACTTCTGTGTATTCTAACGTATTCTTGTTTAACGATTTGTGCTCCTGTGCTCATAAAGAGTCTAGGGGATACTTTGAGAAATAAATACATATATATTTTCAATATATATCTGTGTGGTGTCCTTTCATTGGTATAAAAGGGGGTTACATTTGGTAAAACAGCTTGCTTAACACGCTTCACGAGTTTAGCCTCAAAGACTGCTTAGCCTACGCTACCACTAGGGCAGCTAGTCCGAAAAGGTTGACTTACAACCACACCATAAGGGTTGCTTGGCATGGTACAGGGTGGTCACTTTAACTAGTGAACATCATATACCAGGCCAACTTCTCACAATGCTTTCTCTATTTTGTCTCTGGCTGTGCCTTTCTCACTGTTCTTCGAGATGTTCAGAGAGTCCCAATACCCTCAAACCATTCCTCCCTCAGTTCATTCCCCCTCTCTTTGCACTCACCCGGCTCTCCCCGTGCCTCTTATACTCATAGCGGCTTACAACCCTCAAACGCCCTAGTCTGCGGCTTCTTTCATCCTCCCCTGTCCCTCACACTCTTCCTTCATTCTGTTCTTCCAGCCTTTCCTTCGTTCACATTCCCTTATCACTCACTCTACCATCACCCTGGGCAAGTCCTTCACTTTAGCTACAGTTCCACAGTATATCTCCGCTCACTCTTGCCCGTATCTCACTACACCCACTGTGTCTCACACTCATCCCAGTGTCTCACTGTGATCCCCATGCTCCTTTCACAGGCCTCTTACTCCAGCCTGGCGCTCAGTCTTCCCTAAGCCTTTCACTGACCCACAGCCTCTCCATCCATCCACAACCTTTCTCACAGCCTATCAACCCTAATCCCAATTTCCCACTCAAGCCTCAGGAACTCCCTCTTCTGACTTTCACTCAAGCACTAGCAGCGCACTCTATGCGCTGCCTTTCCCTGTAGCCCGTCGCGCACTCTGTGCACTGCCTTTCACTGTAGCCAATCTGTTGGGCACGCTATACGCTGCCTTTCACTCTAGCCCATCTGTTGCGCACTCTCTCTGCTGCCGTTCACTGTAGCCCATCTGTCACACACTCTATGCACTGCCTTTCACTGTAGCCCATCTGTTGTGCACTCTGTGCACTGCCTTTCACTGTAGCCCATCTGTTGCGCACTCTATGCGCTGCCTTTCACTGTAGCACATCTGTCGTGCACTCTATGCGCTGCCCATCTGTCGTGTACTCTATGCGCTGCCTTTCACTGTAGCCCATCTGTCGCACACTCTCTGTGCTGCTTTTCACTGTAGCCCATCTGTTGTGCACTCTATGCGCTGCCTTTCACTGTAGCACATCTGTCGTGCACTCTATGCGCTGCCTTTAGCCCATCTGTTGCACACTCTATGCGCTGCCTTTCACTGTAGCACATCTGTCGTGCACTCTCTGTGCTGCTTTTCACTGTAACCTATCTGTCGTGCACTCTATGCCCTGCCTTTCACTGTAGCCCATCTGTTGCGCACTCTATGCGCTGCCTTTCACTGTAGCACATCTGTCGTGCACTCTATGCACTGCCTTTGGCCCATCTGTCGCGCACTCTATACGCTGCCTTTCACTGTAGCCCATCTGTGGCGCACTCTATGTGCTGCCTTTCACTGTAGCCTATATGTCAATCTTGCCCAGCTCTATATTCCACTAGTTCCAGTCCTTCAAAATTCCACATGCCACTTCCTCTAGATGCGTTTTTTGCAGTCTCACAAGCCTCTCACTCGTGCACTAGTTTCACATGTTAGCAACATTTTCTCTCTCCAACACCAGCCCCTCACTCAAGGCCTAGTCCTTCACGATTTCACGTGTTTCAATCCTCTCCCAGTCCTTCATATTTCCATAAGGCCCTCACTCTAGCCTTAGACCTTCACACTTCCACACATCACTCACTCTAGAATCAATACTCGACACTTCCACAAGCCTCTCACTCTAGCCAGGTCTCTCACTCTAGTCCATTACACTTCCACAAGTCTCTCACTCTAGCCACAATCCTCTACACTTCTACAAGTCTCTAGTTGCATCCTCACTCACTCACTCGAGACCCAGTCTTTTCACTCTAGTCCCAGTTTTTCACCCCTTCACATGGCTCTCACTCCCAACCTTACCTTTCGGATTTGTGCTTCAACAAGTCTGTCGCTCTACGCCGCATGCTGCACGACACTGCTGCACGCCGCACACTGCTGCACGCCGCACACTGCTGCACGCCGCTGCACGCCACACACTGCTGCATGCCTCACACTGCTACACGAAACACTGCTGCACGCCACACACTGCTGCACGCCGCACACTGCTGCACGCCACACACTGCTGCACGCCTCACACTGCTGCACGCCGCACACAGCTGCATGCCGCACACTGCTGCACGCCTCACACTCCTGCACGCCGCACACTGCTGCACGCCGCACACTGCTGCACGCCACACACTGCTGCACGCCGCACAATGCTACACGAAACACTGCTGCATGCCACACACTGCTGCACGCCACACACTGCTGCACACTGCTGCATTACTCACTGCTGCGTGCTGCACGACACTGCTGCACGCCACACACTGCTGCATTACTCACTGCTGCGTGCTGCACAACACTGCTGCACGCAGCACACTGCTGCACGCCGCACACTGCTGCACGCCTCACACTGCTGCACGCCGCTGCATGCCACACACTGCTGCATGCCTCACACTGCTGCACGCAGCACACTGCTGCTGCACGCCACACACTGCTGCACGCCACACACTGCTGCACGCCGCACAATGCTACACGAAACACTGCTGCATGCCACACACTGTTGCACGCCACACACTGCTGCACACTGCTGCATTACTCACTGCTGCGTGCTGCATGACACTGCTGCACGCCACACACTGCTGCATGCCTCACACTGCTACACGAAACACTGCTGCACGCCACACACTGCTGCACGCCGCACACTGCTGCACGCCACACACTGCTGCACGCCTCACACTGCTGCATGCCGCACACAGCTGCATGCCGCACACTGCTGCACACCTCACACTGCTGCACGCCGCACACTGCTGCACACCGCACACTGCTGCACGCCACACACTGCTGCACGCCACACACTGCTGCACGCTGCACAATGCTACACGAAACACTGCTGCATGCCACACACTGCTGCACGCCACACACTGCTGCACACTGCTGCATTACTCACTGCTGCGTGCTGCATGACACTGCTGCACGCCACACACTGCTGCATTACTCACTGCTGCGTGCTGCACGACACTGCTGCACGCAGCACACTGCTGCACGCCGCACACTGCTGCACGCCTCACACTGCTGCACGCCGCTGCATGCCACACACTGCTGCATGCCTCACACTGCTGCACGCCGCACACTGCTGCACGCCGCACACTGCTGCATGCCACACACTGCTACACGCCACACACTGCTGCACGCCGCACACTGCTGCACGCCGCACACTGCTGCACGCCTCACACTGCTGCATGCCGCACACTGCTGCACGCCACACACTGCTGTACGCCACACACTGCTGCACGTCATACAATGCTACACGAAACACTTCTGCATGCCACACACTGCTGCACGCCACACACTGCTGCATGCCGCACACTGCTGCATGTCGCACACTGCTGCACGCCGCACACTGCTGCATGCCTCACACTGCTGCACGCCGCACAATGCTACACGAAACACTGCTGCATGCCACACACTGCTGCACGCCACACACTGCTGCACACTGCTGCATTACTCACTGCTGCGTGCTGCACGACACTGCTGCACGCAGCACACTGCTGCACGCCGCACACTGCTGCACGCCTCACACTGCTGCACGCCGCTGCATGCCACACACTGCTGCATGCCTCACACTGCTGCACGCCGCACACTGCTGCTGCACGCCACACACTGCTGCACGCCACACACTGCTGCACGCCGCACAATGCTACACGAAACACTGCTGCATGCCACACACTGCTGCACGCCACACACTGCTGCACACTGCTGCATTACTCACTGCTGCGTGCTGCACGACACTGCTGCACGCCACACACTGCTGCATGCCTCACACTGCTACACGAAACACTGCTACACGCCTCACACTGCTGCACGCCGCACACAGCTGCATGCCGCACACTGCTGCACGCCTCACACTGCTGCACGCCGCACACTGCTGCACGCCACACACCACACACTGCTGCACGCCTCACACTGCTGCACGCCGCACACAGCTGCATGCCGCACACTGCTGCACGCCTCACACTGCTGCACGCCACACACTGCTGCACGCCACAAACTGCTGCACGCCGCACAATGCTACACGAAACACTGCTGCATGCCACACACTGCTGCACGCCACACACTGCTGCATACTGCTGCATTACTCACTGCTGCGTGCTGCACAACACTGCTGCACGCCACACACTGCTGCATTACTCACTGCTGCGTGCTGCACGACACTGCTGCACGCAGCACACTGCTGCACGCCGCACACTGATGCACGCCTCACACTGCTGCACGCCGCTGCATGCCACACACTGCTGCATGCCTCACACTGCTGCACGCCGCACACTGCTGCACACCGCACACTGCTGCACGCCACACACTGCTGCACGCCACACACTGCTGCACACCGCACACTGCTGCACGCCGCACAATGCTGCACGCCTCACACTGCTGCACGCCGCACACTGCTGCACGCCACACACTGCTGCATGCCACACACTGCTGCACGCCACACAATGCTACACAAAACACTGCTGCATGCCACACACTGCTGCACGCCACACACTGCTGCATGCCGCACACTGCTGCACGTCGCACACTGCTGCACGCCGCACACTGCTGCACGCCTCACACTGCTGCACGCCGCACAATGCTACACAAAGCACTGCTGCATGCCACACACTGCTGCACGCCACACACTGCTGCACACTGCTGCATTACTCATTGCTGCGTGCTGCACGACACTGCTGCACGCCACACACTGCTGCATTACTCACTGCTGCGTGCTGCACGACACTGCTGCACGCAGCACACTGCTGCACGCCGCACACTGCTGCACGCCTCACACTGCTGCACGCCGCTGCATGCCCCACACTGCTGCATGCCTCACACTGCTGCACACTGCACACTGCTGCTGCACGCCACACACTGCTGCACGCCACACACTGCTGCACGCCGCACAATGCTACACGAAACACTGCTGCATGCCACACACTACTGCACGCCACACACTGCTGCACACTGCTGCATTACTCACTGCTGCGTGCTGCACGACACTGCTGCACGCCACACACTGCTGCATGCCTCACACTGCTACACGAAACACTGCTGCACGCCACACACTGCTGCACGCCGCACACTACTGCACGCCACACACTGCTGCACGCCTCACACTGCTGCACGCTGCACACAGCTGCATGCCGCACACTGCTGCACGCCTCACACTGCTGCACGCCGCACACTGCTGCTCGCCGCACACTGCTGCACGCCACACACTGCTGCACGCCACACACTGCTGCACGCCGCACAATGCTACACGAAACACTGCTGCATGCCACACACTGCTGCACGCCACACACTGCTGCACACTGCTGCATTACTCACTGCTGTGTGCTGCACGACACTGCTGCACGCCACACACTGCTGCATTACTCACTGCTGCACGCCGCACACTGCTGCACGCCGCACACTGCTGCACGCATCACACTGCTGCCTGCCGCACACTGCTGCACACCACACACTGCTGCACGCCACACACTGCTGCACGCCGCACACTGCTGCACGCATCACACTGCTGCATGCCGCACACTGCTGCACGCCACACACTGCTGCACGCCGCACACTGCTGCACGTCGCACACTGCTGCACGCCGCTGCATGCCACACACTGCTGCATGCCTCACACTGCTGCACGCCGCACACTGCTGCACGCCACACACTGCTGCACGCCACACACTGCTGCACACTGCTGCACGCCGGACACTGCTGCACGCATCACACTGCTGCATGCCGCACACTGCTGCACGCCACACACTGCTGCACGCCACACACTGCTGCACGCCACACAATGCTACACGAAACACTGCTGCATGCCACACACTGCTGCACGCCACACACCGCTGCATGCCGCACACTGCTGCACATCGCACACTGCTGCACGCCGCACACTGCTGCACGCCTCACACTGCTGCACGCCTCACACTGCTGCACGCCGCACACTGCTGCACGCCTCACACTGCTGCACGCCTCACACTGCTGCACGCCACACACTCCTACACGCCACACACTGCTGCACGCCACACACTGCTGCACGCCACACACTGCTGCATGCCGCTGCACGCCACACACTGCTGCACGCCACACACTGCTGCACGCCGCACACTGCTGCATGACGCTGCACGCCACACACTGTTGCATGCCACACACTGCCGCACACTGCTGCATGCTGCACACTGCTGCACACCGCACACTGCTGCACGCCTCACACTGCTGCACGCCGCACACTGCTGCACGCCTCACACTGCTGCACGCCTGTAGGAGAGTAGGGTCTGCTATCCTATGGTCACCCCAAATTTTTGCTTTTTGCTTCACTGGTTTTTTGACATATTGAGGCTGTGGGCCTGCCAATCAGACCCCCAGCCTGCTGTTCTCTCTACTAAATTAAAACTATGCACCCTAGGTGCATAACCAATTGGAAGTGGATCACCCTGTCAGCCCCTGTACCAGTGTACACTAGGTACCCAGGGCATTGGTGTATCTAAGGCCTGCCAGGGGCTGAAGCATGTATTATGCCACCCCAGGCTTGGCCTAACAAATTTGACACAACTGGCTGATCACTCAGCTGGGGTAAGTTGGTGTAACCACCTCTTACTTAGGTGTAGTATACCTATACCTAACCTTAAATGGGACACCTGGTAACCTATAAGTCACTCCTATGGCAGGCCTTAACAATCCTGAAGGCAGAGTGCTTGGTTCCATGTGAGATGGTGCTCTGGCATGAGCTGAGCCTGTCTGCAGTGGTCGGAACAACTTCCTTCTACTGTTTCCAGATATCGTCATACCATATACTCTTAAGTGCATTATGAACCTCGCGGTTAAATGCTAACTTTGGTTTGGCTTTATCAAAACATGTCGAGTAAGGTGTCATACGAATTGGAATACTAACCCCTCGCCAATTCTGGCGACGGGGTTAGCATTCCACCCTTCTAGAGGGACACGACATGTACAGTACCTGAAACCCGGGTAAAATCAGACATAGCCTCAGCTCCACAAAATGGATGCTGCCACCACAGACACAAGTCTGCCCTCCTGCTGCTGGGAGTCCTTCCAGCTTGGGAGGTGTGGACAAAGGGTTTCCTGCCAGGGGAGGTGCGTGCACCACCCCAGACAGGATTTTGTGTATTGGTCAGGTAGGGCTTGAAAGAAACCAGACATGCCTGAGGCTCACAAGGAGCCTCGGTGCATATGCCAGTTCAATCCGGTCCTGGGGCACACCAGTCCCGGGCCTGGGGCGAGCTGGACAAAGGATTGGGGGTGTAACCACCCCCCTTCCTGGTCCCATCCTTAGGGAGGGACCTAGCAGGTAGTCCGGCCCCTAGAATCCGCTTAAAGGTAGGAGCTGTGTCCTAAGACTTCAGACATCCTGGAATCAACTTAACTACAAGAAGAAGACGGGAACTTCGACGCTCTGCCGCACAGAGGACTGAAGCCAATCTCCCCTGTGGTCAGGGAGTGACCACCTTGCTAACGCAAGCACCATCCAGCGAATCAACAACTGCTTTGCCGAAGCCTCCCGCCGGAGCCTGAGCCCAGAGACTGACAAGACCTGGACCTCCAGACCTCTCACCGCCCGATCCACAGTCCCTGAGAAGAGGAGACCCGTGGAGGCACCGAGACACGTGGAGCCAGCCATCTTGAAAAGACCACGACAAGCTGCAAGCGCAACAACCGAGGCTCCCTCCAAGTTGTGCTTTGGGATCTGAGAAGCCCAACCCTCGAGCAGCATCTGCACCAAAGGTGAGCCCTCCAGCATCTCCACGATCTGCGTGGGGCCCTTCTGCATTTTGCCACTCAACGCGCCTAACCGGTTGCTGGCCCGCTGGCTAGTGGCCATCTTGGTGACGAACTTCAAGAAACACACCACTGGTCTGGTTGCTCCAGACTGGCCCTTGCTCCCTTCCAAAGGAGCAGTCCCTCTGACCTTGCTGGTCAGACCCATCAGCTTATTTTGTTTTCCACAACAATTGCTTTTGCCAAGGCCTGTTTGCTTCGATCAAGTCGCCGACACCGCCGACAGCGAGAGCCTGCATGGGACAGCCCGTGAACCAACTCCTGGGCGTCGTCGACCTCCAGGGACCACGTGGCTGCAGAGACAAGCTACACCTTCCTTCCTGTTTGCACCCGACATCGCCTGGTACCCTACTGGTGCCACGCTGGTCACTGGCTAGTGACTGTGAACACTGTCCCCTCTGCTTACAGGTCTTCTACAACTCCGATCCACCCTTGGATCCACCGCATCCCTTCCGGACCGACCGCCTGCAGCAACTTTATCCACAGGCACCATTGAACAGATAGAAGAAACCCGACGCACTTCGACACCTACGCACCCGCTTCCTGTGGGTGAGGTAAAGCTGGCACTCCGGTGCCCAAGTGTAGAGTATCATCTCTAGTGTCTGTGTTTCCAATCTTGAGTTCATAGTCCATCCGGAAGATTCCTTTTGCAGTAACTTTGTACTTTTTACGCACCCATTGAAAACCTATGGGAGCTCGCGTGTGACTATTTGCTCTGCACACGCAACCCGTGGACCACCTGGTCACTAACTGAAGTTAGCTCCTTGTAGGCCCAGCGATTCTAGAGGCCCTAGGCCTTTTCCCTTTTCTGTTCGTGGTACTTATACCACTATTTTAGTATATGGTTTGAGCGGCCACCAGGGCCTATCCATATAAAGTGCAACCTCTGTGTATTCTACTGTAATCTTGTTTGACGATTTGTGCTCCTGTGCTCATAAAGAGACTAGGGGTTACTTTGAGAAATAAATACATATATATTTTGAATATATATCTGTGTGGTGTCCTTTCATTGGTATAAAAGGGGGTTGCATTTGGTAAAACAGCTTGCTTAACACGTTTCACGAGTTTAGCCTCAAAGACTGCTTAGCCTACGCTACCACTAGGGCAGCTAGTCCGAAAAGGTTGACTTACAACCACACCATAAGGGTTGCTTGGCATGGTACAAGGTGGTCACTTTAACTAGTGAACATCATATACCAGGCCAACTTCTCACATTGGTGAGCAGCGGTTGGATTTGAGCTTGCTGTGTTTTACCATTGTAATCTCGTGGTTACCAATTGAAAGATCACATAGGTACCTATAGGTACATATAAAACAAGATTAGATATACTTAAGTTCTACTGAACTTAGTTGTTGTAGGGCAAAGGGAGTAGCACACCCTGACTACAACTACTAGATAGGTTTAGTAGGTAAACCCAAGTGTAGGTAGATTGCAACACATCCACCCACACTTAAGAGCAATGGCTGGGGCAGAGGGGTCCAATGTACCCATCTCTGTTGAGAGTGACCCCCAGAGGGCACCATCCATCTTTGCTACCCTTAATCAAAATGAGCTCAGGCAGTTGGCAAATATCAGGGGCCTTAAACAGCCCAAGAATCCTACTTCTGCTGAACTCAGAGAGCTTTTACAGGCTGATGAAGATCAGAAAGCTCTCAGGAAAGCCTCCCAGTTAGGCCCCTTAGGGACAGGAACAGGAGGCCCCCCTTCTGAAGATGCTACTGAGGTACCCCTTTCCAATGGTCCTCCCTTAGAGGAGAATCATACTACAGAGGAAGAAAGTGGTGGGGATACAGAAGGTAGTGAGGATGAAGGGAGAACTAGCCCAGTGCCAAGTGTTATACGGGGCCCAGCTAACTTAATGCTATTGGGGACTGACAATGGGATCATCCCATTGGATCTCCCCAGTGGACTTAACCAGGGGTCTGGGAGGCAAAGGAATCACCCAGGTGAATCTAATGCTTCTCATACCTCTAGAGGCTCTCAAGGTCACTCCAGGAGAAGGATGACCACCCCTCAGAGGAGGGAGCATGAGGCCAGAATGCAGGAAGCCCAGCTGAGGATCAGGAAGCAGGAGCTAGAAGTAGCCCTGATGGAGGAGAAACTGAACAAAGCTAGGCAACCTAGAGAGAGTGGGTCTATAACCACTGGTGGCAGCATTGTCCCTAAGGACAAAGATAGGGTCTTTGATAATAGGAACCTGTCCAAGGTTGTGCCCCCCTACAAAATTGGGGATGATATCCACAAATGTATAACTGCTCTTGAGAGAGCCTGCAAAGTGCAGCAGGTTCCTGAAGACCAGTGGGCGGCAATCTTATGGCTCTCCTTTGAGGGGAGAGGCAGAGATAGACTCCTCACTGTTAGAGAAGAGGATGTCAGAAATTACAGAGTCCTGAAGAGTGTCCTAGTGGATGGGTTAGGCTTAACCACTGAACAGTACAGGTTAATGTTCAGAGACACCCAAAAGACACAGACTCAGGACTGGTCTGAATACATTGAATGTGCCACTAAGGCTTTGGAGGGTTGGTTGCTGGGAAGTAAGGTATCTGATTTTACAGGATTGTATAATTTCATGATGAGAGAACAGATTTTAAATAACTGTCAAAACCAGCAACTGCATCAACACTTGGTTGACTCTGCTCTGACCTCTCCCCAAGAATTGGGAAAGAAGGCAGACAAATGGGTCAGAACCAGGGTTAAGCAAAAGAACCAGAACCAGGGCCAAGGGGGTGATCAGAAGAAAACAGACCAAAAGGGTGGAGATCAGAAATCTAAAGACCAGAAGTCTTCAACAGGGCCCCAAACTACTGCTAAGGAGGGTGGGTCCCAACAGTCCAAAAAGAAGAAAGAAGGTCAAAAGAAACCCTGGTGCAATCATTGCAAGAATACAACTCACTGGACTAGTGATTGCAAAAAGGGTGGAGCCCCCAACACTGTTGCCCCTAAGGCACCTGCTCCCAGTACTACTGTTAGCAGTGTTGGTCCCCAGACAAAGGGTGTAGTGGGAATCACTATGGGAACTGAAGGAGATTCTGACTTAGACAGAACCCTGACACAGGCAGTCCTGATCTGTGATGGGGACATTGATTTGTCCCTGACTGTGAGCCCCAGTAACCTGGGCAAGTACAGACAGACTCCTTTAATTAATGACAAAGTGGCTCAAGCCTACAGGGACACATGTGCCAGTGTCACTATGGTGACACCAGGCTGTGTGGATCCTGGACAGTACATACCAGGTGAGAATTACCTGGTGACCAATGCCAGCGATGCCACTACTTCACATAGTGTGGCAGTTGTTAACTTCTCATGGGGAGGGGTAACTGGCCTCAAAAGGGTTGTGGTTAGTGCAGACCTCCCAGTAGAATGTTTGTTGGGCAATGACCTAGAGAGTTCTCTCTGGTCAGAAGTGGAGTACAGGACACATGCAGAGATGTTAGGTATATCACCACATGTCCTTGCTGTGACCAGGTCACAGGCCAAAAAGTGCCTTACTGAACCACAGGTCTTGGATCCTGGAACAATGGACCAAGCACCTACCAAGAAGAAGAACAGGAGGGTCAAGGCTGTGCCTTCCCCCCTGCCTCAGAGTGATGATCAACCTTCCCAGGAAGCTGATCTAGAGAACCCTGAAGGAACTGTCCCTGAAGAGCTTGAACCTGATCAGGTTGAGTTTCTGGGGACAGGGGGACCTTCCAGGGCTGACTTGAGGCAGGCTCAGTTATCCTGTCCCTCTCTTGAACCCCTCAGACAGCTGGCTGCTGCTGAGGCTGCTGGGAATGCTCAAGGTACCCATAAAGTGTATTGGGATGATGGGCTCCTTTATTCAGAGGCTAGAGACCCCAAGCCTGGTGCAACCAGGAGGTTGGTTATACCTCTGCAATTTAGGGGCTTCCTTCTTACCTTGGCCCATGATATTCCTTTAGCAGGACACTTAGGCCAGAACAAGACTTGGGACAGGCTTGTCCCTCACTTTCACTGGCCTCACATGAATGAAGATACCAAGGAGTTTTGTCGCTCCTGTGTGACCTGCCAAGCCAGTGGCAAATCAGGTGGCACAACAAAGGCCCCCCTAATACCACTACCTGTGGTGGGGGTCCCCTTTGAAAGAGTGGGAATAGATATAGTGGGTCCCATGGATCCTCCCACTGCATCTGGGCACAGATTTATACTGGTGGTAGTGGATCATGCCACCAGGTATCCAGAGGCAATTCCCCTTAGGACCACTACAGCACCTGTTGTGGCCAGGGCCCTGCTGGGAGTATTCTCCAGAGTGGGGTTTCCTAAGGAGGTAGTTTCTGACAGAGATACCAACTTCATGTCAGGATACTTGACAGCTATGTGGAAGGAATGTGGTGTCAACTACAAGTTCACCACTCCTTATCACCCACAATGCAATGGGCTTGTTGGGAGATTAAACAAGACCCTAAAGGGTATGATCAAAGGATTACCTGAAAAGCTCAGGCGAAGATGGGACATCCTTCTACCCTGCCTTCTGTTTGCTTACAGAGAGGTCCCACAAAAAGGAGTTGGCTACAGCCCCTTTGAATTGTTGTTTGGGCACCCTGTAAGAGGCCCACTGTGTTTAGTGAAGGAAGGATGGGAGTTACCTCTCAAAAAGCCTAAACAAGACATAGTGGACTATGTACTTGGCCTCCGCTCCAGGATGGCTGAGTATATGGAGAAGGCATCCAAAAACCTTGAGGCAAGCCAGGCCTTAAAGAAAGCTTGGCATGACCAAAAGGCTGTCTTGGTTGAGTTTCAGCCAGGACAGAAGGTATGGGTGTTGGAGCCAGTGGCCCCAGCAGCACTCCAAGACAAATGGTCTGGACCCCATACAATCCTGGAAAAGAAGGGAGAGGTCACCTACTTGGTAGACCTAGGAACTCCCAGGAGTCCCCACAGGGTACTCCATGTTAACAGGTTAAAAGCATATGTTGACAGGGCAGACATGGGCTTGCTCATGGCTACAGATGAGGGACAGGAGGAAGAGAGTGACCCTCTCCCAGACCTGTTGTCTCAGAACCCTGAAGATGGCTCAGTTGAAGGAGTGACCCTTGGAGGCAACCTCACTGCCCATCAGCAGACTGAATGTAGACAAGTTCTACAATCATTTCAACATCTGTTTTCCCTAATACCTAGCCAAACTGACTGGTGTACCCATGTGGTGGACACTGGTGACAGTCTGCCTGTAAAGAACAAGCTTTACAGACAACCTGACCACATCAGGGACTGTATAAAGGCTGAGGTACATAAAATGCTGGAATTAGGTGTCATTGAACCCTCAGAGAGCCCCTGGGCTAGCCCAGTGGTTCTGGTCCCCAAACCTCACACCAAAGATGGCAAGAGAGAGATGAGGTTCTGTGTGGACTACAGGGGTCTCAATGCTGTCACCAGGACAGATGCACACCCTATTCCAAGGGCAGATGAGCTCATAGACAAACTAGCTTCTGCTAAGTTTTTGAGCACATTTGACTTAACAGCTGGCTATGGGCAAATCAGATTAGCTGAGGAGTCTAAGGCCAAAACAGCATTCTCAACCCCAGGTGGGCATTATCAATTTGTGGTGATGCCCTTTGGTCTGAAGAATGCACCTGCCACCTTCCAAAGGCTGGTGAACCAAGTCCTTACTGGGTTGGATGACTTTTGTGCAGCATATCTTGATGACATTGCTGTCTTTAGCTCCACCTGGGAGGATCACCTGATCCACCTGAAGAAGGCTCTTGAGGCTCTGCAAAGGGCAGGCCTCACTATCAAGGCTACTAAGTGCCAGATAGGGCAGAGTAAGGTTGTGTATTTGGGCCACCTTGTAGGTGGAGGCCAAGTTCAACCACTGGAGAGTAAGATACAATCCATCAAGGACTGGTCCCCTCCAACCACCCAGACTCAAGTTCGAGCTTTCTTGGGCTTGACTGGGTACTACAGGAAGTTTGTTAAGAACTATGGGTCCATTGTGACTCCTCTTAATGATCTGACATCCAAGAAGATGCCCAAAAAGGTTCAGTGGACAGTAAGCTGTCAAAAGGCATTTGATGACCTGAAGGAGGCCATGTGCTCTGCACCTGTCCTGAAAAGTCCTGACTACTCCAAAGAGTTTATTGTCCAAACAGATGCTTCTGAGTTGGGTGTGGGAGCTGTGCTGTCACAACTTAATGTAGATGGTCAAGACCAACCCATTGCTTTTATTAGCAGAAGGTTGACCCCCAGAGAGAAGAATTGGTCAGCTATTGAGAGGGAGGCCTTTGCTGTGGTGTGGGCCCTGAAGAAGCTGAGGCCATACTTGTTTGGCACTCACTTCAAGATTCAGACCGACCATAAGCCCCTCTTGTGGCTAAATCAGATGAAGGGTGAAAACCCCAAACTGCTTAGGTGGTCCATTTCCCTACAGGGTATGGACTTTACAGTGGAGCACCGGCCAGGTACTGACCATGGGAATGCAGATGGTCTCTCCAGGTACTTCCACTTAGGACATGAAGACGAGACTGGTCAAGGCTAGTTTAATGTCCCTGCGTTTGGGGGAGGGTTGTGTAGGAGAGTAGGGTCTGCTATCCTATGGTCACCCCAAATTTTTGCTTTTTGCTTCACTGGTTTTTTGACATATTGAGGCTGTGGGCCTGCCAATCAGACCCCCAGCCTGCTGTTCTCTCTACTAAATTAAAACTATGCACCCTAGGTGCATAACCAATTGGAAGTGGATCACCCTGTCAGCCCCTGTACCAGTGTACACTAGGTACCCAGGGCATTGGTGTATCTAAGGCCTGCCAGGGGCTGAAGCATGTATTATGCCACCCCAGGCTTGGCCTAACAAATTTGACACAACTGGCTGATCACTCAGCTGGGGTAAGTTGGTGTAACCACCTCTTACTTAGGTGTAGTATACCTATACCTAACCTTAAATGGGACACCTGGTAACCTATAAGTCACTCCTATGGCAGGCCTTAACAATCCTGAAGGCAGAGTGCTTGGTTCCATGTGAGATGGTGCTCTGGCATGAGCTGAGCCTGTCTGCAGTGGTCGGAACAACTTCCTTCTACTGTTTCCAGATATCGTCATACCATATACTCTTAAGTGCATTATGAACCTCGCGGTTAAATGCTAACTTTGGTTTGGCTTTATCAAAACATGTCGAGTAAGGTGTCATACGAATTGGAATACTAACCCCTCGCCAATTCTGGCGACGGGGTTAGCATTCCACCCTTCTAGAGGGACACGACATGTACAGTACCTGAAACCCGGGTAAAATCAGACATAGCCTCAGCTCCACAAAATGGATGCTGCCACCACAGACACAAGTCTGCCCTCCTGCTGCTGGGAGTCCTTCCAGCTTGCGAGGTGTGGACAAAGGGTTTCCTGCCAGGGGAGGTGCGTGCACCACCCCAGACAGGATTTTGTGTATTGGTCAGGTAGGGCTTGAAAGAAACCAGACATGCCTGAGGCTCACAAGGAGCCTCGGTGCATATGCCAGTTCAATCCGGTCCTGGGGCACACCAGTCCCGGGCCTGGGGCGAGCTGGACAAAGGATTGGGGGTGTAACCACCCCCCTTCCTGGTCCCACCCTTAGGGAGGGACCTAGCAGGTAGTCCGGCCCCTAGAATCCGCTTAAAGGTAGGAGCTGTGTCCTAAGACTTCAGACATCCTGGAATCCACTTAACTACAAGAAGAAGACGGGAACTTCGACACTCTGCCGCACAGAGGACTGAAGCCAATCTCCCCTGTGGTCAGGGAGTGACCACCTTGCTAACGCAAGCACCATCCAGCGAATCAACGTCTGCTTTGCCGCCGCCTCCCGCCGGAGCCCGAGCCCAGAGACTGACAAGACCTGGACCTCCAGACCTCTCACCCCCCGATCCACAGTCCCTGAGAAGAGGAGACCCGTGGAGGCACCGAGACACGTGGAGCCAGCCATCTTGAAAAGACCACGACAAGCTGCAAGCGCAACAACCGAGGCTCCCTCCAAGTTGTGCTTTGGGATCTGAGAAGCCCAATCCTCGAGCAGCATCTGCACCAAAGGTGAGCCCTCCAGCATCTCCACGATCTGCGTGGGGCCCTTCTGCATTTTGCCACTCGACGCGCCTAACCAGTTGCTGGCCCGCTGGCTAGTGGCCATCTTGGCGACGAACTTCAAGAAACACACTGCTGGTCTGGTTGCTCCAGACTGGCCCTTGCTCCCTTCCAAAGGAGCAGTCCCTCTGACCTTGCTGGTCAGACCCATCAGCTTATTTCGTTTTCCACAACAATTGCTTTTGCCAAGGCCTGTTTGCTTCGATCAAGTCGCCGACACCGCCAACAGCGAGAGCCTGCGTGGGACAGCTCGTGAACCGACTCCTGGACGTCGTCGACCTCCAGGGACCACGTGGCTGCAGAGACAAGCTACACCTTCCTTCCTGTTTGCACCCGACATCGCCTGGTACCCACCTGGTGCCACGCTGGTGTTCTGCTCGATTTTCCCGGCCTTTTTGTGTTGTAGGGTGATTACTGTGACTTCAGTCTCTTACCATCCAAGTCTAAGGGTTAGAGTAGTGAATGGAGCCTATCTGCTGGGCACTTCGACATGATCCTGTGCTCTTCCCATAGATCAGGGCTTACACACATAACCTAGGGGATAGATTTGTTAGTATTAGGGATAACCTGTCCTGTAGTGAGGGTATTTCCTGGAGCCGTGCTGAATTCAGACCTGGTAGGCCTTAAACGGGAGAGACTCCATCTTTCTTTCTGCTCCGACAGCTTGGGAAGCTTCTAGGTCAAAGGGAGTGTTTTAGTTATGAGGTGTTATTCGCTTGGAGAGAACCGGTTCGAGCCGGCCCTTATCGAAGGATTGTATTTTTCTTCATGCCGAAGACACTACATCAGGCCGGCCGGCTGGTAAAGTGTCCTTGGTACGGGGAGGTACAAGAATTTGGTGGGCGGCAGGTTACGGGCCGGAATTTTCCATGAGGAACTGCATCTCGATATTAGTGAAAGTCCGAGGCAGTTGTGGGCACTTGTTTCAGTCCGTAGGCGGCGTCTGGCCGTTAGCAGTAGAGCTACTACTTATTCCAGGGAAGACAAACGCCATCTTGAAGGCGGAGAAGAAACCGAGAGACAGATACTCTCCTAGTAGAGTAGCCAGAGAGGAGAGAGTAGCCGATGAGGAAGAGGTCCCAGTGGCTCGGAGAAGGGTGAAGGGAACAGATCCGTGCGCGGAGGTGTGACTTCCAGACGAGCCGAGGCATAGACGAGAAGGGAACCTAGATGACTACGGAGTGCAGGCTACACACTATTAAGGTGATGTCGACCCTTTCTTATTAGATTGTACAACTTAATCTTTCGCTTTTCTTTACAGGTTGTGAGTTATATTGTAATGTCATGAAATAAGTAATAAAATACCCCAGTTTGTGGTGAACCAACATGTGCTGCGTGTTCTTGTGTGGGAGGGTAGCCTATTCCTCTAGTCAGCTGCGGCTATATGAACAGATGTCAACCCTGATCAGGTAAGTGGTAACTGAATAAGGGAGAAGAGGAGCCCCTCAAACCAGGGAACAGGTTGTGCTCGAACTAGTAATCTTTGTGTGATCCGATGAATAATGATACCCCAGTTTGTAGTGGACCAACGTGTGCTGTGTGTTCTTGTATGAGAGGGTAGCCTATTCCTCCAGTCAGCTGCGGCTATATGAACAGATGTTAACCCTGATCGGATGAGTGGTAACTGAATAAGGGGGAAGGGGAGCCCCTCGAACCAGAGAACAGGCAGTGCTCGAACTAACAGTCTTTGTGTGATGATGTTATGGTGATCATAGGATGAACTTGCGCTGATACTGCCGTCTGGGTAGAGAGTCCTGGGTTCGTATGGGACCGCGAGGCCGCCACTTGTGATACTGCCGTCTGGGTAGAGAGTCCTGGGTTCGTATGGGACCGCGAGGCCGCCACTTGTGATACTGCCGTCTGGGTAGAGAGTCCTGGTTTCGTATGGGACCGCGAGGCCGCCACTTGTGATACTGCCGTCTGGGTAGAGAGTCCTGGGTTCGTATGGGACCGTGAGGCCGCCACTTGTGATACTGCCGTCTGGGTAGAGAGTCCTGGGTTCGTATGGGACCGCGAGGCCGCCACTTGTGATACTGCCGTCTGGGTAGAGAGTCCTGGGTTCGTATGGGACCGCGAGGCCGCATTTGTGATACTGCCGTCTGGGTAGAGAGTTCTGGGTCCGTATGGGACCGCGAGTCCGCCACTGGTGATACTGCCGTCTGGGTAGAGAGTCCTGGGTTCGTATGGGACCGCGAGGCCGCCATTTGTGATACTGCCGTCTGGGTAGAGAGTTCTGGATCCGTATGGGATCGCGAGGCCGCCGATTGTAAAAGGTCTTGGTATGTGTATTAGGAATTCCCTGTCCTTAGGCGGTAGATATATGTGGTTACCTATTGTAAATAGGTCCTAGGGACGAAGGAACGTTCTAGCTGGGTTAGTGAGGCTCTGATGAGCGAATTCTACCTGATCCAAAAACCCAAGCAGAACAGCTGGTCACTGGCTAGTGACTGTGAACACTGTCCCCTCTGCTTACAGGTCTTCTACAACTCCGATCCACCCTTGGATCCACCGCATCCCTTCCGGACCGACCGCCTGCAGCAACTTTATCCACAGGCTCCATTGAACAGATAGAAGAAACCCGAAGCACTTCGACACCTACGCACCCGCTTCCTGTGGGTGAGGTAAAGCTGGCACTCCGGTGCCCAAGTGTAGAGTATCATCTCTAGTGTCTGTGTTTCCAATCTTGAGTTCATAGTCCATCCGGAAGATTCCTTTTGCAGTAACTTTGTACTTTTTACGCACCTATTGAAAACCTATGGGAGCTCGCGTGTGACTATTTGCTCTGCACACGCAACCCGTGGACCTCCTGGTCACTAACTGAAGTTAGCTCCTTGTAGGCCCAGCGATTCTAGAGGCCCTAGGCCTTTTCCCTTTTCTGTTCGTGGTACTTATACCACTATTTTAGTATATGGTTTGAGCGGCCACCAGGGCCTATCCATATAAAGTGCAACTTCTGTGTATTCTACTGTAATCTTGTTTGACGATTTGTGCTCCTGTGCTCATAAAGAGACTAGGGGTTACTTTGAGAAATAAATACATATATATTTTGAATATATATCTGTGTGGTGTCCTTTCATTGGTATAAAAGGGGGTTGCATTTGGTAAAACAGCTTGCTTAACACGTTTCACGAGTTTAGCCTCAAAGACTGCTTAGCCTACGCTACCACTAGGGCAGCTAGTCCGAAAAGGTTGACTTACAACCACACCATAAGGGTTGCTTGGCATGGTACAAGGTGGTCACTTTAACTAGTGAACATCATATACCAGGCCAACTTCTCACAACGCCGCACACTGCTACACGCTGCACACTGCTGCATGCCACACACTGCTGCACGCCACACACTGCTGCATGCTGCTGCACGCCACACACTGCTGCACGCCACACACTGCTGCACGCCGCACACTGCTGCATGCCGCTGCATGCCACACACTGCTGCACGCCACACACTGCTGCACGCCGCACACTGCTGCACGCCGCACACTGCTGCACGCCGCACACTGCTGCATGAAACACTGCTGCACGCCACACACTGCTGCACGCCACACACTGCTGCACGCCACACACTGCTGCATTACTCACTGCTGCATGATGCACGACACTGCTGCATGCAGCACACTGCTGCACGCCGCACACTGCTGCACGCCGCACACTGCTGCACGCCGCTGCATGCCACACACTGCTGCATGCCTCACACTGCTACACGAAACACTGCTGCACGCCACACACTGCTGCACGCCGCCCACTGCTGCACACCGAACACTGCTGCACGCCTCACACTGCTGCACGCCACACACTGCTGCACGCCGCACACTGCTGCCCGCCGCACACTGCTGTTAAATGGTAGCGGCAGTTCAGTCGATAACCTTTCAAGTATTGCCCGGCGGTAATCGCCTCTCATACCATTCGATAATTTACCAATGAAAGAGGCAGGCGCCGGAGACTGGAAGGCAGGAAACAAAGTTTTTATTCCGTCGGAGCAGAACACATCAGATCAGACAGCAAGGTATCGTCACGAGGTGCTCTAACTGCATCTCTGAGGCCTGGCCTCTTATACACAGGTTTATGACTTTATTGCAGGTTTATCACACATGGCGCATTCTTGAGATTGTCTTGATACAGGAAAGAACGTCCTCGGAATCCCCTCTTCGAGCCCGTTCCCACACATATCTTCAGTGGAGGTCCCCACCCCACCCACAGTAGGAGATGGCTATCACACAGTTGGACATTCCGACAATTCCCGGGGGTGTGTGCAACCGGTCGGGTCTCAGGGGGTGGGGGCCTTGATCTGCTGTAATCCCTTTGATGTGGGGTGGTTTCCTTACAGTAGGGCAATAAACTGCATCCGCAGGGCTAGGTGATGGCCTGGGATCGGTTCGGACAATCGGGCGCGGAGGAAGGGGGGTTATCAGAAAGGATGTATGACCATGTATGGGATGAAAGGAGGTGTTGGTCAGGCACGGGGTGCGATTCCATGGCAGGGTCGCGCAGAAGGAGAGGTTTTAAGGCCCATGTATGAGAGAGCGGGGGTGGCCAGCGCGCGGGGGATGTTCGCAGCGCCTGAGGGGCGCGCTGGTGATCGGCAATGAGCGGGGAGAGAGAGTGGGGTGCCTAAAATGGCAGCCGTGCGTGGCACTGTGCGTGGCGCTGGGGAGAGGCAAGATGGCGCAGATAATGTTCAGTTACAAGCTAAATTTCCACAGTCCTCCCTTTTAACATATCTCGCCAGCTTGCCTGGCCGACATTTACCTTCGTTAACCCTTTTAGCTATAATACCGTGAATGTTTTTCATGCATTCCTTAAAAGTGCGGAGTTTTTAGGACAGGCAGGAGCAATCTGACACAATTGTACATAGTTACATACAGTTGATAAAGTAGGCGAGGAGGTAGTACATACAAAATTACATCAGCTGTGCCGCATGTCAGGCCCAGGGATAGGAGGAGGAGAGCTTGTTTGAGCACAAACATGATACCGTAAAGCAAAAATGTTTCTGGCAAAACAAGGGATATTTCGTACATTACTTAAGGCCCAGACTTCGTGTGGATCAAAAATAGTCAGCATAGTCGTGTGCACGGCTGGTGTTATACGAATGTCATTTACACAAAGTTAGAGTTTCTTAACTTATCAATGTACAGTTGGAAGTGACTGACGCAATATCATGAAAACTCGATTGGAAGATAGTCAATATAAAAAGGTGGTTGGGAGAGGAATTCAACTTATCATGAGTTACAGTCATGGAAGGGAGTTCTTCTTTCCAGTGTCCTATTATAACGAGCCATCACTGGTAAGCTCTTATTGTTGTTCTTCTTTCGTTGGCACTGTTGAGCACCGGCGGTGGAGCTAAGGTCCAGCTCAAATCCAAGTTTTCACGTAGCAGGGTGTGACCATTCGTGGTTCTCGGATCACAGTCCTGTCCCCTAACTCATTTTATCATAGGTACCCTGAGGCGGGGTACCCGCATTTTGTTCTTCTGTTATTTAAGTCAAATTCAAAATCCATATAAAAGAGAGAGAGAGAGAGAAGGGGTGTGGCGTACTTTGGGATGCCGAGGGAAGAGGGGGTGGAATGGGATCGGATCAAAAAGCAGACCAAGGGGAGCAGAATCTTTCAGCACTGGGCCCATCAATCGGGCCCGACGGGTTGGGACTTCAGGCATGCTGGTCGGCGAGCAGGGGGCCTCGAGATAGCCCTTCGTTCTATCGTTTATCATGCTGATAATGGTGCCTCGTCTCACGCCCTTTTTGCTTTGTTGCTTCCCCCTTGGTCGATGCCATAGATGTTCCATGGTCCGCAGCCAGGCTGTGCGTCACGTCCGACCCCTCTCTTCCGATGGCCGCAGGTTATCTTTGAATGAGTACAAGAAACAAAATCTTAGAGAGTTGGCAGGGAAGACATTTACACACTTCATCCTCTCTCCCAACCACCGAGTAGTTGGGGAACCGCTTTTATCGGTCGCAGTATGATTGATGTCTATTACCTCTTATGTCGGTGCATGTTACTAGTTTATTAACCATTGCTGTGGTGCAGGTTTCTGTGGGTGTTCCTGCAAATTTTCATCGTCTGGACTGCTAGGTATCGATTCCTGTGCCCTATAATCGTTGCAGGAAGCCTGACATCTGTCAATTTTCTGATCTATCAAAAATTCGAACCGGCTTCTCCGGTAGAGACTCGTTCATCTTAACACAAGTTCTGTTAATACACACTTTCCTCCAAGGACTGCTAAGTTTATGAAAAGAAAAAAAATGCGAGGTGCTACTGTCATGGGTTCACAGGTATCTATTTCGGGGAGGGACATAAGCTAAAAACTTTTCTTGCTGGAGACAATAGGTAACCCTTATCAGCTTAGGCGATGTACCGTTAGAGAATAAGGTCATCAGCTGTTTCGTTCGAAATACTCTGAGACGGCTAGTACAGGGCTGGGGTTATTTTGGGAGAGCGGGGTGCTTAGACATTCTAGTTCGGGGTAATTGGGCGGGGGCAATTCTGGGCGGTGGAGATGGTGTTGTTAAAGCTCTAAAAACGAAAACCACTGACAAATAGTCCCCGTGATGAGGGCCAGATTGGGAGACATTAGTCGTCTTACCTGTCCTTTCTTTCTCAGCCAATTAAGTTCAACATTTGCAGAAAGGAGAGGTAGTAACGTGGTAAGGTACGGTCGTTTTTGTTTCTGTCAATTTGTTCGAACACCACCGTGTTTTAGGCCAATTATACACATACTGAGGAGGTATAGTGTCATTAATTTATTCAAAAGGAAAGAGGGCAAGAGAGCCTTCAGCGAGGGAGGGAGAGAGTGTAGGAGAGAGAGAGAGAGAGAGAGAGAGAGAGAGAGAGAGAGAGAGAGAGAGAGAGAGAGACGTGCGCATCAAGTAGGCTATTTGGTACACATACGACATAAAATGAGAGAGAGAGAGAGAGAGACATGCGTACGATAATAGGCTACTTGGTGCACACACAACATGGAGTAGCACGGGTCAGTTCTATGTAAGAAAACACAAGCGGGGGGGGGGAAGACATAAAGTCGGTGATCACGTATACACAAATACCGGGTAGGGCGTAACAGTACATACATCAAGCACAGGAATTAAGACGAAGACACAGAGCTACGTTAAGTACGGGGACCTCTCCTTTCCTGTCCTCTTTCCTATGCATGCTGCGTATTTTCAGTATTTCCCGTAATTCATTTTGGGGGGGGTGTCGGACTTTTTACTCCCCTCCCTTTGATCGATAGACAAGCACTTTAGTCATACGATGACGTTCTCTTCCAGCGACCCAAGCCTATGAAATGCCTACACATTCATACCGTATAATCAAGGCACATACGCACAGTCATACCATACAGTTTTTCACGCTCCCAGTGGTGGTCTGCACTTCACGCACCATCCCACAACGTTTGTCTATGTTTTTCCCTACATTGAGCACGGTGCGGTCCATGTCCACTCCATTCTTCAGTCGGAACTCCGATGTGACCTATAGAGATGAAAAAAAGTGGGGGGGGGTGTGCAGCATTCAAAGCACATCAGCGCGCATAGACACGAAAAAGTTCTACTTACCACGTACCAGGCTAGCGGCAGGAGCGGGTAATACCACAGACCTACTATATCCTTCCTTTCGACTATACAAGATGCTCCATTTTATTCGTCTCCTAAATTCGGGTTCCCTTGTCGTGCATTTGTTTTTCAATCGGTCGCGTATTATGGGGCAGGGTACCGTACCTTGCAGTCGGCAGATACCTTAAGCTATAGTCAACCATTTTCCAACAATTCTGAAAAAGACAGACATGATTGGTACAAATTTCATCGATCCAAAATTCAGGCAAATAGGGTCTGCATTATCTGCTTTCTATTGCTTGGGAGTAACAATTATTCAAAAAACCTTTACCAACCTAGATGATTTGTCATGACGCTGATTCCGTAATTCCTTTAAGAAGCCCTTTATTTAAAACAATGTCAGTATACAAATACGGGCCTACAACCGCTACAGGCCGGCCACGGTGTGAAAGGGGTCGAGTATCATGAGCAACACTACTTTAGCATAAATTCAGTACCCTCCCGTCCCTCCGACCATTATGTGTGGAAATATTACATACATAAATGTCAAGTAATTGGGACGCCATAAGGAGTTGCAGGCCCCTCCTACATTGGCGCCATTTTGGGGCGAGGTCGGGTGGGTCCAGTGCACAGTCTAAGTCTTCGCGCTAACTAGCTGCCGGGCCAGAATCCCTTTCGTTAGTTCGAGAACTTTCGTTAGCGTCAGCTTGCGTCAGCATGGCGTCACCGCGATCTTGTAGCAATGCCGTGGTCCGTTCTTGGGGCGGGGCAGCAGGCGGGTTCTTCCGCCGACGCCTTGAATCGGTCTTTCTTTTACGGCACCAAACGGAGGCAAGATGGCTGTCGCCCAGGGCAAAAACAAGTTAATGTGGAACAATCAAGCAAAAATAGCAGCGATTGTCCCCACCGGAAGCCCACGGGAGTCGAATGTCAATGGCTCCCGCAGAATCTGCAAAGCTGAGAGGGTGTTTTTTCAAGGGTGGAGCCCACGCCCGAGCAGACAAGCTTCCGAGTCCAGAGCCGTCTTTCCAGCGGGCCGGGCCTGAATCTGGAAGATCAACCGCCATCCCGGGGGTCCAGTAGCAGCGACAGCAGCAGTTCAGATGGTATCGCCACCGGGGTGGGTCCCCGATCATTCGGCTGCGGGGGCCCACTCCTCGCGTCGGGCGCTAGTGGCAGTCTTGGTGAACCCGTGCTTGGGTGGTTGTCCGGCGGTCGAGTGCAGGGGCACCAACTCAGCTGGACGGCGAGTGCAGAGAGGAACCTGCGCTTGGGTGGTCGTCCGGCAGGCGAGTGCAGAGGCAGGGGTGCCCTCTCTGCTGGCGAGCCTCCACCTGGGGAGGCGGGGGAGGCCCGTCCGCGTCACTTCCCCCCGCCAGGGCACCCTCCGTTATTGAAGGAAGAAGAGAATGGGAAGATCCGCACAATCGTAGCAGACTCCATCTTGGCGCTGCCAGAGCTTCGGCGCTTCGTGTAGCCTCCGGCCTATTTGCACAGTCGTCCGCCACTGATGTCGATGGATTTTGCATGGCTTTTATAGCCCAAGGCCGACTAAGAGGACCGCCCAAAAACAGGTCAATGTTGCTATTTCGAAGAAGGAGGGGCGAGGACCGTCATGTAAATAGTTGTTTAAAAACGTGTTTTAATGTGTTTACCCTGTTGGTGTGTTTGTTATACCTATAAGTTATTAAAATGTTATAACTATACTACTTTGTTGGAGTGTTTGTACATATTTGCAATCTGGTAACGAGCACAAGGATGTTACTGCGTAATCGGAAAAATAACATAGCCCAATTGTGCGCGATCCAGCCCAGTTCGGTGACGTCGATGGTGGGTATCAGCAGGCTTCCATTTGTGCAGGATTTTGTCGTGCTTATTGGGCGGGGTGGGCAGTAGGGCAGACATGTTTAGGCAGCGAGAGTGATGGAGCCGGGCTACCTCGTGGCCGTCTCGACCGTGAGCTTGGCTCCTTCCCTTAGTTCCATATATCCCACAAAGTGCTATTTCCTAGCGTTACTTTAGTTTTGTAGGGTCAAAAAGGATCCCACCAGTGGCCACTGACTCTCGGGGTCCCCCTTTGTATATTTTATGCCATAGCTTGCTATAAACTACGGCGATTAGTTCGTATTTAGTGAACATGTCCTTATTAGGGGTGCCTTCCAGTGGAGCCGGATGGTCCACCTCTAATAAGCGGTCCGGGCAGAACCAACTACCAATCAGTGGGGAGAAGATAGGCATGACGGGTTTCAACGGGGACAAAAGTCAGCACTACCTATCCTTTCACTGCTTGCAAAGACTAGACAGAATATCTCTATTCCTCGTTATTTGTTAGCAGAGAATACCTCCAAAGAACCAATATCGAACAACTAGTGTTCGGACAATCAATCAATCAATGGGGAGATAAAGATAGGCACGACGGGTTACAATGGGGACAAAAGTCTGCGTTACCTACCCTTCACTATTTGCAAAGACTAGACAGAATATTTCTATTCTACGTTATTTGCAAACAGAGAATATCTCAAAGAGCACTATTCTTCAAAACAATCAATGTTCGGACAATCAATCAGTGGGGAGATAAAGATAGGCACGACGGGTTACAACGGGGACAAAAGTCTGCGTTACCTACCCTTCACTATCTGCAAAGGGAGAGAGAGAGTGTATTTCTACTCCTCCCCGTTTGTAGACAGCGAATATCTCAAAGAGAACAATCAATAAGCAATACTAGTATTTCAATCAATCAATCAATCGTTTCGCAATTTGTCGTGTTTCACGACCTTACCCGGACCGCGTGGACAGTTTCTCGTCTTCCGCCTCCAGCGCCCGATCGTCCTCTACTCTCCGTATTTGCCGCGGCACTCCTGATGGTTCCCAGTCAGGACCGTAGATCACTCGAGAGAGGTCTGCTCGGAACCAGTGAAGTTCGGATGATCGGCTGCCAGACGAGGGTCTATCGGGCAGTAGCTCTCCCGATCGTTGCAGTCGTTCACTCTGTCGTCGGGACCTCTCCCACTGGATCCACGTGTCGCTGATGGGCCCCACGTTTGGGACGCCAATTGTTAAATGGTAGCGGCAGTTCAGTCGATAACCTTTCAAGTATTGCCCGGCGGTAATCGCCTCTCATACCATTCGATAATTTACCAATGAAAGAGGCAGGCGCCGGAGACTGGAAGGCAGGAAACAAAGTTTTTATTCCGTCGGAGCAGAACACATCAGATCAGACAGCAAGGTATCGTCACGAGGTGCTCTAACTGCATCTCTGAGGCCTGGCTCATTGAGATTGTCTTGATACAGGAAAGAACGTCCTCGGAATCCCCTCTTCGAGCCCGTTCCCACACATATCTTCAGTGGAGGTCCCCACCCCACCCACAGTAGGAGATGGCTATCACACAGTTGGACATTCCGACAATTCCCGGGGGTGTGTGCAACCGGTCGGGTCTCAGGGGGTGGGGGCCATGATCTGCTGTAATCCCTTTGATGTGGGGTGGTTTCCTTACAGTAGGGCAATAAACTGCATCCGCAGGGCTAGGTGATGGCCTGGGATCGGTTCGGACAATCGGGCGCGGAGGAAGGGGGGTTATCAGAAAGGATGTATGACCATGTATGGGATGAAAGGAGGTGTTGGTCAGGCACGGGGTGCGATTCCATGGCAGGGTCGCGCAGAAGGAGAGGTTTTAAGGCCCCTATATGAGAGAGCGGGGGTGGCCAGCGCGCGGGGGATGTTCGCAGCTCCTGAGGGGCGCGCTGGTGATCGGCAATGAGCGGGGAGAGAGAGTGGGGTGCCTAAAATGGCGGCCGTGCAGGGCGCTGTGCGTGGCGCTGGGGAGAGGCAAGATGGCGCAGATAATGTTCAGTTACAAGCTAAATTTCCACACTGCTGCCCGCCGCACACTGCTGCACGCCGCACACTGCTGCACACCGCACACTGCTGCACGCCACACACCGCTGCACGCCACACACTGCTGCACACTGCTGCATTACTCACTGCTGCATGCTGCACGACACTGCTGCACGCAGCACACTGCTGCACGCTGCACACTGCTGTACGCCGCACACTGCTGCACACCACACACTGCTGCACGCCACACACTGCTGCACGCCACACACTGCTGATCACTGCTGCATTACTCACTGCTGCATGTTGCACGACACTGCTGCATGCAGCACACTGCTGCACGCCGCACACTGCTGCACGCCGCACACTGCTGCACGCCGCTGCACGCCACACACTGCTGCATGCCTCACACTGCTACACGAAACACTGCTGCACGACGCACACTGCTGCACGCCACACACTGCTGCACGCCGCACACTGCTGCACGCCACTCACTGCTGCACGCCGCACACTGCTGCACGCCGCACACTGCTGCATGCCTCACACTGCTGCACGCCACACACTGCTGCACGCCGCACACTGCTGCACGCCGCACTCCACACACTGCTTTTATGCGAGTTTATGCTACTGACATTGTAAATGACAATGCCTTTTTTTTGTTTTAAAACCAAAACATAAATAAAAGGCATTGTAATTTTACAATGCCAATAGCTCAAACTCTTATAAATGCGAGACCTATTGCATTGCAAATGCTTGTTTCTCATACAGTTTAATGTTCTTTCCTGTTCATTTATCCTGTGCATAGTCGAAACATAAGCTTCCAGTAGGATTTACAAAATGGTAGATAAAGACAGGTGGTGGGTCTAGGCTTGATTCGTTGCTTTCGGTTGTTTGGAACTCTAAGGTTTCTTTGTTCAGGAATCTTCTAATGAACATTGTGAAGTTTTGTAAGTGGCAATGGCCTTGTTGGGAAAGCCTATGTATCATCTTGCCTAAGCAGAGATAAAACTGCATTTTCCTGATAAGTGGTTGTGAAGAATTTTTAATTTCCAAACTAGACAAACAAAGCTATCTACAAAAACATATTATTAGCATCGCTAAAAGAAGCGCGTCTAAGCTGCCTACAATCCGCCACCTTAAATACCAGGCTTCAGAACAGGATCTACGCCTGCTGGTTCAATCCAGGGAGAGCTGCGGCTTGGAATCACAGCAGCTACCTTTTCATAGGGTTTCAAAATCTATCTTGACTCCCAGAAACATTGTCCTATATTCAACTCTAAGAGTTATTACAAATTTTACAGAGAATAGACCATAGCTTGTGAGTGATAAAACTTTGAATGGCTCCCTATGTGGAGCTGATCTATTTTTAGGATGTTGCGCATAACTTATTAAGTATTCCATTTACCACAGTGACCCAACATGCACACAAACTAAAAATCTTAGAGAGAAAACAGAAAGGTTCTGGGGGATCGAGATTCCAGAATTTCGCAAACAAGAAACCTTTTCTGGGACAGTGGAGTGCCCAGAACCTGAAACACCCCCCAGATATGAAGAATGTCTCATCGAACGCTACATTTCGAAGCACTAGGAAGGCCTTTGTAACTACCACTGGTCGTTGAGAGTAATGTACCCTGTTGGAAAGGCGTTCTCCGGGGGGCTTCGGAATACGTTCCTGACCACCCTTTGACCCACCTCTCCCAGACTTAGGCCGAGCAAGGGCGGGGAGGCCCTTCCTGGAAGGGTCTCGTTCCTAGGATCACACACGCTGAGCTTGCACTATCTGACAGAGGGACACCACACAGTAGTTCTTCGTAAGACAGTATACTTTATCGATAGTTTCAGGGGATCTTTATGATCCGAGATGCAGTTATTAAATCAATGCCACAAGCGGCGGCGGTCTCGTGATGGGGGTATTGGGATAGCGGGACAGTCTTTGAATTCAGTGTCTCTGCGGAGTAGCCTTCGCACAGCTCCCAATCCTCAAGCTGGGGGAGGTTGTTTCTCTCGGCAATCTCTGCCGATTCTCCTGGAGGGGAGTGCCGCGAGTCACTCAGCAGGCCCAGGTGGTTTCGGAGTCGGGGAGCCGCAACAGCGTCAGCAGGGCTCAGATGGTTCAGAGTTCGGGGAGCCGCGACAGCGTCAGCAGGGCTCAGATGGTTCAGAGTTTGGGGAGCCGGAACAGCGTCAGCAGGGCTCAAATGGTTCAGAGTTCGGGGAGCCGCGACAGCGTCAGCAGGGCTCAGATGGTTCAGAGTTCGGGGAGCCGCGACAGCGTCAGCAGGGCTCAGATGGTTCAGAGTTCGGGGAGCCGCGACAGCGTCAGCAGGGCTCAGATGGTTCAGAGTTTGGGGAGCGTTCTTCGGTTCAGGGGTCGGTCGAGCCGCGACCAGGTCAGCAGGGCTCTCGTAGGTCCAGGTCTTCTCTGCCTCCCGTCCCTTCAGCACCCCTTGTTATACTCCCCCTCCTCTTTGAAGTCCGGAGTCCTCGCTGAGAGGGGTCTTGGTGCCTGGGGGCGGTGTGTCGGGATTTCCTGTGGCTCGGCCCTTTGATCTGTTCAGGTGGGTCTGGGAGGGACTCCTGACGCCCAGCAGGCGAGGCGCCCGCTCACCGGGGGCCTGGTGGCCGATCGAAACCCTCCTTGGGGAGGAGATCAGAGGTGTGACCGAGACGGCGTCTCCTGGTCTTGCTTGGGGGTTGCTTGAGGGTTTCCCGCTCCCTCAGCATGCGCGGTAGTGTTGTGGGTTCGGCTGGTGCCCCGGCCGGCCATCGGGTTTGTGGGGTCATGGTGGCCGGAAGTCTGTGACATCGGGGATCAGGTGCGGTTGCAGGTGTGCTTGCTGGTCGGGAGGGCCCACGCCACGAGGCCGGTCTCACATACCCCAATAACACTCTGTGATCAATGCCTCCAGAGTCCTTCTCAAACTGGGGGTCACACTTGATTTCTGGTGGGTCATGAAAGTTCAAGCCATAAATAAAGATACCTCTAACTTCTGCAATCACATCTCGCTTAAATTGCCCAAAGGATCTTACGCGAATTTCGCCCGGGGCTGCTACGATGCTTTGAAAATAACTGGTAGATCACTTTATTTTAAGTTTAAATATGCAGACTAGTACCTTTTAACCATTTTCCATCCCATGCAACTTTCGATTATGTTACATTTCAGTTTGCCTTTTTTCAACTTGGCATGTGGTGTTTACAAACTCTCTTTTTTGCAGTCAGAGAAAGGAAAGTGAATTATGTGACAGACTTGCTGGGGTCCATGGAGTCTGGAAAGAAAGGCCTTCGGATGTCATATTTTTAGAATACCACAAAATGGAAGTACCAGCAAATGAACTGCACTCCCAGGGGTTGGGAGAGCAAACATGAAGCACATTGTTTTGTAACTTCGAAGTGTTGGAAAAACAAAGATTTTAATAGAACACTTTACTTGGTGATGTCCAAGTAGTAAATATTCACAGAAACCCGATTTCCACACATTATCAATTGAGTGCAAGATAGTTATATCAGAAAAACTGTGTGTCTGTGGAAATTAAGTGGCCATTTGAAGGGGAAATGCGCTGTCTGTAAATGGCAGCGGGCTACCACACAATGCTTTAGTTAAATTAAAAAATCTCCCGCCTCATATCCACTAAAGTCAGGTGGGTTGCAAAAGTTTGTTGTTCAAAAATGTTTGGGAAGCACTGGTCTATAGTGTAACTGTTCAACTAAGAACATGCCTGACCGCGATGGAAAAACAGGTAAAGTGACCCAAGACCAACACAGACTCTTCCTTGAAACCCAACCACGCACTCCCGATGCGGAAGTGCAGAAGCCTGGAGCTACTGAAACTTAAAGCTGTAAATACTATGGGGTATATTCACAAGAACGTGTGATAACTACCGCAAGTGTAGCGTGACACAACTTTCAATATCGCAGCCTATCGCGGGAAAATAACCCCGTGACAACGTGGGATTCAGAAGGCAGTAGCATGCAATAGTCACCAGATAACGCGCCAAATGTCCACGTCAAAATCAATGCCACGCCGCATAAATGCGATACGCAAACGCAAAAAATCATGCAATGAGGCCAACCGCGGTACAAAAGTAGCGAAAACCAGACACGGGCCTGCAAATCCTACACGTCTGGCAGAACAATGCACCATAAAAACCACAGAAAAAATACACCAAAAACAATCCAAAATGCGTAGCAACATGGATGCACCCTGACACAGCGCAGGAGCCAACACAAACCCCACAACCCCCACAGACTACCAGCAAGGAACAACGGGGCCGGGGAAGGGCAAGGACAAGAGGGAGAGGAAGACGGGGTGCAGACCGCAGGAAAACATGACCAGCGTCACGGAGGTGACAGAACACTAACAGCAACTGACCCACAAGCAGACCACCTGGATTGCAGGCGGAGTGCCGAGGAGGCCAATCCAGGAGACCAATAGGCGCCAGCATTACGTGACTATCTAAACCAGGCACAAACCCGCTGCCAACAGGAAGGCAGCAACGGCGACAGGAGGTGGCAGTCCAGAGCCAACGGAGGAGCTGAAGGAAACCCAGGCCACAGTCATCAGTGTGGAGACGGTGCAAGGAGTAGGGAGTATGGACACAGCTCGAGAGGAGCCGACGCAACATCACCAGGGAGTGCAACAAACAGTGACGGGGGGAGTGGGCACAATGGCATACATGTACAACAAGGTGTACCACACTGCACACCCACAATCACCCAGGTCCATGGCCCAGATCCCCTTGGCACACTGCAGCACACACACATAGCACGAACAGCACACCCACATTGAGGACAATGAGGAACAATGTGCATAGCCGACACTGCAGAACAGAGGATACAACTGGCTCCGCACATGCACAAAAACATGCCTACTACATCTGACGAAGCCGGAAACTGTGAAATGGAAATGTACGCGTACGACCTCACATCCGTCTTGCAGACCAAATGTACACTGTCCCACAGAAGAATCCTGCACCCCCAAACAGTCATAATGTAAATTGCAGTCTGCATGCAAAGCTGCACAATGCACCAACATACATATCAACACAAAGTCAATATGCACATCCCCTTCACATCGCAGAGGGGCACACAACACATTCAGCAGAGTACAGAATACAACACATCAGTGATGCCGGCGAGAACCACCACACCGTCGACACCGATGCCCTACAACAGCACATGGATATCCCACGCAACACCCCACCAGGACAGCCAAGCTACTCAGAGGAGAACACCCAGACTGCAACAGACCACACAGCAGGAAGCACCCGCAAGCACAGCTTGCTCACGACACTTCACCCACCCGCACATTGCACCCCAATGCCATGTTCCTGCACACCAAAAGGAGGTGGCCCAACAGGTGTGGGTGGGGGCTGAACCCATGGAATGCGAACCAGGACACATACGTAGGTGTCCATCACCCTTCAGGGGCCACCAACACCCCTCTAAGGAGACCCACACTGCCATAGAGACACATGCAGATGTACATTCACAGTACAGAACCACGGGCAGGGGTGCTCAAATAGCAGTCACACACCCATGTTGGCTCTGCGTACGACGGCCCTGGACACTCCCCTTACGAATTGAGTGGGTGACGACAAAGCTACACGTCCAAGCTCCAACCCGCTGCCTGCGGTGACATGTCTGCATCCGATGTACACAGCACAATGTAATGTCGTAGGGCCCAGGACCCTCATGCATACAATAAGACCACAGGGACACACGCGGATATCATGTTGAACTGGCTACAGTTACATGCGCCCGGACCCTTTATTGGCAGGGGCACATGTACAGTGATGCCTGTGATGGATGTGTGTGGGGTGAGTGTAAGCCAGCCCGCAACGAATGCTTGGTGCTGGCAACAACTTGAATATTGGACACCAGTGCAACGGAAACAGCAAACACATGCATAACAGAGTCAACTGCACAGCATGGAGGAAGCCGGAGTAAGGACAGAGGTCACCCAAAATACAGTCAGCAGGTTCCGTGAGTTGCAGTGCACTGAGGTAGGGGCACTAGAGATGAGCGGCCCATGTGAAGGAATTGCTAGGCTTGTGTCCCTTCATGTTAGTCCTGATGCAGATGCAGTGGGGTGTGTTACACCTGCAACAACTTCCTCATCAACATCCTAGGTCTCCCACACTGTCTGAGGTGACATTTGCGTGCGCAATACCCAGTAATGGTTCCGGGTATTTAGCTTTCCTGCCTTGGGGATGTTGCCTCCTGCCTTCCCATTGTCTGTGTCATCTCCGGTATGCACACTTAACACATCTTCCCCATCATAGTCCCAGGTCTTCCCCACTGCATGAGGTGACATTGCTGCGCAACATCTCCACAGCACAAAAGTCAATCAGTAACGGACAATGGGTTGCGGTGCACTGAGTCACTAGCTCCTGGAGTGCTGAGCAGGGCATCAGGCTGATGATGCCATCCACGACAGGTCTGAGCAACTCCGTAAGTCTGTCAGGACCACCGTGTCGACTGTGGCATATGGCTGTTGGAGGTGGTCCTTGCGGTGGTGGCGTTTGCCTCCTGCGGTGATGCCATCTCTGGGCCGGTCAGTACTCGATTTGGTGTGTGAGCCCTGCTGGGACGCTCTTGGGCCCGGAGGCTGCGTACAGCGCAGGGCCACAGAGAAATGGCATTGATGACCCCAAGGCCAACGCTTCAGGGGCCATCCAATTTCTCAGAAGAAGGGGTCCCAGGCCTGAGCTCAAGAGGGAAAGAATGCCAGAACACCCTCCACTCAATAATTATTTTAACAACAAAGAACTGGCACACATAGGCACCCTTCACTTTGCTCAGGATTGGGAAGAGGAAAGATAATTTTATCAAAGAACCTCCATCACCTATGCAATATCTTGGTGTAACCCACTCCAGCGTGCCTCATACTCTAAAAAATCAAGAATACAGATAGAATCAAAGAGTGAATAATCAGTACTTCAAGAAAGTTTGCTTAATTTACTTTACACATACCACCAACTTTCAATGTATATGTGTAAAAAATGTGTAGATAAAGAGAAAGTATCTCATGTGCGCACCACCAGGGGGGCTACTGGCAGGTTCTCACCTGCTTGCCCACGTTTGTTTCATCATTGATAACTTTCTCACAACAGTGTGATGTGTCCAGTGAAGAAGAAAGTAAATTTAAAAAAAGAAAACTTGTGTCCCCCGTGAAAAACAAAGACCCAAGAGGTCTCAAAATCAAAAAATACAAAGTAAAAAGGAATAGACTTGCAGGTACTATCCTCCTTTATTCCAGATTGGGAGTCTATCCCACGTTTAAAAACAAAGCATGTTGTATACGGGACGATGACTTGCGGTGCAGTCAGATGGGCCATGAGACCTGAGCGGGTCACCATCAATGTCCCAGGTGTATGTGTCAGAGGGTTTTGGGGGACAGTGGAAGGTGTCCTCCACGGCATGACGCCGAAAGGTTTGATTTTATCCAGAAGCAGCAAATGGAGGTGCAGAATGCGACAGCCTCGTTGCCACCACCAATTCAGTATCAGCTACATGAGGATGAAAACTGCCCCCTGGTCCATAGACTCAGACACCACCAAAGTTAGAGCAGAGAGTGTCCATGATTGTTGGAGAACAGACTTAGTGCCACCGGGGCTAAGAGGGGATGCAGTCTACGATGATGTCAGTACGCTGATATGAACTCAGCCATTGCAAAATGAAGAGTCTGTGAGCTACTGGACTGCAGTGTAGGCTGGAGGCAGCGGTCAGCACGGGCCATTCACTGAGTGTTGCCGGCATAGGTTGGATGGCCCCACCGGCCTGCGCAGTTCAGGTTCAGTGGCACTGCGCTTTCGATCACCTCCATGACTGTGACCGCATCTTCCTCTTACTCCTCACCGTGCGACCACTGGTGTGGACTCTGCCATTCGTGATTTGCGCCAAGATGCTGGATGTGGGACCTACTGGTCTGCAGGTTGGTCCTGGTCCCTCATCCACATGTCTCAGGCTGGCGTTGAACAGGGTTAGTGGCACCACTTGTCACAGGCTGGCGTTGAACAGGATTAGTGGCACCACGTGTCGCAGGCTGGCATTAAACAGGGTTAGTGGCATCACATGTCGCAAATAGCCCATATGGACCTATGCCTCACTGGGGTGGGTCTGGTGCTGTGGTCGCTGGCCCGGATTTGGGGTCACTGCCATTCATGAATTTGGACACATTTTTGCACATGTGACCAACTGGGCCAAAGAGTAATTAGAAGGCGGCAGTAGAATACGTCAACGTGAAAGGAATGAAGTGGGCCTGTGTCGTGGAGGCCGTGATGGACTGAGGAGGCTGCCAAGGTCGCGGCCCTCAGGCTTGGCGCTTGCACCGGCATGTGGTGGGCCCTCTTTGACACACGCCGGTGTCAAGGTGATCAGTGTGGCCTGGCTGAGCAGGGGCGGATCTGACGGGTTCATGGTCCAGCATGCCGGGGCCCGGCAGGCGCACAGCATCGCAGGCAACTCCGCTTACGAGGACGGCATTGGCCTCGTGGCAGGGTGAGAGGCGCTGCCCTGGCAGAGACGTTGTGCTTTCCGGAAGAGGACCACGCCCAGGGCTACGTGCTTTTTATTCACACCCCTACGCTGGTGTGGCGTACACCGGGCCATCCCACTCCGGTCACGCTTGGGGGGTCTAACAGGCAATATTTCCGCAAGGTCCTCCACTGGCTGGGGTGAAATGGTTGCGTCCACTGTCCACTCGACTCCATACCCCAGAGGTATGTGCCGCCATGGATATGGTTGTGTTCTGCATACTGCAGTCTGTCCAGCACATCTCCGCCACTCTTGGCATTGTGTACTTTCCCAATCATGGTTCTACTGCATCCTTCACACATGCCTGGTTGCCACCTCTCCCCACATTCGAATGCTGTGTGGCTGAGGTGCCATGCCGTTAATGGGAGATGTACAGGGCATGCCCAGGTTAGCATTGTTAGTTGTTCTGTTGTGTCTGGTGGGAGGGCATGTTGTTGTGCATGTCGGTAGTGATTTTGTGATGTTTGCATTGGCAGAGTTGTGATTTGCATGGTTGTGGAGTTGAGGTGAGTAGGGTGTCCATTTGAAACTTGCCAAGGGGCTGTGCATTTCCCTTGTTGCCATCCTGGGTAGGCTGGTTGATGATGGACTGTTGGACGGTGAAGAAATCATGCGCACTGGCTGTGTATTTGGAGGCGACATTGTTGGAGGTTCCACGGTGTTCTGTTGTTGCCTGCACATTGATGTGAGACATGTGCCTTCTGTTGCGGTGATTTTGTGCTTTGTCAACAGGGGGCACAGGTGGGACATGTGTGTTGTGGATTGCCCCCAACATGTGCGTGCACCCTGATATGGCGTATGGTCCTTCCTTGGTCTCCAGCGGATCCTGCGCATTGTGTTGGACGTATGGGGACTGGGTACCAGGGTGATGGTGATGTCAGGGACAGGTGTGGGGGACTTGGATGTGGCTGGCTGTGAGGCTCCTCCAACTCTGGCGGGTATTGTTTGGGGGTGCCAGGGGCCAACAGGTGCAGCACAGCCAGCAGCTTGGTGTGGGGTGGGATGTTGGTTGTCCACTATGTTGGTGCCGTAGGCCTGTTAGGCGATGATGGTCGGGATGCGTAGGATGGTTGTCCCTTTCAGCCTGTAGTGGACAATGGCATTGTCAGATGTTGGGTCTGTGAGGCTGGAGCGTTTCCTGGGGGTCCGCTGTCTTTGTCTGCGCTGTTCTGTGGTTGTCTGGTGGGGGTTCTGGGTGTGGGGTGGGGTCCTGGGGGGTGTGACGGTGGGTGTAGTGCCCTCTTGGGTGTCCGGGCCGCATGATGTCCGGCTCCTTGATATCTGTTGCACTTCCGATGTGGCCCTGGGCTGTGCTCCCTTTTGTGGTGCTGGCTGCCGTCCGACTTAACACCAGGTCAGAGCAGGTGTAGATTTCCGGGTGCTAAAGCACCTTAACGCCAGTTTTGTGCTTTTATCGCTGATCTGTCTGGCCATTGAGAATGGTGAGGAGTGGTGTGGTCGTGGCTTTTGGTACAGGAATGCCCACTCTGCATCTCATTAACGATATTTGCGGGGGTCCTCTGTGGCAATGTTTTTTGCGGCTGCTATTGCGGGTAAACTGGTGCTGTGGGCTGTTAGCACCACCTTGTGAATGGGGAAGTAAATTTATCACGACTTTGGCTGCGATGAAGTGCCATTAATTTGGTGATAGCTCCTTGTGAGTATGGCCCTATGTGTAGTGTCGTGCGAGTTAACAATGACACAACCCTTTTAGCTCCTGACGGACTCCGTAGGCCTGTGACATAAGTGCTAGAGTGAAGTGAATGCAGGTTTAGAATGTTGAGTTCGCGTTTACGCACTGATGACTTAAGACGTGTAAAACTGCCCTCCGTGTTTGGCGTAGTCATTAGCTAGTACCCGGGCTGGGGTGTACACTACACTACGGAATCATTACTGACCTCTCTGCTGAAGCATCCTTTCCGGATCTGCGAATTGCATGGCGTCTGGCGAAGATTTGGCATGGGTGTCGCTTTATAAACCACAAATAAACATATACAATGTATACATCTCCAGGATCCATTCCTGGCCCACTGACGCTACGTGGAAATGGGGCTGTGTTTGAAACCTCTCTCCACAGACTCCTCTGCACTCAGTCTTTGTGACACATTGTAAGGTAATATGTGGGACTGTTTAATGTTGTGCGGTACCTCCTCGTCAGCAGGTGTGAAGGCCTGGCTCTTTAAAGTGAAGCGCTCCTTGCATGGAGGTGAAACAGAGACGAGGTGAAGCGGCCACTTTGGTGTAAAGTCATGAAACTTCTGTCTCAAAGCTGCTGCCATAATCACACAATGTAAAAAAGTAGAGTTCACTGAACTTCGAACCCTTCATCGGTATTGGCGTGTTCCTTGGTGTATTTATGGTGACTGATTGATCCACACGGTTGTGTAAAGTGTGGACTGGGCTTCGGGGTGGTTGTACATCATGGAGAACAAGCATTTACAATGCAATAGGTCTCACAATAGCGAGATTTCACCATTTGGCATTGTAAGTGGCAATGCATTTTATACTATTAAAAGGCATTGTCATTTACAATACCAATCGGTCAAACTTTAGCAAAAGCAAGACCTATTGTATTGTAGAGCGCAGTGTCTGTGAAGCTGACGCAGCGCTCACCAATACAGTTAAAAAAAATAATAAACAGAGCGAGGTGTCCCTGAAGTGGACGCGCGCTCAACATTATAGTAAAAAAATAAAATAAACTGAGTGCGGTGTCCCTAAAGCAGGTGCCGGTCACAGCATGCACATTTTTACAAAAACCCAAAAGGTGAAATAAGGTGCGATGTCCATGAAGCAGACAATGAGTTCTTCTAAAAAGTAGTAATAATTTTAAAAAAGCTTCACTATTGTACAGTGAGTGCTGTGGGGGAGGGGGCAGCCGCTTTTAAAGTTAGAGTGGCATAGCAGCCTATACGGAAAGCGGTGGGGGCGCTACAAATACAAACAAAAAAGCAGCCGCCATTGCTTGTCCCCATAGTCAATAAACAAAATAGTGCTCACCCACATATAACGCCGACCGTGTAACAAGCCAAGTAAAAGGTCCCGTTGTTATGGGCAGTAACACGTGCAGACAAGGCGGTACCAAGGAGGGACTAACAAGCCTACTTACGAATCAGAAGCCAGCATTTATGAAGGACAATAACACAAGCCAATGACAAATATGGTCGGGGAGCGGTAGGGGCTTCCAGTGCATACCCTAATACAGCATGCCTCGCAGAGCGAGCAGCACATGCGCGCTGCCCTTAGGCTCGACCTAAAAACAGAGAAGGGAACAAAAACGGAAGTGTAACATAATCGAAAGTCGCAAGACACTTCCGTTGCATGGGATGGGAAATGGTTAAAAAGGACAAGTGTGCTTATTTACACATAAAAAAAGTGAGCATACAGTTATTTTTATACACTGTAGCAACCCCGGGTGAAATTGGCGTACACTCCTGCAAGCAAATTACTCAAAATACACAAGGAGTTATGCAGGGTGCTAGTCTGGCATTTATGCTATTTTATAGCGTAAAATTCACCCATTTTCGATACAAGAAAGCATTTTGCGCTACAAAATCACCCAAACAACCGAATCAACTTCCGAATCCACTTCTACGCTCCCAAACGCCACCTCCGATCCGCCAGCCACGCCCTCGCCGCCGTCCCACGCATCCGCAGAGCCACCACAGGAGGAAGGTCCTTCTCCTACCTGGCCGCCAAGACCTGGAACTCCCTCCCGGCAGACCTGCGCCTGACCCAAGACCACCTCTCCTTCAGGAAGAAGCTCAAGACCTGGCTGTTCGAGCAGTAGCGGCACCCCCCCCCCCCCCCCCCATAGCGCCTCGAGACCCTACGGGTAGGTAGCGCGCTCTATAAATGTCTTTGATTGATTGATTGATTGAAAAGTGCACGTGACCAGCAGCCCCCCCCCCCACCCCCGCTGCTCATTCATCCCATGGTCCAGAGATAGAGTTTTGCCATTAAAACGCATAATGAGAAATATCGTAAATTTCAAGATTTCTTTACCAGCGTAGATGAGCTTTCTTACTACGGGTTTCGTGTAAATGTGTAGGTCATGTCTGTTTGTCTCTTTTCACTTGGTATATATAGGGTGACCAGGCATCCCGGATTAGCTGGGACAGTCCCGGCAGATTTCGGCATTTTTGGCTCATATCCTGATTTTTAGAGAGGGTCAACTGAAAACAGTGAGAAACACGTGCTAGGTGTTCTAAAGCCGGGATACATAGCAGCTGTTATAAGTAAGCACTTTTATTAACAGGTATGAAGCGGATTTAAAAAATAAAATGTTATTTATTTGCTTAGTGCCCCTGCTGCTGGTCTGTGCCCATCCCCAGCAGCAGACCAGCTCACCCCATCCCCTGCACTAGAGCAGCTTCCCAGCCCCAGCAGCAGACCAGCTCACCCAATCCCCAGCAGCAGAGGAGCTTGCCACCATTCCCAGCAGCAGAGCAGCTCCCCACCATCCCCAGCAGCAGAGCAGCTCTCCCCTCTTCCTAACCCCAGCAGCAGAGCTATTCTCCAGCCCCAACAGCAGAGCAGCACACAATCCTCAGCAGCACAGGAGCTCTCCAGTCACAGCAGTGGAGCAGCTCTCACCATCATCATCAGCAAACCAGCTCACCACCATCCCCAGCCCTAGGGCAGCTCTCCACCAATCCCAGCAGCAGAGCACCTCTACCCTTTTTCCAGCCCCAGCAGCAGAGTAGCTTTCCAGCCTCAGCAGCAGACCTGCTTACCCCCATCCTCAGCAGCAGACCAGCTCACCCATATCCCCAGAAGCAGAGCAGCTCTCTGCCAACCCCAGCAACCAGCAGCAGAGCAGATCTCCACCATCCCCAGCAGCAGAGCAGCTCTCCACCATCCCCAGTAGCAGAGCAGCTCTCCCCTCTTCCTAGCCCCAGCAGCTGAGCAGCTCTCCAGCCTCAGCAGCAGACCAGCTCTCCTGGCCCAGAAGCAGACCAGCTCACCTCCATCCCTAGAGCAGCTCTCCAGCCCCAGCAGCAGTCCAGCTCACACCCATACCCAGCAGCAGAGCAGCTCTCCAGCCTCAGCAGCAGACCAGCTCTCCCCTATCCCAGCAGCAGACCAGCTCTCCAGGCCCAGAAGCAGACCAGCTCACCTCCATCCCTAGAGCAGCTCTCCAGCCCCAGCAGCAGTCCAGCTCACCCCCATACCCAGCAGCATAGCAGCTCTCCATCCTCAGCAGCAGACCAGCTCTCCAGGCCCAGAAGAAGACCAGCTCACTTCCATCCCTAGAGCAGCTCTCCAGCCTCAGCAGCAGACCAGCTCAGCCCATCCCCAGAGCAGCTCTCCAGCCCCAGCAACAGAGAACTTCTCACCCATTCCGAGTAGCAGAGCAGCTCTCCCCTCTTCCTAGCCCCAGCAGCTGAGCAGCTCTCCAGCCTCAGCAGCAGACCAGCTCTCCTGGCCCAGAAGCAGACCAGCTCACCTCCATCCCTAGAGCAGCTCTCCAGCCCCAGCAGCAGTCCAGCTCACACCCATACCCAGCAGCAGAGCAGCTCTCCAGCCTCTGCAGCAGACCAGCTCTCCCCTATCCCCAGCAGGAGACCAGCTCTCCAGGCCCAGAAGCAGACCAGTTCACCTCCATCCCTAGAGCAGCTCTCCAGCCCCAGCTGCAGTCCAGCTCCCCCCCCCCCAGCTGCAGTCCAGCTCACCCCCATACCCAGCAGCATAGCAGCTCTCCATCCTCAGCAGCAGACCAGCCCTCCAGGCCCAGAAGCAGACCAGTTCACCTCCATCCCTAGAGCAGCTCTCCAGCCCCAGCAGCAGTCCAGCTCACCCCCATACCCAGCAGCAGAGCAGCTCTCCAGCCTCAGCAGCAGACCAGCTCTCCCCTATCCTCAGCAGCAGACCAGCTCTCCAGGCCCAGAAGCAGACCAGCTCACTTCCATCCCTAGAGCAGCTCTCCAGCCTCAGCAGCAGATCAGCTCTCCCCATCCCCAGAGCAGCTCTCCAGCCCCAGCAACAGAGAACTTCTCACCCATTCCGAGTAGAAGAGCAGCTCCCCCCTCTTCCTAGCCCCAGCAGCTGAGCAGCTCTCCAGCCTCAGCAGCAGACCAGCTCTCCTGGCCCAGAAGCAGACCAGCTCACCTCCATCCCTAGAGCAGCTCTCCAGCCCCAGCAGCAGTCCAGCTCACAGCCATACCCAGCAGCAGAGCAGCTCTCCAGCCTCAGCAGCAGACCAGCTCTCCCCTATCCCCAGCAGCAGACCAGCTCTCCAGGCCCAGAAGCAGACCAGCTCACCTCCATCCCTAGAGCAGCTCTCCAGCCCCAGCTGCAGTCCAGCTCACCCCCATACCCAGCAGCATAGCAGCTCTCCATCCTCAGCAGCAGACCAGCTCTCCAGGCCCAGAAGCAGACCAGCTCACTTCCATCCCTAGAGCAGATCTCCAGCCCCAGCAGCAGTCCAGCTCTCCCCCATACCCAGCAGCATAGCAGCTCTCCATCCTCGGCAGCAGACCAGCTCTCCAGGCCCAGAAGCAGACCAGCTCTCTTCCATCCCTAGAGCAGCTCTCCAGCCTCAGCAGCAGACCAGCTCAGCCCATCCCCAGAGCAGCTCTCCAGCCCCAGCAACAGAGAACTTCTCACCCATTCCGAGTAGCAGAGCAGCTCTCCCCTCTTCCTAGCCCCAGCAGCTGAGCAGCTCTCCAGCCTCAGCAGCAGACCAGCTCTCCTGGCCCAGAAGCAGACCAGCTCACCTCCATCCCTAGAGCAGCTCTCCAGCCCCAGCAGCAGTCCAGCTCACACCCATACCCAGCAGCAGAGCAGCTCTCCAGCCTCTGCAGCAGACCAGCTCTCCCCTATCCCCAGCAGGAGACCAGCTCTCCAGGCCCAGAAGCAGACCAGCTCACCTCCATCCCTAGAGCAGCTCTCCAGCCCCAGCTGCAGTCCAGCTCACCCCCCCCCCCCAGCTGCAGTCCAGCTCACCCCCATACCCAGCAGCATAGCAGCTCTCCATCCTCAGCAGCAGACCAGCCCTCCAGGCCCAGAAGCAGACCAGTTCACCTCCATCCCTAGAGCAGCTCTCCAGCCCCAGCAGCAGTCCAGCTCACCCCCATACCCAGCAGCAGAGCAGCTCTCCAGCCTCAGCAGCAGACCAGCTCTCCCCTATCCTCAGCAGCAGACCAGCTCTCCAGGCCCAGAAGCAGACCAGCTCACCTCCATCCCTAGAGCAGCTCTCCAGCCCCAGCAGCAGTCCAGCTCACCCCCATACCCAGCAGCAGAGCAGCTCTCCAGCCTCAGCAGCAGACCAGCTCTCCCCTATCCTCAGCAGCAGACCAGCTCTCCAGGCCCAGAAGCAGACCAGCTCACTTCCATCCCTAGAGCAGCTCTCCAGCCTCAGCAGCAGACCAGCTCACCTCCATCCCTAGAGCAGCTCTCCAGCCCCAGCAGCAGTCCAGCTCACACCCATACCCAGCAGCAGAGCAGCTCTCCAGCCTCTGCAGCAGACCAGCTCTCCCCTATCCCCAGCAGGAGACCAGCTCTCCAGGCCCAGAAGCAGACCAGTTCACCTCCATCCCTAGAGCAGCTCTCCAGCCCCAGCTGCAGTCCAGCTCCCCCCCCCCAGCTGCAGTCCAGCTCACCCCCATACCCAGCAGCATAGCAGCTCTCCATCCTCAGCAGCAGACCAGCCCTCCAGGCCCAGAAGCAGACCAGTTCACCTCCATCCCTAGAGCAGCTCTCCAGCCCCAGCAGCAGTCCAGCTCACCCCCATACCCAGCAGCAGAGCAGCTCTCCAGCCTCAGCAGCAGACCAGCTCTCCCCTATCCTCAGCAGCAGACCAGCTCTCCAGGCCCAGAAGCAGACCAGCTCACTTCCATCCCTAGAGCAGCTCTCCAGCCTCAGCAGCAGATCAGCTCTCCCCATCCCCAGAGCAGCTCTCCAGCCCCAGCAACAGAGAACTTCTCACCCATTCCGAGTAGAAGAGCAGCTCCCCCCTCTTCCTAGCCCCAGCAGCTGAGCAGCTCTCCAGCCTCAGCAGCAGACCAGCTCTCCTGGCCCAGAAGCAGACCAGCTCACCTCCATCCCTAGAGCAGCTCTCCAGCCCCAGCAGCAGTCCAGCTCACAGCCATACCCAGCAGCAGAGCAGCTCTCCAGCCTCAGCAGCAGACCAGCTCTCCCCTATCCCCAGCAGCAGACCAGCTCTCCAGGCCCAGAAGCAGACCAGCTCACCTCCATCCCTAGAGCAGCTCTCCAGCCCCAGCTGCAGTCCAGCTCACCCCCATACCCAGCAGCATAGCAGCTCTCCATCCTCAGCAGCAGACCAGCTCTCCAGGCCCAGAAGCAGACCAGCTCACTTCCATCCCTAGAGCAGATCTCCAGCCCCAGCAGCAGTCCAGCTCTCCCCCATACCCAGCAGCATAGCAGCTCTCCATCCTCGGCAGCAGACCAGCTCTCCAGGCCCAGAAGCAGACCAGCTCACTTCCATCCCTAGAGCAGCTCTCCAGCCTCAGCAGCAGACCAGCTCAGCCCATCCCCAGAGCAGCTCTCCAGCCCCAGCAACAGAGAACTTCTCACCCATTCCGAGTAGCAGAGCAGCTCTCCCCTCTTCCTAGCCCCAGCAGCTGAGCAGCTCTCCAGCCTCAGCAGCAGACCAGCTCTCCTGGCCCAGAAGCAGACCAGCTCACCTCCATCCCTAGAGCAGCTCTCCAGCCCCAGCAGCAGTCCAGCTCACACCCATACCCAGCAGCAGAGCAGCTCTCCAGCCTCTGCAGCAGACCAGCTCTCCCCTATCCCCAGCAGGAGACCAGCTCTCCAGGCCCAGAAGCAGACCAGCTCACCTCCATCCCTAGAGCAGCTCTCCAGCCCCAGCTGCAGTCCAGCTCACCCCCCCCCCCAGCTGCAGTCCAGCTCACCCCCATACCCAGCAGCATAGCAGCTCTCCATCCTCAGCAGCAGACCAGCCCTCCAGGCCCAGAAGCAGACCAGTTCACCTCCATCCCTAGAGCAGCTCTCCAGCCCCAGCAGCAGTCCAGCTCACCCCCATACCCAGCAGCAGAGCAGCTCTCCAGCCTCAGCAGCAGACCAGCTCTCCCCTATCCTCAGCAGCAGACCAGCTCTCCAGGCCCAGAAGCAGACCAGCTCACCTCCATCCCTAGAGCAGCTCTCCAGCCCCAGCAGCAGTCCAGCTCACCCCCATACCCAGCAGCAGAGCAGCTCTCCAGCCTCAGCAGCAGACCAGCTCTCCCCTATCCTCAGCAGCAGACCAGCTCTCCAGGCCCAGAAGCAGACCAGCTCACTTCCATCCCTAGAGCAGCTCTCCAGCCTCAGCAGCAGACCAGCTCTCCCCATCCCCAGAGCAGCTCTCCATCCCCAGCAACAGAGAACTTCTCACCCATTCCGAGTAGAAGAGCAGCTCCCCCCTCTTCCTAGCCCCAGCAGCTGAGCAGCTCTCCAGCCTCAGCAGCAGACCAGCTCTCCTGGCCCAGAAGCAGACCAGCTCACCTCCATCCCTAGAGCAGCTCTCCAGCCCCAGCAGCAGTCCAGCTCACAGCCATACCCAGCAGCAGAGCAGCTCTCCAGCCTCAGCAGCAGACCAGCTCTCCCCTATCCCCAGCAGCAGACCAGCTCTCCAGGCCCAGAAGCAGACCAGCTCACCTCCATCCCTAGAGCAGCTCTCCAGCCCCAGCTGCAGTCCAGCTCACCCCCATACCCAGCAGCATAGCAGCTCTCCATCCTCAGCAGCAGACCAGCTCTCCAGGCCCAGAAGCAGACCAGCTCACTTCCATCCCTAGAGCAGATCTCCAGCCCCAGCAGCAGTCCAGCTCACCCCCATACCCAGCAGCATAGCAGCTCTCCATCCTCGGCAGCAGACCAGCTCTCCAGGCCCAGAAGCAGACCAGCTCACCTCCATCCCTAGAGCAGCTCTCCAGCCTCAGCAGCAGACCAGCTCAGCCCATCCCCAGAGCAGCTCTCCAGCCCCAGCAACAGAGAACTTCTCACCCATTCCGAGTAGAAGAGCAGCTCCCCCCTCTCCCCCTCTTCCTAGCCCCAGCAGCAGAGCAGCTCACCCCCATCCCCAGCCCCAGAAGAGCTCTGTGACTCCAGCAGCAGAGGCAGAGCCCCCCCCCCCCAGCCCTAGAGGTGTGATCCCCAAAACTGTTGGGTTGCGTTAGTGTGAGAGAGACAAGTGCTCGGCTGTGGGGCTCATCCCTGCTCTTGGCTGAGTCTTCCTGCCCCCCCCCCCTAACGAGGTGAAGTGTGTGAGAGAGAGCCAACAGATGCCGACAGGCGGGCGGGAGGGGAGGGGGGGGGGCACGATGGGAGGGGGCAGGTCCCGGCCTAAAGAGCAGAAGCGGGCAAGAAGAAAGGAAGACATTTATCAGGGTGACAAAAAGGAGTTGCAGGGCCGGGGCTTGTTTTATTTCACGCTGAGATGAATACAAAGCGCCCCCTGGGGGCTGCCTCCATGTGCAGCCTCCGCTGGGGGGGGGGGGGGTACTCTTTGTGGCTTGCAGGCCTCTGACAACTTCATCTACAGGGGACAGGTCTGTACGGGGGGGGGGGTAGAGGGGGGAGTATGAGGAGAAGAGTAGAAATGGAGGGAAGAGGGGAAAAGAGTGGGGAGAAGAAACAGAGGAGGGGATAAATGAAGACAAGAGTTGGAAGGACTGGGGGCAAGCACCAGAGACGGAGAAAGAGAGAGAGAGAGAGAGAGAGAGAGAGAGAGAGAGAGAGAGAGAGAGACAGACAGAGAGAGAGAGAGAAAGAGAAAGAGTGAGAGAGAGAAAGAGAAAGAGTAAGAGAGAAAGAGAGAGAGAGAGAGAGAGAGAGAGAGACAGACAGAGAGAGAGAGAGAAAGAGAAAGAGTGAGAGAGAAAGAGAGAGAGAGAGAGAGAGAGAGGGAAGAGAAACAGACCCGGGAGGAGTGGGGAGCAGAAGGAGGGAGGTGAAGAGAGAGAGAGGAGAGAAGAGAAACAGAGGGAAGAGGGGAAGGGAGTGGGGAGAAGAAACAGAGAGGAGGGGATAAATGAAGACAAGAGCTGGAAGGACTGGGGGGGAGCACCGGAGATGAAGAAAGAGAGAGAAAGAGAGACAGAAATAGAGAGAGAGACAGAGAGAGAGAGAGAGAGAGAGAGAGGAAGAGAGAGAGAGAGAGAGAGAGAGAGAGAGAGACCTGGGAGGAGTGGGGAGCAGAAGGAGGGAGGTGAAGAGAGAGAGAGGAGAGAAGAGAAACAGAGGGAAGAGGGTGTAAGAGCCTGTGCCCTAGTCCCGCATGCAAGATGAATGACCACACAGACACCAAGAGTATAGCACTGCACCTGGCCCAGGGCACGTGCGCCCGGACCCTTCTATTAGCAGGGTCACCTGACCGGTGACACCTGTGATGGATGGTTTGGGGTGAGTGTGCGAGCCCTTAAGCAGTGGCTGGTGGAAGCGCCATATTTACAAACACTAGAACGTTTCCTGCAGGACACTCCATCCCTCCCAAACTCTATTGAAAAGAAATAAACAAAGTCCAATGTTTGGGAAAGAGCAAACAACAAAACAAAATGCCACCGGGTCTCTTCAGACAGTCTGCATGGGCACGGCTGCTCTGTCCAACCTGGTCTGGGCCACGTTAGCGACTATTTGCAAAGTCCACTTGGATTGTGCATCAGGAACAGTGGTGGAGTCCGCTGCAAAGATATCTTTGAAACTCCCTGGCTCCATGGATGGCCAACACAAAAAGACTTAGGACAACAGGGCGGTGGTTGAGAGTCTTTGAAGGCCGTGGTGCTTCCCGGTACCCGCTGGTGGATGAGTTTCAGACATTCCTCTCCTGCCAGGAGTCCCCGCTCACAGGACTTCCATGAGGCCCTTTCTGCCAGGCTGCCAGTTTGACTGTGTGGACCTCTCGTAAGCTGCGCAAAGGCATCACTGATGAACTGCCAACAGGACCACATCCAAGGCGCTGGTGCCGTCACAAAGGGTAGTTGTCTCAGGGTCGGTGTGCTCTGGCCGCCAGGACTCCGGCGCACACGCCTTCATCAGATAGTCTTAGAGTGACCAGTCTCTGTCCCTGACCTCAGTGATTCCTGGTGTCTGTCGTGGAGCTCCTGCAGAGGCATCTCTTGTGTCACAATCCCCCTCTCACCGGAATCCCCTGAGGTCCTTGCCCCTGGATTGCCAAGGCCCTGTGTGGATTGTTCGGAGCCTCTTATAGGCCCCACGACTGAGGTCACTGAGGAAGTCTGAACAGGACCAAGACCAAGACCAAGTCTCTTGTGCAACCCCAAAGTTGATAGTACAATGCTTGAGTAAGCTCGCTTCAGCAGGCTTCAGGTTGCCTGGGGGTAACAAAAGGTTTCTGGGTGACCAGCCCCCGACGACTCCGGGGACGCCTTGTCACTCTCCAGGTGTTTCCAGGTGTTTCTCAGACTTAGCGCTCCACGCTGGATGTGTGATGCTTTCTAGGTGACTTTTACAGTGCACTTGACACTGGTGGCAATTACTGATGACTGTCAGTGAGCTTCCATGTGACGAGTCTGTCACACTCTTTTCTCTCCGCTTCTTTTATGTTCTTCTTTGCGATGTGGTATTGTGGCCTTGTGCCACACCATAGCTACCAACTGTCCCGTTTTTTCCGGGAAAGTCCCAGCAAGTTTGAGACTGTCCTGGGTAATTCACTCTGCCAGGAAAGTCCCGGCGTTGTAAGATTGTCTACAATTGGAACATTGAACACACCTCAGCCAATCCTGGTGCAAAGTGCAGAATTCCGAAGTTCTGATTGGCTGTATCTTCTGCGCGGGCCATTCATTCCCGTGGCGGGCGCCGCTTTAGCGAGCTGGGCTTGGGTGGATCTATGCCTGACGAGAGTTAGTCAGCAGGCTCAGCAGTGACAGGCGTCCCCCCCTGAGCGAGCTAGGTTGCTATGGTTGCTATCCTTTTTAGGTCTCGCTGAGTCAGCGCGCATGCGCAGCTCGGAGAGACTTTAGTAAGGGCTTTAAAAGTGCTACCACCGGCTACAGCGCAGTGCATGTGCGCGGGCGCGCGCTTCAGCAGAGGCGCCATATGGCGTGATTACTGCAGTGCGTGCACACACTCGCGCACATGCACTGCAAGCTGTGGCCAGCGGTAGCATTTTTAGCATGCTAATCGCGGCACCGGTGCTTTACTTTTAACATTAAAAGTAAAGCGCCGGTGTCGCGATTATAGCAAAAGTAAAGAAATAGAAACAAACATCTATTTCTTTACTTTTGCTATAATCGCGGCACCCGCGCTTTACTTTTAATGTTAAAAGTAAAGCACCGGTGCCGCGATTAGAAAGAAAACAAGCATTGGCATAGCCAATAGGTCTCGCTTTTGGGACCTTATAAGTGTTTAGCCATGCACCAAGGATATTGTGCTGCATAGCTAAATACTTATAAGGTCCCAAAAGCGAGACCTATTGGCTATGCCAATGCTTGTTTCTGTTGGGGGATTGCTCTCTTACACTTTGCCTTTAGGACAAAGGACGAGTGCGGCAGTGAAAGACCTGGCTCCGGCTCAATGTGCAAAACCCCAGGGAGAGACAGGACGGGGCCGTGCACAGGCTCTTGCTGAGGGGCATAAAGCTCTGAGAAAAAGAGACCCCTATTGGAGTGGCCAGCGGGGTAGAGCGGCCTCCTGGGACGTCCCTCACCAGGTCAGAGCACCAGCAGGTAAGGGTACCAGATTAAGCCCTCTGCAAGTCCCCTCTCTATGTCGCTGTATGAGGAAGACAGCTGCTGATGGCTGGCAAGTGGCGCAGCTGCTGCCTGGTGCCTCCCAAATGTGCAAAAAGCAGGTGAAGTGGGGACCCTTGCACTCTCCAGCGGGCGGAAAAATGCCCAGATGTGGATTTTAGAATGTAGGTCACCAGTGGAATCCAATTTGTAGGTTAAACTCCTGCAGGCGGGGATGCAGGGATCCCCTCCGACATCTGATAGGTCACCCCATTGTCAGTTTCACACAGGGCAGTCCACACAAAGAGCTACATTCAATAACATGACTGACATCAATTACATCAAAACACTTTATTTGTTGTACAGTTTCTTGCTTTTTGCAATCCATGCCCCTTTGCTGGAGTGAAGCCCAGAGCATAGTCCATACCAAACACCCATAAAATATACTGCTTCCGAGTATCTGTGACAACTGACTGCTGCACCTTGCAATCCTCATTGTCTTACTTAACATTTCCTAGACTGCACTCTACTCCTCCCTGACATGCCCGGCTCCGTCCCTCCCTATAGTCATGGCGGGGCCCGGACAGACAGTATATATACAATGACCATACCTGTGGTATTGTGACTTTATTTACTGTCTGTTGGCGCGGGCTGTGGGTTGACGCTCCTCCGCCATTACTCGTGAGCCGCTACTGACCGAAGGCCCCCCAGCCCCTTTGCCTAACATTGGGCCTCTGTACTCTGCACCGGACCGCCCCATTGCCACTGGTGGTGCAAGTTGAGTGCCCCTTTGACCCTTGGGGAGCCTTGGGTCGAACCCCAAAAAGCTATTCTTGCAGGTCGTTTACTTACCTGCAAACTCATAAAATGATATCCTGCCATAGGAGCCGATGTTCAGATTTTTCTCCAAAAATGTTGTTGAACTCCCTTTGGTATTGAAACCAAAGTAACTTTGCTTTAAAGCCAAAACAGTCGTACTTACCTGTATTGTGTAAGGCCCATTGTGTGATATCGCGGCATATCACCCCAAGTAGTCAAAGTAACTGAAAAGTAATTTAAAAGTAATCTAAAGTAATGTCTATGTATTCTAAACTGTTTTGAAAGCAAATACAATCCTGTAACGATTCCCATTTCAACTACAATTGCATTCCTGTGCACAGCCGTGCATTTGAAAGCACATTTCACTTACATGTGCCAAGGTCTGCTTGGTTCTAGAAATAAAACATGCGTACCTTTTGATACTTACCTAATTCGGCTGGTTACAGTCTCTGAGTGTGTGCCATCAGCCTTGATTGAGTGAACACAATACATGCTTAAAACACGCTCCTGATAAGCCTAACTGCTCAACCACACTATAGTAAAGAGAGTTGTTGGTGTTTGTCTAATTTAGCCTCTGCTATACCTCTGGGGATCCCCTGGACTCTGTGCACACTATACCTTACTTTGGTATAGTATATACAGAGCCAGCTTCCTACACGGGAATGCTAGTCAGGGTTGGTCACTCCGCGTGACATGCTCAGTGGGTCAACAGTGGCCATTCTGTACGGGGGTGGCCGAATGGTGCGGTCTCTACTTCTTACCCTCAGAGGACTCCCTCTCTTCAGGGCTCCGGCCCTGCTGTCAGAATTTCCGGTCTGGCCCTCTGAGCACCTCTGATCATGCGTTCTCAGCCTCTCTCCAAAGGCGGCCTCTGCTGGCACCTTCGTGCCCAGTCCTCTCTCTACGGGAAGTTCTTCTTCTCAACATGGGCCTCTTCTCTCAGGTCAATGCACACTCAGCCTTCTCAGGTCACCCAGGAGTCAGGCAATACTTACAGGATGAGGAACAAGGCCTGGCATGAACACCCACTTCTGCTGCTCCCCCTTTCTTCTTCTTGGGCGCCGCCCTTGGTTGCACTGGCTGCTGTAGACTGCACTACCTTAGCTTGGCTGTTCTTGCCTTCCTGCTGTGTCACAGCCTTGACTTTCACTGAATTATCCTCCTTGGGTGCTGCCTGTTCTTGGCTGGGGCAGCCTTGAGCCTCTTGGGGTTCTCTGATGTGGGTTCACACAGTCTCTCTCCCCTTAACAGTTCATGCCCATGGGTGCTGCCACCACTCCAGCTATGGGCTACAGCATCCTTCATGGTGCTGCAAGCCTTTCATCCCTAAAATGTTTACTTTAAACAGATACAGTAACCACCTATGGCCAATAGCTGGCACTGAAGCACTATTTAGATGCCCCAGCAGCGTTTCCCAAGGGTCGTTCAGCGCACCCTCGCTGAGAGGGGAGGCTACCATTTAGACATCGAAGCAGGACGAGAGGGGCCCTGCGGGCTCTGTCTCTCTTCAGGCAGCTTCCATGTCCATCCATGTCCCCTATCTTTGCAAGCCAAAACCACACGGCCACTAGGTGGCACTGTGGGCGTCCTTGTGTTCTGCCGGCAAGCCACGCCTCTTGACCAGCCGGGCAGATGCAGGGAAGTACCGTACTTCTCTAAGTGGCAGTCCCTACAGCAAGCGCTGTGCAGGAGCTGCAGCGCAGATGGGGGCTCGCAGACGCTTGACCTCTGGAAATCTCCGGCCTGTGGACCTCTGGACACTCCAGATATGTGGCAGCCGTGAGGCAGCAGGTATCTGTGAAAGTGTCCTCTTCATTGGGGGGTGCGAAGGAGGGCGCTTCTTTGCCAACAAAAGTCCACCAGTTGGTTCTCCAAGCACTGCAGAAGGCCGCGGCAGCTTTCTTTCGGCTGCATTGCAGGTTAAGTCTCCTCAGCTAGCGGGGTGCCGCGACCGACTATCAGCATGCCTCACATTACATGCTGGCCTCACCAGTGTCTCTCATGTGCATTATTGGGACAGCGCCCCACTACCCTCCTCACCTGGGCAGGACGACAGCAGGCATGGGAAGCTTGCGGGCCCCTCAGCAAGCAGGATAAGGTACATACACAGTCCCAGGCTCTGTCATACCTCAAGGGGTGTCCTGGGCTCTGTCTCTGGTCGGTGGGGGCCCCTCCATATCAAGTTGTCCTCCTGTTCATGCCGCCATTAGGCAGGCAGGCAGCCGCTGGTCATCAGGCTGCAGAGACGACCAGGCTCTACTCTCTCTCTGCAGGGCTGGTCAGTACAGCGGGCGGCTGCTAATGGCTGGTAGACCCCGTCTGGCTTGCACTCTGAGTAGCCTCATTTCTGCCCTGCTTCGGGTGCCGTCGAGCAGGCAGCAGGGGCTGGGGTGCCCCACGCTCGGCCATTACTCCCTCCATGACAAACATCAAACGGCCGACAGCCCTCACGCGAGGATTGACCCGCTCATCGCCATTTTAAGGGTTAGGGCCCTCGGCCCTGATGGAGGAGGAACGACCACACAGACACCAAGAGTGTAGTACTGCACCTGGCCCAGGGCACGTGCGCACGGTCCCTTTTATTAGCAGGGTCACCTGACCGGTTACACCTGTGATGGAGGGTTTGGGGTGGTGTGTGGAAGCCAGCCCCCAAGGAGTGGCTGGAGGAAGCCCCATATTTACAAACACTAGAACGTATCCTGCAGGACACTACATCGGGGAAAAGTGGGGAACTGAAGCAGAGAGAGAAGAGAGAGGAGAAACCGAGGGAAGAGAGGGAAGGAGTGGAGAGCAGAAGCAGAGAGAGGGAGGTGAAGAGAGATAGAGGAGAGAAGAGAAACAGGTAAGAGGGGAGGAGTGAGGAGATAAAGCAGAGAGAGGGAGGTGAAGAGAGATAGAGGAGAGAAGAGAAACAGAGGTAAGAGGGGAGGAGTGAGGAGATGAAGAGGGAGGTGAAGAGAGATAGAGGAGAGAAGAGAAACAGAGGTAAGAAGGGAGGAGTGTGGAGATGAAGAGGGAGGTGAAGAGAGATAGAGGAGAGAAGAGAAACAGAGGGAAGAGGGGAGGAGTGAGGAGATGAAGCAGAGAGAGGGAGGTAAAGAGAGATAGAGGAGAGAAGAGAAACAGAGGTAAGAGGGGAGGAGTGAAGAGATGAAGAGGGAGGTGAAGAGAGATAGAGGAGAGAAGAGAAACAGAGGGAAGAGGGGAGGAGTGAGGAGATGAAGCAGAGAGAGGGAGGTGAAGAGAGATAGAGGAGAGAAGAGAAACAGAGGGAAGAGGGGAGGAGTGAGGAGATAAAGCAGAGAGAGGGAGGTGAGGATAGAGAGAGTCAATAGAAGGCTATGGAACCATTGGCGATGAAGGCTAGAACCGGGAGGTATTACAGGGGCCTTCAGGTGCGGAACCATATTCACTATATTACCTTGTACGCGGATGATCAACTCATGCTTTTGATGGATACGGGGCAAGCTCTGGAGGGGGCGAAGGCGCTATTGCATGGTCTAGGAGCAGTATCTGGCCTCAGAGTCAACTGGTCCAAATCTTGTTTATTTCCAACAGACAATAGCAGAGGGGACCTGCAGGGAGTAGCAGGGGTGCGGTGGGAAACCAGGTGTCTCCCGTATTTAGGGGTCCAGATTTATCATGACAGGTTGGAGTTATTAGAAGGGAATGTGTTGAGAGCGGTGAGAGGCTTGATGGGCAGTTTCGAGTTTTGGAGTACGTTACCACTGTCGATGGCGTGGCGAGTGGCATTACTTAAAATGGTGGCTGTTCCCCGATTGCTTTATTAATTTACGACCTTGCCGGTCTGGATACCAGCGCGGGTGTTTATACAACTTACATCTATGGTCACTGATTTTCTATGGGGCACCGGGAGGCGCCGGGTAGCCCTGTCCATATTACAGCGTCCGCGCTCAGAAGGAGTATGGGCAGTTCCAGATTTTGAGACCTATTATTTGGCTGCGCAGTTACAGTGGTTGACACAGATAGTAGTGGCGAGGTTGAGGGCCCGGAGCAGGAGAGAGGGGGAGTACCAGAATTGAAGGTGATATTGCAGCTCCTTTTGGACCTTCCTGTTTGGCTGAGTGGCCTACCAGAGGACCTTCGGACTGCGAGGCAGTGCTGGAGGAGGAGTATTAGACGAGCGGGTATGGGGTTGCCATATGCTCCTGATATACCTCTTGCAGTGTGTGAGGCACTCCCTCATGGAGGATCATGGCGAGATCTGAGTGAATGGGAGGAGAAAGGGTTGGTTAATATCGACGACCTGTATTAAGACGGATTTATGTTACCCTTCCAGGTATTGCAGGAGAGATTCCAGTTGCGGGGGGAGACTTTTTGCTACACGCGGCCCTCACGGCGGCTATTTGAGTGCACTGGAAAGAGGGCCAAACGGAGCCTAGGACCTCTTTGGGTTGTCAGTATGTCGTGACTGCTGCAGGGAGGTATAAGGCAGTTATGTGGCTCTATAGGCGATTGACCCTGGAGAGATTAGCCCTTCTGGAGGGGCTAAAGCATAAATGGGAGGTAGATGCGGGTGCTACGATACCTGATAGTGCTTGGGTTGACATAGTCGTGCGGGCATGGAAGAGCACTAGAAATGCTAGATTTCAATTGGTCCATTTCTTCATTCTGCACAGGGCTTATCTCACCCCGGTGAAGATCAAAGCATATTTTAATACAGATACGGATGAATGCCCGCATTGTAGAGGGGAGGGTGCGGACTTCCCTCGCATGATGTGGGGATGCCCGCTACTAGCAGACTATTGGAGGGAGGTGATTGAATTGCTGAATGGTGTAACGGATAGGGAGTTGGATTTGACCCTGGGAACATGCACCCCACACTGGTTTCCTCATACGGCTAAAACTGAAATCACCAGTAAATTCATAGACATGGGGTTGGTGCTCGCCAAAAGGGAGAGTACAATGCACTGGAAGGCGAGAACACCCCCTGGAGCGGTCAGATGGAAGAGAGAGTTCCTTAAGTGGGCGGAATGCGATGGGGTAGTGCGGCTGCAAAGAGATCCGGAAGCGAGAGGGCACTGGAGATGGCGTGAGTGTGGGAGCGCCGGGTGGGGTTGCTAAAAGACCCCGACACTGATAGAGACGATGATATTGCGCTGAATGTGCAGGAACTAGAGGACCGTCCTGAAGGGTCACAAAATCAATGAGCGGGATGCACTGGCGATTATCATGGCTGGCAGCTGGGGATGGGATCATGCCCATGCACATGTCCATACTATTTGAACAGTGTTCTTCACCCTATGTGTTGTTCCAGAATAGTGGAAACTTGATGCCGGTTTCGAAGCGGCATGCCTGGGGGGTTAGAGTGAGGAGGGGGATAGTTTAGTGAGTTGATGGGTTAGCTTGGCTCAACATATTTGGAGTAGGATCGCACAATGCAGATATTACACAATATGGTCGACGAGTGGTGGTGGGTTGTTTATTGTTTATGTCTCTGTTTTGAGAGCTCCAAGGGGAATGGGTGGGTGGCAAGAGGACGGTTCCTCACAGAACAGGAACCAGCCTAATGCAACGGAAGTGTGATGTTAGCGACTGCCAATTGACATTTGAGCGTGCCTAATGGATGTACACTGAAAACTCAATAAAGTTTGTTAAAAAGAAATTAAAAAATAGAGAGAGTCAATAGAAGAGAAACAGAAGGAAGAGGGGAGGGATGAAGCCAAGAGAGGGAGGTAAAGAGGGAGGAGAGAAGAGAAACAGAGGGAAGATGGGAAGATGGGAGAGGGGGAGAGGGAGGAGGGGAGATGAAGCAGAGAGAGGGAGATGGAGAAGAAAGAAGGGAAACAGAGGGAAGAGGGGGAGGAGTGGGGAGATGAAGCTGAGAGAGGGAGGAGAAGAGGGAGGAGAGAAGAGAAACAGTGGGAAGATGGGCGAGGGGGAGGGGGAGAAGGGAAGATGAAGCCGAGAGAGGGAGATGAAGAGAGAGAGAGGATAGAAGAGAAACAGAGAGAAGAGGGGGAGGAGTGGGGAGATGAAGCAGAGAGCGGGAGGTGACGAGAGATAGAGAGGAGAGAAGAGAATTAGAGGGAAGATGGGGAGGTGGAGGAGGGGGAGATGAAGCAGAGAGAGGGAGGTAAAGAGAGAGAGAGAGACAATAGAAGCGAAACAGAGGGAAGATGGGGAGGACGGTAGAACAGAAGCAGAGAGAGGGAGTTGAAGAGAGATAGAGACAGTGGCGGCTTGCATAGGGAGTGCTGCAGGGTGGTAGGCGGGGTGGGGGAGGGGCAGGATGGGGGGTAGTAAATTCGGACATACGACGGAACGGAGGAAAGTAAGTAAATAAATAATTATAACTGTCTACCTTGCGCGAGCTGCATCGCCGAATTGGCATGAAAGTGGGATGTTGCCGGCAGGTGCAAGCGTCCTCAAGGAAGGAGCTCCTGAGGAGGGATTTGAAGCTTTGACAGGAGGGACATTTATAAGATGGAGGGAGAGAAGGTGTCCCTTACTCTTGGACCATGACTGGGGATGGATATGTGCGGCAGGGGTGTTTTTTACCTGAGATGAGGAGTGCAGAGAGATGAATGAATGAAAAAGACTTATAAAGGGCAAAACAGCTGCTCCATGAGGAGCCCCCTGGCGCGGGGTAAAAGTAAGACACAGTTACAAGAGCGGGCAGGAGGAGGTGATGGAGCGGGTAAAATAATTTTTTTTAGTATACCCTATCCATTTATGTTTGTCATATTAAAATGATTAAATATTAATATTAATGAATAATGAAGTGTTGTGACATTAAACTAATCAATATTATTACCAAGAGAATACACGTGGAAATGCATTTGCATGGCTAAAATAATAAGTGAACTAAGTTGTACGCATATTAAAAATTATATGTTTGGCTTAAGCGTGTTAATGTAATTTGCGCTTAAATATACCAGCATTAACGGCTCTAAATGTTGCATATGGCTAGATAAATGCATACACATAAGGGTATTAGTACGGGAATAACACTGTTTTATTCATTTCTATGTATTAATTATGATTTTGTGTTTCTTTTACTTAAGTTGACTATTTCGGCCTACTAAAAGATGGCTGCCGACTGAATCCACACTAAAGTACATGATCTCATACCTTAAGCAATGGAGGAAGGCGCCTGCACTGACTTCGCTGTGGCCTTTCCTTGAACTTCCGAACCAGGTCCATGAAGAGTACTCTGGGCGAGATGCCAATGTCCCTGAACATGGAGCAAATGTTGCCATCCGGGAACCAAAAGCCACCTATTCACAATAGACTGATACTTTCCTGACCTGGGAACGGCTTTTCCCATGCGCCTAGTTTATTCATCATCCGTATGTGAAAATTTGAAAATGTTTCTTAAAGTATTGGGACGGGGCTGAATTCAGCCAATCAACGACCTGGAAATAAAGAAAATGATACTGTCGTATGTAAATTTTGGTATAAATATTAGTAGTCTAGAGAGGGAAATTAGGTTAGGACCCCAGTAGCTTGAGACGCACCCTGATCGATGCTACTTTATGCGACACCCCATGCTGACAGAAGAGGCCGGGACGTTAGAATACTGATGATCTTTCTAAGGACTGGTGCTGACTTAGAAAACGACAAATAGCCAGAATAGGTAAATATGACAAAAGATAATATGGCATTGTTAGGATTTAACCTGCAATTTAATTAGATAAAGAAAATCATTATTTGAAGAACTGTGTCGGGTGATTATTTCTTGTAATATTTTATTGATTAATATGAGTAGTTAAGAGTTTTCCATCAAATTCCAAACCAACTAAATGATCTATTTGACCTCCGGATGGAGGAACTGTTAGAGTAAGTCAATAGATGTGTTTCCTCTATCCAAAGTGAATAGCTGTAGTTCGGAATCAGGATATCCCTCCTCTGTAAGACACGGATAGTTTGATGAGAATGAATGTTGGTGTTATGGGCCCCACCAGCGTGTGATGTGTGTATGTGCGTGTGACTAAAGAGTCATTCCGTCCGTGGGAGCAAGAGGAGGTTTTGTGTTCTGAACTGCACCAGTATTTCTGGTAGCAAGATGATGGTTTTTATTGTTTTGGTTTGATGATTTGGCATGTATATATAGCTTATCGATTATTGATTGGTATTGATGTATGTATTAACACTATATGTTGAAGTCGTATTGAGTTCTATGTCGTCTATATGGCTTCTCGGATGTAAGAAGTCGGTGACAGTTCCGTAGTAGGGCAGAGGTAAGCGCTGTTCTCGGGAAAGACGGGATTGTGGTTGCCCGTAGGTACACGGGAAAAACGCGTAAAAATTGAAGTTGCGCGTCGCATTGTCTGGGTTCGATTCGGTGACATCGCTGTGTGTTGCCATTAGAAACAATTTCTGTGTGAGAGAAGTGCGTATGATAGCAAAGAGTTACCTGTGAAATTTTGGTCTTAAGTACCAGGAAACCAATTGGTATGCCGATAACGCTTATCACTGAAAGGTAGCAGGTGTTCTCTGAGCTTGTTAGAAGGACAGAGTAGAGGTAAGCGCTGCTTTGTTAATGTATGTTATAATTCTGTAGTAGGACAGACTGTTCGCTGTTCTCGGGAAAGCAGGATTCTGTCTGAATGAACGGTATTTTCTTGTATAAAAGTGCGTGAATGAAAAAGCATTCGGATTGATTGCGGAACTCTGGTTTTATTTCTCAGGAGCATTGCGTTTCCACCTATGTGTTTAAAACCGAAGAAAACAGTTAATTGATGCTTGAAAGAGGGGTGAAGTAGAGGGATGTGCTACTTTGCCAACGGACGTAATAATTCTGTAGTAGGGCAGTGGTAAGCGCTGCTCTCGGGAAGACAGAATTCTCGTGGGAAAGATCTTTTACTATTCTGTGGTTAGCGGAGCAGACAATGGAGATGTTTGTATGTTGTAACTAACAAGTATTGTAAAATTGAAACAAAGTCTACCGAGTAGTTTTGTAAAGGAGGGGTAGACTGTAGACAGGAGACAGGAACAGGAGCTGCTGCAGCGACTGTTGACGTCAGGTGGACCGCGCTGGCATTGGACAGTTAGTCAGTAAGGTAGACGCCCCAGGATTGGTGCGTTAGTGCGAGCCGTGCTAGGATTGGAGGTTGTGACAGTGACGAAGACGCTCCAGGATTGGTGCGTTAGTGTGAGTCGCGCAAAGGATTGGAAGTTGTGACAGTGACGTAGACACACCAGAATTGGTGCAGGAGTAAGAGTTGCGTTGCTATTGGACTAAAGATCTTACAGTTGCAGGAAAGACTAAAGGGTTCACGAAAGAAAGAAAAAATGTATTATCATTCACCCGACAAGAAGAAGAAATCTTTATTTAGTAAAATGCGGAATTGGTTTGTAAAAGACAAAGAGATTGTAACTAGGGAAGGACAGTTACTTCCCCCAGCGAAGACACCCGCATCCTTCATGGTTGCGAAATATGGGTACCATACTTGCATCTGGTTAGACAATTGGGCAAAGTATACGAAGGAAGATGGAGTCTTAGCGTTTCCAGAGGATGGGTCCTTTAATTTGGCAATATTGAGGAACTTACGGGAGAGGATGATGAGCTTAGATCCACGACCTAGGCCTACGCAGTTTGAGGCATTAACAGAGTGGGAAGACGAGATGCATGAGCGAGAGAAACAGAGAAATGGCAGTAGGTATCGGTATATGTTCCGACGGCCAAACGATCGTGAAACTCATTGTGACCGAATGAGAAGGTGGCGAGATGCTAGTATGACTGAAGGATTGTTTGCTGTTAGAACAGAAGGAGAAAGTGGAGGAAGGAAATGCCTAGAAAAGAAAAATCATGTAGAAACCCGGAGGTATGGGGCTAACGAAACGGACGACGATGTCCTAGACGATATGTTTTACAAAAGTCCACCTCCATACAGGCAGGAACCAGAAACACCAACCGCAGATACACCAGTGAGGGAAACTCTGAGAATCATTAAAACAGAAGTTGTGACCCCGGAAGTAAAAAGAAGAAATTCTCTTAAAGAAAAGGGAAAGGAAAATAGGGCAGAGAATGAAGATTCTAGGGAATTAGCAAAAACCACATTAGAACTGACAGAGAAAATAAGAGAATTGACGAAAAATCTAGAAGCAGTTACAGTTCCTGTGACCATAGGTCCTGTTATGCCTATTTTTGAAAAGCAGAAAAACAGTGAGCATGGACTAACAGTCCCGTACGTAAACAGTAGAAAGGAAGAACAGCCCCTGATGAGAGCAAAAGAGAATTCCTGGGGACATACTATGGGTAAAGGTGAATTGCATGTGTCAAAGAACCCATTTTACTGTCCTGATACTACCGAGAGAAGCAGAATGATAGGAGGATCAATATTAGAACCACAGAGATTTACAGAACCAGGGAATGTAGAGAAATCAGTGAGCATAACTACTGAAGAATTGAATGAATGGCTAAAAGGCTTGCAGGATAAAGGAAAAGAATCTCATACCGTTGATGTAGCGAAATTACGGATGGTGTTAGAAGAGTTGATTGTAGGGACTATCCCCACAGAAAAGCTGAAAAATTACCAAGATGAGGAACTACTGTTCCTCTGTAAAAGTGTCACTTGGAGAGCAAAGAATTTACATGACAGACTAGCAGAAATAGCGAGTGAAATGGGAATTGACATAGACAAGGTAAAAGCTTTACAGAAACCATACCGAGTGGACTTCACAGAAAAAGACATTGAGAAACTGAACGCTGCAGGACGAATAGGGCAGATTAGGGACATAATCACGGTATTGAGGAAATGGGGAGATGTGGACAAGTGGAAGAGCAGGTGGTATAGGAAGCGGGATGACACCTCAGACAGAACATTTTCAGCGTTTCCTGTGAGAGAAAAGGATAAGGTGGTGATGGAGTTCCCTATGAGAGAGATTCCAGGAGGGGGATATGTGCATGTCCCATGGACCAGACAGGACATTTTGTAATTTACAAATGACTTCCCTCGATTACGGGAAAAGCCGGTCGAGTGGTACAGACAGGTAGACAGATTTGTGAAATTGTCAAAAGTGCTGTGGATTGATTTGAATAGTCTGTTTGATATAATAGTGCCAGCAGACTTGTGGTCAGAATGTAAGATAGTCATAGATTGGCCCACCAAAGAATACCCGAGAGATCCCAAAACAGGAGCCCCAGACCCAGAGGTTATGAAGAAATATGAACAGGTCATGGCATTCTTGAAAAACAAAGTGCCTCCAAAAGAAACAGACTGGGTTAAAATAGATTGAACATATCAGGAAGCAAAAGAGTCAGTCCACGCATACTATGAGAGGCTAATTCTGGCTTTCAAACAGTTTAGTGGCGATGACAGTCTGGGAGAAAAGGACCTGAGTCATTTTGTGTACAGATTTGTGTATGGTCTGCGTCCCGAGATTGGGGACATGATCAAGCAGCACACCGTGGACTGGCAGAGCAAGAAAATAGATGAGATTTTGAGGCATGCTAAATACTTTAGTGATGAGATTGAGGCAAAGCAGCGAAAACTAAAAGAAAAGGCAATGTGGGCTCAAGTGAAGGTTGCATAGAGACAGGAAGCTCAGCTGATAGAACAAGCTAATAATCCAGGCATTAAGTCAACATTTGGCCCAGGAAAAGGAAAGGGTAATATAGAAGAAGCCAAGAAGAAGTTCCCCTGTCACAATTGCGGAAGATTAGGGCACTGGAAGTCCGAGTGTAAATATCCACCAGGTACTAATGATGAAAATCCGTTGTTGAATCCACAGGTGCAGTGTGAGGGGAGTGGCCCACCGCCGCAACAGCAGAAGGCTGTTAAGCTACAGAATCAGGTGCCAAAACCGCCCTTACCACAGAGCCGGAGCACACAGAAGTATAGCAAAGAAACAGGATTCTACAATGAAGAACAGGTAAACAAACCGCAACGCGCGAGCGCTGTGTCACAGTATTGGCTGCAAAATGACGAAAGTGAGCCAGAAGAGATTTATTGACGGTGCAGAAAAGAGGAAGCAGGGTGCGTACTTGGCGCATCTCTAGAAATAGATCAGACAGGACCATTTGTAGATGGGAAAGTTAATGACGAAAACATTACTTTTCTAGTAGACACTGGAGCTACACGATCCACTGTCAGATCAGCAGATGTGAAAAATCTTCCTCTTTCGGATGAAACAATTCAAGTAGTTGGTGTGTCTAACACCCAGATTAAAACGTACCTTACTGATCCTGTAAAGGTCAGAATAGGGAAATTTTCAGACATGCATCGATTTGTGGTGTGTGACACCAGTCCTGTGAATCTATTAGGATGGGATTTGTTGTGCAAGATGAATTGCACCATATTCTGTACACCGGACGGAATAGCCTTTGAAACGCCAGATGAAGATGTTCTGTACAAAATGACCATAGCTAACCAAGAGTGTGAGGTTGCTGGAACCTATGCAGTATTTAATCCAGATGAATTGCCCCCAGAATTGAAGCAGACAGTAAAAGCAGCAGTTTGGGATTTCACTGGGGAAGATGTAGGCCTGATGAGAAATGTAGACCCCGTGAGAATTGCTGTAAAGGAAGGAGCCGTTTACCCAATCATTCCGCAATACAGACTGACACCTGAAATAATAGCAGGAGTAACCCCTTTGATTGAGAAAATGATCCAGCAAGGAGTGTTGAGGGAGATAATGAGCAGTCCATGTAATTCGCCTATCATGGGACTGAAAAAGCCAAGTGGGAAATTCAGGATTGTGCAAGATTTGAGAAAGATTAACATGATTGTCGTCTCATGTTGTCCAATTGTTCCAAATCCCTCAGTGGTTTTGTATCAGATCCCACACGATGCAGAATGGTACACAGTAATTGATTTGTGTCATGCTTTCTTTTCCATTCCGTTGCATCATGACAGCCAGCCGCTTTTTGCATTTCGGTTTGGAAACCGTATTTTGGCATGGTGCCGAATCCCACAGGGGTACACAGAGAGCCCCTCCATTTTCAATCAGTTGTTAAAGAAATTCCTGGAAAGTCTTACTATGCCAGAGAGTTCAGTTTTAGTCCAGTACATTGACGACCTATTGGTGGCGTCAAAGACACGTGAGGCCTGTGAAACAGACACCATAGCTTTGTTAAATCATTTGGCAGATGGAGGACTAAAGGTATCTCCAACAAAGTTGCAATACTGTAAGAAGGAAGTAACATATTTGGGTCATACTATTGAAAAAGGCCTGAGAAAAGTAACCATAGACAGAATCCGAATCATTAGAGGAATGAGAGCTCCAATGACCCAAAGAGAGGTGAGAATGTTCCTAGGAATGGTTGGTTACTGTCGTCAGTGGATAAGTAATTTTTCCCTGATTGCCAAACCATTGGTGAAATTGACAAAAAGTGAAGTAAAAGACCCCCTTGAACTGAACAAAGAAGAATTGGCAGCATTTAAACAGTTGAAGAACAGTCTTTGTGAAGCCCCTGCGCTGGGTATGCCAGACTATGAAAAGGAGTTTGAGCTATACTGTAGTGAGAGAAATGGGTGTGCACTTTCAGTGTTAATACAAAAACATGGAAGGCAAAGGAGACCAGTGGCATATTTCTCGTCAATGTTAGATCCAGTAGCGATAGGTCTACCAGGATGTCTGAAAGCCGTAGCGGCCACATGCCGAAGCCTAGAGCAGAGTGAGGGAATCGTGATGGGGTATTCAGTAAGAGTGTTTGTACCCCATAGTGTGGCGATCCTTTTAACAAGGAGTCGAACACAGTTCATGTCACATAGTCGGCTGACTAAATATGAAAAGGTCATTCTAGGTGCAAACAATGTGAGTCTGGAAAGATGTGAGAGAGAGTGGAGATAAGAGAAGAGGGTGATCATGTGTTTTTTGTGGATGGATCCTGTTTAAGAACGGATGACGGAGTGCTGAGCGCAGCTTATGCAGTATGCACAGTTTCAGCAGTTATAGAGGCATCGCCCTTGAAAGGAGTTAAATCCGCTCAAGTAGCAGAAATAGTGGCATTAACCAAGGCATGCAAAATTGGGAGAAATGCGAGAGTGACTGTGATGACTGATAGCCAGTATGGCTTTAGAGTTGTCCTCGACTTCGGCCAATTATGGCTGCAAAGAGGTTTCCTGACCTCAAGTGGAACTCCTGAGGAAATATGAATTTTGTGATCAGTTATGTCCCCTATCGTAGACCCCAACGGCTCCATGTGCATGCTATAAGTACATGTATGTTCCCTCCAGTTCCAGTTTTGAAGACGCAAATATATGTGCGTCCACCGTCAACATGTCCTCTTTCAGATCCGCCATGAATGGGTCAGATATTCCATTCCTAAGTATGAAAGGCCACCGACTTTATATGGTTCACTTTCCACATTTTACAGACTCAGGCGAGTAGGCCCGAATCCTGTCATCAAGCCTTTTTCTGCCTTCTGCCTCTGAAAAACTCCAGTCTGAGCCTGCATCTGTGACCATGAACTTTGTCCTACTCCCTGCGCGGCTAACGGTGCCTGATCCAGCCAGTTGCCTGCCAAAAACTGTATTTCACCTTCAAGATTATCTGCTTCGCTCCCCATCCGATGCATTCCTGTCTAGTAGTTTAGGTAAACATTCCTCCAGCTACCGTGCAAAGGGGCCAGGCCTCGCTGTCCTCATACAAGTAATTCATAGCCCCGTTACCATGGAATATTCCTACCCCCTCGCATCTAGTGTAGACACTTAGACGCTTGTACACGCACTAACAGTCAGTATAGTCAGTATAGAATAAGATTCTATCCCAAGAGACCTCTCCTTTTGGATAACACAGTTCTTTAAACATAGGATATTAGATATGATATGGGATTAGGTTGACATAACCCCAGACTTCTGTCTCCACATGTAGAGCTCAATGTCAAGTCCCCTGCACCCTCTAGTTGCACGTCAATCACACGTCATGCGGCTGCGCGCGCATCTCTGCCAAACATTTCTGCTGACATTGCAGGATTCTTTTATGGATCCACCCACTTGTGACATCATGTTTAGTGACGTTTCTTGAATTACGCCCTCTATTAGTTACGTATGCACCTTTTATCAGCTGTTACGCCTCTTGCATCTGTTTCACTGTAATGTATTTTCTATAAAACTGCCTACCTGTCAATAATATATGCGCCCTTCCTTCCTGAACTTTCGTGGTGATGGAACAGAAGGCCCACAATTCGAATTGTCTTCCTTTATATTGGAATAAAGCCCTTTTAAAACCTCTAATACCACGGATTCTGCCTCTTATATTTACTGAGTTATTCTTATAGACTTTACCGCATAAAAAATAGTACCGGTAACGAAATATTTACCACATAAATTGGCGCCCGAATAGGGACACTTTCTCATCTCACGCGCCGGCGGTGCGTTGCAGGCCCGGTCTCCTGCCACAGCTGAACGGACAACAAAAACGCGTACCCGCAGGATTTCCTGTATCTCCCTCCGGCCAAGCGGGGACGACTGAGGCTGCGATCAACACCCAGACGAGGCGGTGAGAAGTGCGAAGTATCCCGACCAGAGCCTAGCTGAGAGAGCAAGATCCGAGGTATACAGAGTCCCACCGAGTTCCGAAGTTCCGAGTCCAGTCGAGTCGAGTCCAGTCCGGTCCAGTTTCAGTTCCGTTCCGAGGCCTTCCGTTCCGAGCTACCCGGTGAGTACCATTACCGGGGAGGCACTTTACGTGCACATAGTCTGTGCCGGTCAAGACGGGTTTGGGTACACAAATCCGGTCTGCACTGTTTCAGCAGTGTATCTGTACTGTTTAGCAGTATATATAGTATGTCTTGCATATAAATAAGTATTATCTAGTATCAGTATAATGTCAGTAACTAGTTTTCTATTAGTTATCATTGTTCGTAAAACTGTTAAGCGTTAAATGTTTTAAATAAGTTCTATATATTGTGGTGTGAATGACTGTTCATTATTGTGTTTTCTTGTATAAAGTGTGTTCTAGTAATAAGGCCTAAAAATGCCGCTCTTTTCGAAACTAAGACAGATCAAAACTAGAAAAGGGGTACTCGAAGAAGCTGTTCCCATTCCACCTAGGGACACTCCAGGATACTTTATGTATCATAAGCATGGTCTAGATGCCGTATTATTTCTTGATTTATGGGTGGACTACACCAAAGAATTACCAGAGAGTCAGAGATGGCCCGCAGCTGGGACCTGGGATGCAGATTGCATCATGAGAGTAGAAGAAGAATTATGGAAAAAGAAAGCCAGACAGTCACAGAAAGATGCCATTGAATTATGGCGTAAAGAATCATACAGACGTACAGAAAAAGCACACAGACAGGAAGAGAAAGGTAGAGAGAATTCAAATAAAACTCGAGAAAATCTATTACTTGAGGAAGGTACCCGAGTAAACTCAGAACAAGTAGATAGACAAAGAAACGCCCTTATGAATGGTATGTATCCACTTCTGGCCGAAGGGTTACCTAAGGCTACTCAGGAAATACCAAAAGACTTGCCACCTCCATTGTTTCCGATAAAAGCACATCCCAAATCACATCCCAAAACAGCAAAGGACGTTTTTCTTTCCTCCTATTTAGATGACGCAGCTCCCGAGTATGCTAATGCCGTACCACCCACATCGCTTGCCGACGGTGTTCAACACCAAGCGCATACGTCTGTATCCCCGCAACTACAAACTCCTACACAAGTTCCAACAGACCCGTCCGTCTCTACAGTTTTTCCCGCATCTACAATATCTATCCTACGCCCAACGAATCCTTTCGTGCCTAGCACCTCAGACGGTGCTACAGGAGGTACGACAGACATGTTTGCCACTCCGCCGCGAAATAAACAGACTCTTAGAGATTTAGCCCTCCAACGTACGCCCAAACTAGCAAACCCCGACATGCTTAAGGAACTTCTAGTAGATTGTAGATATGATCCTGTGCCCGGTAAACGGGACGAAATGTTGCTGTCATCATTACGTATTCGACGAGCTGCAATATATTTAACGAAGCTACCAGGAATGACTACACATTTAGAAAATATATATCACTTTGTCCAGTCAGGGCGAGGTCCTGAAAGTATTAGCAGAGCCATGGAGTACCAGAAAGCGGAGGTACAGGGACAACTGTTACGTTTCCTCATAAACTGTGTAATCAGAAATCAAGACCGGCCTGGGATAAATCCGGAAGAAATGCAAAAACTTGTCACTTGGGGTCAGCATATATCAGAAGGGAGACATGATAAACAGTTATGTATAGTCGCTATGTACCGAAAGATCCGCAAAGAAGTAGAACGAATACACGAAGAAAGATTAGAGGTAGACGCCGCTGACCTAAACAGAGAGGAGGAGGAGCAAGAGTCAGAGCAAGTAGAAACGATAGCTTATGTAAGTAGAGGAAAACCCCATAATAATACTAGAGGTTTTAATGATCCGGTACGTCCAATACGTCCAGAATATAATAGACATTTTCCAAACCCTATGCTAAATACAAAATCCCCTGAACACTTATTCCAAGCCGCTGATAAATTACTCCGAGATCGAAGAGGGTACCATATGCTCGATTCCATGGACGAACAAGAATTAGCCAGGTCAGCAGTACAATGGGCTGACAGTCCCAGTGACTACAATGATGATGTACTTACACACACGTTTCTGAATCTTGACCCATACGAACAGCGTTTAGCTAGTATATACATGATTCAACACCTCCTAATATTGTATAAAAGCCAACACTCCGATCCAGGACCCTTACCTGACATATTGACAGAACTACTCACGAATATATGGAGAGGGTCAGGTACTGATTTGATTAAGGAAATTCTAGGATCCCGAAACCAATATTTAAATTTCGTATGCCCAGAACACGTTCCAGTTCCCATTATGGGAAGAAAAATGTATCATATAGATAGACAGAACCCGTTACGCGAAGTGCACCCAATTAGAGGTGCCGGTGATAATTTTACACGCGTGTTTGTGTACACACCTATAACTAAATTAGAATTATTAGAAATGAAGAAAGTAGTACCCAGCCATGACAAGGACCCAGCAGGTTTCCACCGTGAGATAAAAGACATGTTACTCATGGGAGAGTATACCTACCCCGACATTATGAAAATATTAAAAGTCCTATTACCAGCCGGTGTTTATGAAAAACTCAAAGAAAAAGAATGGGAGGTGGGAGACCAAAAGATAGATTGGACAGCATTAGAAAACGAAGAAAAGGCCCGAGCTGCAGGAGCAGGGCTTGGGGAAAAGACTACAGCACTAGCAGGATTACTAATACAGGTACTGCCACGTTTATTAACTACGAAAAAGGAAGACTGGGGTGCAATCTCAGCCTGTAAACAAAAACCAGATGAAGACACTAGTGATTTCTATTCCCGATTTGAAAAATGTTTTGGTATAAATAGTGGCATAAAAGCCAGTAGTGAGTCATATCCACATCTGTTTGTGACAAAATTAGTTGAAAATTCTCTGCTACAAGTTAAGAATAGAGTATTGAAATTCGAAAGTACCTGGCAAGGTAATACCCCATCACAGATGCTACAGATGTTACAATATCACCACAATAGAATTAGAGAGGAACAAGAACACGAACAAAGACGTATGAAAGATACAAAAATGAAAATGCTTGTTGCACAGTCAGTTCCAGCCGATAGTCATCAAAAGGGTGATTCCGCAGGCCCTGCGAAAGGGACATGCAACTATTGTAAACAACAAGGTCATTATATACACGATTGTCCAGTCCTGAAACATAATATTGCTACAGGTAGAACTCAGGAGAGACCACGTCCATCTAGACAGGATCAGAATCAACAACAAATTCCTCAGCATGCACAACCTAGGTTAGCTCCGCAACAACTAGCTCCGCAACAGGGAGCTCCACAACAGACCGTAGCACCACCACAAGCGCAGCCTATTGCTGCAACACAAGCAACGACACAACAAATGTATCAGTATGCACAAGCAGATTATCCCGATTATCAGCGATACTCATGAGATAGCCTAGAGAGGGAAGTTGGCTTACCCCTTATTGAGGTTCCTGTAGACCAAGAGGGACCTTATGTACATAGTGAACTATTAGGGGAAGACAGAAAGTTTTTACTTGATACAGGGGCAAGCAGAACAACTATAAGACGCAGTGAAGTTCCAGGGGCACCCCTCTCAGGCTCACAAAATATTTCCCTTGGATTCTCAGGAAAACCTATAATAAATGATGTAACACAACCTCTTCCACTTACGATTGGTCCATTGACACGTACTACAGATTTATTGCTCACTAAATCATGTCCAGAAAACTTGTTAGGAATAAAAACATTGAAAGCTCTAGGAGCTATAATATGTTGTTCTCCGGAAGGAGTACGACTATTTTTACGTGACTTTAAAGGTCACTACGTGTCCAGAGACATGGATCACCGACTGCAGAATTTACCTATACATTTATGGGCACAAGGCCCCACTGATGTTGGTTGCATGAACATTACACCATATCGAGTTACACTGAAAACAGGAATAGTACTACCACGAATACGACAATACAAGTTACCACCCGATGCTGTTGTGGCTTTACTGCAAATCATTGACGAGCTCATTGCACAAGGAGTGGTTGTCGAAACCGACTCCAATGTATGTAATTCCCCGATAATTCCGATTCTTAAAAGAACGGATCCAAACGCTCCACCAGTATATCGATTAGTTATTGATCTGCGCGAATTAAATAAATGTATTGTACCACAATACCCCGTGGTCCCAGATATCTCTTCATTACTAACAGCTATTGACTCAGAAGCAACGTTTTTCACTGTAATTGATCTCAAGAATGCTTTCTTTAGTGTCCCAATCGATCCGGAAAGTCAATATTTGTTCGGATTCAGTTTAAATGGACGAAGTTTTAAATTCACACGCGCACCTCAAGGATTTACAGAAAGCCCCAGCATCTATAGCCAAGCACTGAAACGAGAACTTGACAGTATCCACATGCCAGTTAACACTGCCTTGCTTCAATATGTCGATGATCTGCTGATCACCGCCCGAAGCGAACCTGAATGTGAAACAGCGTCACTGACGGTTTTGAAATTTCTGGCCGACAAAGGGCACAAGGTGTCCCCTTCTAAGCTGCAATTCTGTGTCCCGCGAGTTGTTTACCTTGGGCACTCGCTGTCCAAGGAGGGAAGGCAGCTTACATCCGACCGCATCCAGTTAATTGCTAACATGCCACCACCCAAGACACAAAAGGAGGTGCGAGCTTTTATAGGCCTCACTTCATACTGTAGGCAGTGGATCCCTCAATATGCATTTCTAGCAAAACCACTCATCCAGTTGACAACACAGGAGGCAGCCGCATCGACTGTCCTCCCTTGGACTCAAGAACATACACACGCCTTTGAAAGCTTAAAGAAAGCTTTATGCCAAGCACCTGTTTTAGCAACACCATGTTACAGCAAACAGTTTACACTCTTTGTTACAGAACGCGAAGGTACTGCTTTGTCAGTACTCACTCAGGAACAAGCAGGATCACACAAACCATGTGCTTATTTCTCTAGTACATTAGATCCAGTAGCTCAGGCTCTTCCTGCGTGCCTGAAATCAGTGGCAGCAACAGCTTTAGCAATCAGACAAAGCGATGCCATAGTGTTAGGACATCAATTGACAGTACAAGTACCACACGCAGTAGAGGTTCTTTTGAACCGCACACAAACACAACACTTGACTATAGCGAGACTCACCGGTTACGAATTAACATTGTTTCAGCCACACATAGAAATCAGACGCTGTAATACGTTAAATCCTGCCACACTGTTACCAGTGAGCGGAACAGATCCATTGGCACATGATTGTGTCGAAATTATTACTATCACGACGAAACCCAGACAAGACTTGACAGATATCCCTTTGTCAGATCCAGACTTGACATTGTATGTAGATGGGTCATGTATGAGAACAAGTACAGGAGAGTTAGTGGCCGCTTACGCAGTCACAACAGACACTGAAGTCATTGAAACAAATCGTATTAACACTTTGTCAGCTCAAGCAGCAGAGCTCATCGCTCTGACACAAGCCTGTATTCAAGCCAAAAATAAGAAAGTCAACATATACACAGATTCACGTTATGCATTCGGAGTCGTCCATGACTTCGGCGTGCTGTGGCGAGAGAGAGGTTATTTAACTTCTCACGGTGCCCACATCCAGCACGGACCCCTCATTCAAACCCTATTAGACGCGATTCATCTACCTATTGCAATATCGATTATGAAATGCAAAGCCCATACAAAAGTTACCGATATTATTTCTCAGGGTAATGACCTAGCTGACAGAACAGCTAAACAGACTGCTCAGAATCAGACTCACACAACTGACATGACAAAGACAATAGTTCCGACACCAACACATTGCATGACAGTTAAGGATCCCGCCCTTGATGTAATTGACATACAGACACATGCTACACCAGAAGAAATAAAGAAATGGACTGAATTAGGAGGGATCCAAACAGATCAGGGATGGATGACGAAGGAAAAATCTATATGGTTTCTTCCCGACTCAATGGTCCAAGTCATCATTAACACAATACATAGTCCAGCGCACCTAGGAGAAAAAGCTATGCTAGACAGTATTCAACACATTTGGTTCAACAAGCACTTGCGAGCCGCAGCAAAACAAAAAGTTCGTACCTGTATGATATGTTGTCAGTTTAATCCAGGTAAAAGCATCCCCGTAGAACAGGGTGGATTTCAAACTCCCGATCATGCTTTTGAAGTCCTCCAGATGGATTATATCCAGATGGAACGATGTCGAGGATTCAAATATGTTCTCATAGTTGTTTGTGCTCTTTCCCGTTGGACAGAAGCATACCCGGTTTCAGATTACACTGCCCCGACTACTGCCAAACAGTTAGTTCGAGAATTCTTCCCACGGTACGGTTTACCACGTGTTGTCTACTCAGATAACGGCCAGCCGTTCTCATCCGAACTAATGAAACACGTTTCCCTTTTGTTAGGCTATCAGTGGAAATTCCACTGTGTCCGACATCCCGAGGCAGCAGGTCTCGTGGAACGCCATAATCAAACTCTGAAAATTAGATTGTCCAAAATATGTAGAGAAAAAGGAGTCGATTGGATAGTAGCCTTACCAGTTGCGCTCTTTTACATGAGAATGGTAGCACATTCTCGAACAGGGCTATCCCCGTATGAGGTGATCTTCGGTAGACCACCAAATATGTGGGGGACGCCTATACCTCGTAAAATCACTGACGTTGACTGTAATATGCTGACAGATTACCTGGCTTCCTTGATGTCTGCACTACAATCTTGTCGTTCACAGGTATCCGCAGCTTTTCCCGATAATACTGAGGTGAAGCCCCATGACGTGGTCCCTGGTGACCTGGTGCTGGTCAGGAACTTTGACCGGAAGACCCAACTGGATCCTAGGTGGAAGTCACCGAAGTTGGTTCTACTCACCACAAGGACAGCCGTGAAAATCGAAGGTCGCAAAGGGTGGTTGCACTCGAGTCATATCAAGAAATTTTATGGACTACCATCCAGTATAAATACTGAACCCTGTATTCCCTCAGAGACAGACTCAAAGCTCCCCTTGGTTGAATTAACCAAACCCGAACTTTATAAACTAAAATTGAGGTCTAGTAAGTCGGACAATTTGATTGTTTAAGTCCTCTCCAAGGTGAATCGGTTGAATTTGTCTCTGACATGTATCCTCTAGACCGGAATAGAGAAAGAAATCAGCGAATGGAGCTGAAAAAGCATGCGTATTGTAAATCACTTCGTAGTCACTGCACAGTAACATTATTAATTTTGTTTTTTCTAAGTCTTCTGATCATTATTTTTAGCATACTATTGCATATGTATTACCCTATTCTTAAACATGCTTACAATATAACTGCAGAACATTCTTTTAGTGAATTTCCTCCGCATGAGTTGTCCTATAGATTTGCGCTGCGCAACAACACATTCATTAGTATGTTACATCATTCCCATCAAACCAGCAATGCCACAAATTGTTGGATATGTGGCCGACTCCCTCCCTATCAGAACTATAAGGGAGTTTTGCCCCTCTTTCCATATCCGTTCACACACAATGGCTCCTGTGGAGCATGGTTTAGTTTGATTAATTCCCTAGATTCAAATTCCGCAGTTTATCAAGACAACTGGGTATGGGGAAACCTGAACCTAGTTTTACTTAAAGTCTGCTACCCTAACAAGGAGGGACTTCCCAAAAGAACAGGAACTGATCTAGAAAATGAAGTATATGGGTTAGGTAATTTTACACTTAACCTCATGATCCTGAACGTTGAATCCGAAGCTACACCAATCTTGCCTGCCATGTCAGTATTCCCAGTGAAAGGGGAATTATGTATAAGAAAGAATGGTTCCATACACATGGGCCATAGTAAATGCACCACTGTAATAAAATTCAGTGATCAAGGCAAGTCTACATTTAGAGCTTCCCATCATTCCTACTTCATATGTGGTCAGACCGCATATATATGTCTACCTTTAGATTGGGATGGTACCTGTTACATAGCATTCCTTCTGCCACCCGTTTTCCTAGCTCCTCCTGATTATCATAGAAATACTCATTTAGTACACAATAGACAACAGAGAGATCTCCCAATTGTCGATTATACTGAAACAGCATGGGAAAAATACACAGATTTCAATAAAGGTTTCTTTCCCTATATAGGTACAGTCACTAATAGTAAGCTGATACGTAGATTAACCAGAACCCTTGAAGCAGTAGTGAACGAAACTATTTCCGCCTTAGGCAATTTAACAGAAGAGCAGTCTGCTATGCGGATTGTTGTGCTTCAAAATCGTCTTGTCCTTGACGTCATCCTGGCCGATAGGGGCGGAGCTTGTAGGGTCATCGGATCAAGTTGTTGCATTTTCATACCAGAAAATTCGCCGTCAGTATATAAGGCCATAACTCGCCTTCATAAGATTGTAAGCCAGATACACCAGAGTCCAGGCACCTGGACTTGGTCCGGTTGGTTCTGGGGCGTGTTGTCAGCCTGGGGATGGAGAATCCTATCCTTCCTAGGTATTGGCTTTCTCATACTATTCAGTTGCTGCTTATGTCTACAATGTGGGCCAGCGATTTGTGGTCTGTGTGCCACATCGTGTATCCCACCTCCAAGTTTTCATTCAAGATCCCGGAAGAAGAAAGAAGAACAAATGATGCTATATGAACAGATCGATGGATTGATGAAGATCGATATCTCCTGAGGGTCCGTAGGGGACAAGGAGGGAATGAGGAAATATGAATTTTGTGATCAGTTATGTCCCCTATCGTAGACCCCAACGGCTCCATGTGCATGCTATAAGTACATGTATGTTCCCTCCTACTCCAGTTTTGAAGACGCAAATATATGTGCGTCCACCGTCAACATGTCCTCTTTCAGATCCGCCATGAATGGGTCAGATATTCCATTCCTAAGTATGAAAGGCCACCGACTTTATATGGTTCACTTTCCACATTTTACAGACTCAGGCGAGTAGGCCCGAATCCTGTCATCAAGCCTTTTTCTGCCTTCTGCCTCTGAAAAACTCCAGTCTGAGCCTGCATCTGTGACCATGAACTTTGTCCTACTCCCTGCGCGGCTAACGGTGCCTGATCCAGCCAGTTGCCTGCCAAAAACTGTATTTCACCTTCAAGATTATCTGCTTCGCTCCCCATCCGATGCATTCCTGTCTAGTAGTTTAGGTAAACATTCCTCCAGCTACCGTGCAAAGGGGCCAGGCCTCGCTGTCCTCATACAAGTAATTCATAGCCCCGTTACCATGGAATATTCCTACCCCCTCGCATCTAGTGTAGACACTTAGACGCTTGTACACGCACTAACAGTCAGTATAGTCAGTATAGAATAAGATTCTATCCCAAGAGACCTCTCCTTTTGGATAACACAGTTCTTTAAACATAGGATATTAGATATGATATGGGATTAGGTTGACATAACCCCAGACTTCTGTCTCCACATGTAGAGCTCAATGTCAAGTCCCCTGCACCCTCTAGTTGCACGTCAATCACACGTCATGCGGCTGCGCGCGCATCTCTGCCAAACATTTCTGCTGACATTGCAGGATTCTTTTATGGATCCACCCACTTGTGACATCATGTTTAGTGACGTTTCTTGAATTACGCCCTCTATTAGTTACGTATGCACCTTTTATCAGCTGTTACGCCTCTTGCATCTGTTTCACTGTAATGTATTTTCTATAAAACTGCCTACCTGTCAATAATATATGCGCCCTTCCTTCCTGAACTTTCGTGGTGATGGAACAGAAGGCCCACAATTCGAATTGTCTTCCTTTATATTGGAATAAAGCCCTTTTAAAACCTCTAATACCACGGATTCTGCCTCTTATATTTACTGAGTTATTCTTATAGACTTTACCGCATAAAAAATAGTACCGGTAACGAAATATTTACCACACTCCCATAAGGAATGCAGAAGTGGTTGGAAAATTGCTTGAGGCAATACAAATGCCCAAAGAATTGGCTGTGGTAAAATGCGCTGCTCATGGACAAGGTAATGATTACATCACTACCGGAAACCGTTTTGCCAACGATATGGCTCAGTATTGTGCCCGAAACAAATACTCAATTAATAGGTCAAAGGAAAAGGAAATGTCTTCTTGCTCCATAATGTTTACTAACGTTGTGGGAACATGGGATGAAGTGAGGCAGTTGCAGGATCAGGCAGTGGATGAAGAAATGAGGCAGTGGGTAAAAGCAGGATGTGCACCCAGGGAAAAGGATCATGTGTGGGTCTATCGGGATGGAAGACCAGTAATGCCTGATAGCATGATGTCAAACATGGCACGGATGTATCATGGCCAAGGACATCTGGGAAGGGATGCCATGATAAGGGCTTTTAAGCAGACCTGGTACAATCCAAAATTCAGGTTGATAGCAGAAAGTCTCTGTCAGAGATGCCTGACATGTCAGCAGTACAACCCTGGAAGGAAGACGGTGGTGAGTCTAGGCACCATAGGCCGGGAGGGAGGACCTTTTACCAGAATGCAAGTAGAATTCATTGAAATGCCCCCTTATAACAAGCTGAGGTATGTTTTGGTGGTAGTTTGTCTGTTCTCTAGGTGGGTGGAAGCATACCCAACCAGAAGAAATGATGGAATCACAGTGGCCAAGCTATTGTTGAGGGAATTCATCCCAAGGTACGGGTTCCCAATAACCATAGAATCAGACAGAGGAGGACACTTTTACAATGAGATCATGAAATGGATTTGTGAAGCATTGGGTGTACAACAGAAACTGCATTGTGCCTACCGACCAGAGGCTTCTGGTGTGGTCGAGCAAATGAATGGTACTATCAAAAACAGAATAGGGAAAATGTGTTTAGCCACAGGTTTGAAATGGCCTGATGTCTTGCCTCTGATTTTGATGACCATTAGGTCTACTCCAGACAGAACTACAGGTTTAAGTCCACACGAGATCATCATGGGACGCGCCATGAGACATGTGTTTGTACCAGTCAACAAGCTGATGACTATAACTGATGACATGATTTTGGATTACTGTAAAGGCCTGGCTGATGCAGTTCATTCTGTGTTTCACCAGGTTGGAGCGGATGCCACCACACTTGAGAAGAAACCAGCACATGATTTGAGCCCAGGGGACTGGGTGAGGATAAAAGTCCACAGAAGAAGAAATTGCCTGGTTCCAAGGTGGGGAAGGCCAAGACAGGTCATCTTGACCACAACAACTGCTGTGAAGTGTGCGGGACTGAAAAACTGGATACATGCCAGTCACACTCTGAGAGTTCCAAATCCAGCAGACGGCATTGGAAAAGAATACTTTGACGAATCAGAATCAAGTGATGAGTCAAGCAATGAGAATATAAAGACAAAAGAAAATCCTGAAAGGGGGGGAAATGAGCCAAGACTAGTTCAGACCCCCAGAGAAGAAATTCTGAGGAAAAGATTGCAGATTTCAGATAGTTCAGATTCTGGAGATGAGCAAAACGCCAATGGTGAACACAGAAAGAAGAAAAGAAAAGAAAAGAATATCCAGTCAGAAGTAACATTTACACCAAATGAGAGAGTAGAAGAAATTCCACCTGAGAAAATACTGGAAGAAGAAGAAGGGACAGTCACAGAAAGAGAGGGACAGATTGCGGAAAAACCCCGAGGAGGTGTAGGGAACTGCAACACCCAGCTAGGTGAAGGGACAAGTAGTCAACAAGGAGATTGCGTGCCGGAGACCCGAGGAGGGACAGAAGTAGGGCTAACCCAAGAGGTGGAAAAGGAGATTTCTGAAAAGGAAAAATCAAACGAGACAGAATCTGAGGACAGTGAAACTGAAATATCAGAAGGTCGAGTTCTGAAAAAGAGAACTTGGATTGAGGAAAGAAACGGCAAACCAAGAAGAAATGCTAAAGGTGATCTTTGGCCAAACAAAATTAAGAAGCTGAGATATCGATTGACACGAGTTAAACCCTCAGAGGCTGAACAAGTGAATGAAGTAACCAGTCAGCATCCAGAGAAAGAGGGGGAAACAGAAGTGTCAGAAGCAAACAAACGAGCAAGAAAACCAAACCAGAAGTATAAGTCACCTGAATGGACGTACGTGGCACTGCCTGAACAAAGGGAAGAGGCAGATAGTCAAGGAAATCCAGAGGAGACTCTGCTGAGATTGATAAAAGAAGAAGAAACAGGGGAAATCCTGAGAGTTATCTTATCCGACATCGAAGAAGAAGCGGAAGATCAGGAAATCCTGCATGTGGATGACGAAAAAGAAGTGAAAAACGACGAAAGGCCGAGCTGAGTAATTTTAAGCGATCCTTGTAGGAATACACAGGATTGAATAAGAAATTGAAGTAGTTGGATCACCTGATAGAGTCTTAGATCTTGTAGGAAAGCTACAAGAGGCAGAGTAGAAGAGGCTAAGTTAAAAGACACGGTTAATTCTAACAAGATGGCTAACATAGATGATAACAAGAATAGATGTACCTTCATGAGAAGATGGTGCAAGACATGTTGCTGTTGTACAGGACTATTCATGCTTCTTTGGAGCGTACTCGCTCTTTTGATCTCTTTCAAAGTAACTTTAGATACACTAGTAGGACATACTGAGAATATGACTATTATAGTGAAAAACTCACAAAAGGTAATACCGGTTAGAACGAGCACAGAGCATGTGCATCACGATAGGTCAATAAATAATTTTTCTAGTAATGTGTTTTCAAAATTATTGTATGAATATGTTAAAACAATGGAAGTAAGGGGGTGACTTATCATCACCTCCCAGCAACTTATGGAATAACATGTAGCGTTTTAACTAGTATATTTTATCAAGTAGGGAAATTAGAGTATAATTTGTCTAATATAGATAATATTCTTGGACGATTGCCCATGAATAAAGAATTAAATCCAGCTAAAGATGCTAATGTGTTAGGAGAAATTTTTATAGAAACTAAAGGACTAACTCTAGAATATATTTTTAAGAACAATTTAACTTGTAGTTTGAAAACAGAAGAGAAAACATTTCTGGATATGGTTGAGGAGAGAAGATTGAAAATACACAAGAATGCAGAGGGACATAAGGAAGGGGAAAGCATTTGGGAAATAGATGGGAAAAAGGAGACACCGGGTGGAGTTAAACCGACAATAGCAATAGACTCACCCCAGAAAGGCAAATTATGCATCATGAGGGAAAGGTCCCAATATGATTATATTTATATAGGGACAAGTGAGTGTCATGATACTTATTTCATTGCATCCGGATGGGGATTTAGAGGTGGAGAAGATCCAGTTTTCCCTGGACTGTACTATATTTGTGGGAACAAGGCTTACTACAGGTTGCCCGACCATTGGTATGGCACATGTTATGTTGGCCTGGTTTTTCCAAAGATTTTTCACATGGATAGAGTAGATAATAGTGGACCAAATAACCTACTAATGCGTAGCAGAAGAGAAACTTGGTTAGAAATTGTAGGTGATATTTTTGGAGCCTTGATACCAGCAGTGGGAATATCTTTGAATGCAAATAATATTCGGAAGTTGTCCACCATAGTGGATCGCTTGTCAACAAGCACCGCTGGAGGTTTTCTCTTGGTAAACACTGAGTTGGTTGCCATGCGTGCTATGATTATGCAAAATCGACTTCCCCTTGATATCTTATTGGCAAAAGAGGGTGGAGTCTGTGGAATGCTGAAAGTTCAACATTGTTGCACTTACATTCCTGACGAAAGCAGAGATCTAAAAGTCTATATAAAGAATATTACAGAATTGCATGATGAAATAAAACCACTGGAGGTTGAAAGTATCTGGACTAGAATTTGTAATAAAATGGCTGCTATTAAAGCTTTCTTAGGTAAATTAGGTAGTACTATAATAGGGAAAATATTATTTCCAATAACCTGTGTGATTTTCGTATTATTAATACTTAGATTAGGATGTATGTTGTAGATATAGAAGAAATAAAAAGAAGGTTAAAAGAGAAATTTACAAAAAGAGGGAAAAGAAACCAGAAAAAGATCTCAATGAAATAGAATTGGAAGAATGGAAGGAGAGTATGTATGACAAAACAAAGAGAGAAGACGAAAGGGAAACAGAATTCTAATTAAGCAAGAAGACATTTCAAATTTCTGCAAAAGGGGAAATAAATTGAAATTTTTGTGGGTTTTGTGGTGATAAAATCACCAAAGGGGGGATTGATGGAGCGGGTAAAATAAAAAAATTTAGTATACCCTATCCATTTATGTTTGTCATATTAAAATGATTAAATATTAATATTAATGAATAATGAAGTGTTGTGACATTAAACTAATCAATATTATTAACCAAGAGAATACACGTGGGAATGCATTTGCATGGCTAAAATAATAAGTGAACTAAGTTGTACGCATATTAAAAGTTATATGTTTGGCTTAAGCGGTGTTAATGTAATTTGCGCTTAAATAAACCAGCATTAACGGCTCTAAATGTTGCATATGGCTAGATAAATGCATACACATAAGGGTATTAGTACGGGAATAACACTGTTTTATTCATTTCTATGTATTAATTATGATTTTGTGTTTCTTTTACTGAAGTTGACTTTTTCGGCCTACTAAAAGATGGCTGCCGACTGAATCCACACTAAAGTACATGATCTCATACCTTAAGCAATGGAGGAAGGCGCCTGCACTGACTTCGCTGTGGCCTTTCCTTGAACTTCCGAACCAGGTCCATGAAGACTACACTGGGCGAGATGCCAATGTCCCTGAACATGGAGCAAATGTTGCCATCTGGGAACCAAAAGCCACCTATTCACAATAGACTGATACTTTCCTGACCTGGGAACGGCTTTTCCCATGCGCCTAGTTTATTCATCATCCGTATGTGAAAATTTGAAAATGTTTCTTAACCCCTTCAGTTCCACGCCTTTTCCCCGCCCTGTGCCGGCCGTTACATTAGCGGGCGGGGTTCATGACGAGCTGGACTCGTCATGGGCACAGCGCAACCGCGGCCCATGACGAGTCCAGCTCGTCATGGGCACTAAAGAGGTTAAAGTATTGGGACGGGGCTGAATTCAGCCAATCAACGACCTGGAAATAAAGAAAATGATACTGTCATATGTAAATTTTGGTATAAATATTAGTAGTCTAGAGAGGGAAATTAGGTTACGACCCCAGTAGCTTTAGACGCACCCTGATCGATGCTACTTTATGCGACACCCATGCTGACAGAAGAGGACGGGACGTTAGAATACTGATGATCTTTCTAAGGACTGGTGCTGACTTAGAAAACGACAAATAGCCAGAATAGGTAAATATGACAAAAGATAATATGGCATTGTTAGGATTTAACCTGCAATTTAATTAGATAAAGAAAATCATTATTTGAAGAACTGTGTCCGGTGATTATTTCTTGTAATATTTTATTGATTAATATGAGTAGTTAAGAGTTTTCCATCAAATTCCAAACCAACTAAATGATCTATTTGACCTCCGGATGGAGGAACTGTTAGAGTAAGTCAATAGATGTGTTTCCTCTATCCAAAGTGAATAGCTGTAGTTTGGAATCAGGATATCCCTCCTCTGTAAAACACGGATAGTTTGATGAGAATGAATGTTGGTGTTATGGGCCCCACCAGCGTGTGATGTGTGTATGTGCGTGTGACTGAGGAGTCATTCCGTCCGTGGGAGCAAGAGGAGGTTTTGTGTTCTGAACTGCACCAGAGGCACCATCAGACGTTAGATCTCTCTAAATAGGACTCAAAGGGAATCTCAGACATAGCACCTCTAATATGCCCGGTAGTTGATTCCAGATCTTAGGGGCCAGGAAGGAGAGGAGCGTCTCCCTGCTCTGGAACCCAGAGCACGGTCTGGGTAGCTGAGTGTAGGGCTCTGCAAGAAGAGTATCTTTTGATCTTGTCACAAATATATGCAGGACCTTTCAATTGCATGGCCCCAAATGTTATTGACAGGGCTTTGAATCATATTCTCTGGTTAATGGGGAGGCTAAGAAGGCTTTTTAAGCCTTTCTGATAAGATTGCCTTCTGCCTTCAGTGTTGAGAACAAGAGTTTTCAGAAAAGGAAAGTTCTGGGAGAGACCCATTGGAGTGTGGAGGCTTAGGGCTTTGAGTATGAGGCAGGTAGTTCTCATAGTGCAGCGGGCCCCGATTGTGAGCCATTCAGGGTAGGCAGGTCAGGATGAAATGTGTTTGTAGTGTTTGTAGACAATCTGGTAGAGGAGACAAGAAGTCTTTTTTAGTGGCTACTGAGGAGGGAGGAGCCATCGTCCAGGTAGATCACCGTAAATCACTTACTGCCTCCACAGCACACTCCTCACACGCTTACATACAATACATCCAAACTATAAGCCTTAATTTTATTAAAAATATCTCCTCCTTTATTGAAGAATAGTTGTGCATACAACGATATAAGTACTTAAAAATCAAAACAGTTTATAAACAATTCATAAACTCTTTATACAGAAGAGGCCACAGTCACTGTTATACTGGATTATCCACTCACATGTGTAGCAGTCCTTTATCTACACTTCAATTATACTTTGCCCATATTTAATGTTTAATTATAGGCAAGAACCACATATCCTTTTGTTCACCACTACATATCTAATAATGGACAATCGTATTCAGATGGTACATCTAACAATATGTCTCCAAAGTAAAAGCATTCACCTAATTTTGAATAATAAAACAATACAATAAAAACAAGTTGTCGACGCAGCGTTTCTGTGGACTTAGACTGTTTGACACTACCTTCTTCAGGACAGACTGGTTTAAAATCAGTGTTGTTGACTCTAAACATAAAAACAATCAATAGATAAATATTCAATAAAGGAGGATCTCTTAAATCCACCAAAAACAGGATATAAATCTTGTAAGCGTATTACACTCTCTAGTACTCCATTTGTATACTTCTATAACAACCTCTCATATTTGAAACTCAAATAAATGTCATTCATTCAACTTCTAAACTTTTCACAAACACCAATATTCTTCCAAAGTGACACCTTCGCAAGTTCCACATTCATTTATACTGTCATTCTCTACCCAATCTTTCTTGGCAGTTACATACTTTCAGTTTGTCTTATCAATTGAGTAGATATCAATCTTGTATGGTAATTCATTTCCTTTGAATTAAAATCACCACTGGGTCGGGGTTTCCTCTCTTTTCTCCTTTGTTTTCTGTAAGGCTAAATATTGATTACCTTATCCGATTTGATAATTTCCCTCAAATTTTATTGTCTATTATTAATATTGATACATAACTGCTCACCCTTGATTTCAGGATATTTTTAGACTTAGTCCATTGATCAATAGGCTGTTTACAGCTGCAGTCTTATCATATCAGTTTGTGGAGGTGGAACCTGGCAGAGGAGCGGAGCTAGTGTTTTTGGTGACTACCTTCGTCCAGGTGGGAGATTACCAGATTACAGAAGTTTCCACTGCCATCTTCTAGTCCTCAAGGAGAGAACATGTTGATCTTCTTGAGATTGTGGAGGTGAGACGTGACTGATTTAGCCGTGGCTAGGATTTGAGATTAGTGTCAAGAAAAAATTAAAGAATTCCAAAGATTAGGCAGAGGTGGTCAGTTTTGGAGTGATATCTGCCGATTTTAGAGATTCAAGCCAGCGAACGCCAGTGGCTGGAATTGGTTTGATTGGGTGGAGAAGAAATTCAGTTTTAGTACACTGCATCTAATATGATTTGCTCTGTTTGTGGATGTCCTGAAGTGAATATTTAAATCAGAGTTGTTTTAAGCATTAAAAATATACAAACACTTGGTTTCAGCATCTCCTGCGCCTCCCTGTCCAATTTCCTTGAGGTCAAGAAGGCTTCCCTAATTAATTCCACATCCTTCTTGACAATGGATTCAGGCTTACAAAATAAATCAGCGCGCCCTACCCCTTCCAGGCTTCTTTTGATGTATTGAAGCCAAGGAATTCAGGATGCATTATCGAGAGACATACACTCTCTGAAATTTAAATGGTTAAGAGTTAAATCTTTGTTCAGCCAGCACCTCAGCCAAAACACCAGGGGAGGCAGCGCAAGGACATCACTTAAATAGGGGACCCCCAGTTCCTCATGGACCACTTGGTTAGAGGTTCCGCGCGGAACACACAATAGGCGCTCCAGAAAGTCATTCTCAGCCACCTGGAGGGAATCCGCAGCAATATGTCCTCAGATTTCACTACCATAGCTAGCTATGACCATGCTTTTGGCTTGATAGACTTTCAGCATGGCTTCTGTTGGTTTCTTCCCTAATTTGGTGGCAAAATTAAAGATTGCCGCATTCACCCGGGCCAGGTCCCCCTTTTTCCTCAAGATCAAAGGGCCCCATTTTAGTTGATCATCAAAAAGAACCCCTAAGTAGGAAAATATATCGGTACGGGGGATCTTAGCAGGGTCAACACTAAATTGAAAGCATTTTTGGGGTTTTTGCCCCACTTGCATTATGTAAGATTTTGAGTTATTTATTGCCAAGTCCCGGTCAGTCATAAATCTAGAGAATGCTGTTAAAAGAGATTGCAAACCTACTGCGGTCCTAGATATAAGGAGGGCATCGTCCGCGTATAGCAGGACGGGGAAGCCACGCCTCCCTACACATGGATAGTCAACCCCGGTGGCTCTTAGTGCAGTATCCAGTTCATTGATGTACAAATTAAACAAAAATGGAGCCAGCATGCATCCTGGCCGCACTCCCCTCTTTATCTCAAGTCCCTAGTGGCCCAAAGGTCCTGAGAAAACCTGACATTAGCCTTGGTTGATTTATGCAGCTCCTCTAGGAAATAAAGAATGCTGTCATCCACCCCCATTGCCCTCATGGAATGCCACAATTTAACCCTTGACGCAATCAAACGCAGAGGACAAGTCCATGAAGGCAAGGTAGATAGTACCGGTGCGGGCAATGATATATTTGCTCAGTAACAAGGATAAATTAAGACACTGAGCAACAGTCGAACGTCCCGACCGGAATCCTAACTGGACATCCGACAGGATCTTGTGCTCCTCCGCCCAAGTGGTTAATCTCTGCAAGAGAATACGTCCTACAACCTTGACCACTGAGTCAATGGGGGAGATTGGCCTGTAGCATTGGGTACTATTCCTGTCACCCTTCTTAAAAACAGGAACTATGGTGGAAGAGGCCCAAGACTGAGGGCAGCCGTTCTTAGCTGCTGCGTTAAACCCAGCCTCCAATACCGGAGCCCAGAACGGGGGGTCGGACTTGAATAGATCAGGAGGAATACCATCTGGGCCCGGCGCTTTATTAGTGGATAGCCCTACAACACCAGCCATAACCTCACCCTTTTCAAAAATTATTACAGGAACATTTGTATCCCGACCTTCTTGACAAATATGCTCCGTAGGGCTATCGAACATAGATTTAAAGTGGAGCACCCATTCCGCCTCAGTGATATGTGAATCTAAAGCCCCCCTCTCTTCTTGACCAAAAAGGGGGTGATTCACAACGTTCCAGAACCTAGAACTGTTCCTGAGAGTACTTGAGTCAATCAACTCCCTCCACGCCTCCTCCTTCAGGGCACCCTTTCTTCCGGCCAGGGCTGACTTATATTCTTTACGACAAACACGTACCTCTGTTTGTATTCTTGGTTTGGCTTTCACCTCTTGCTAGCAAGACCTAAGAGATACAGTAGAGGTCAAGTGCTCGCTCCCTGCGGCTGCGAGGGTCAGTCTCCGCAGGATCTGCTGCATTTTATGTTTTTATGTATGAAACCGCTCGAAGGTATTTTCTGGTTCCCATTTTAAAAAGAATGAATTTTAGACAGGCTCGCCCTGCCCTTATGTATCTTCAATTGTTGAAAGAGGACTGTGTTAGTTTTATAGTAGGGTCTTTAAAAGCTTCTGTGAAATCACCCAGGGGCCTGTATCGAAATGTAGACAATGGTCGATCTAGGTGCGACCTATTTTTTAGTAGGTCTAGCTTGCACCATTAAGTATCTATAACAGGAAGTTATGCTTCTCTGGCATATTGCACTTTGAATAACTTGTGGTGGCTGGGTTTTGGGTTTTTACTTATAAATTGTGCAGAGAGTTTGACTTTTTAAACATGTTTTGTAGTATCTTTGTTTTTATGTATATGTATCTGTGTAACTTTTATGGTTTTCTGATGTAAAACCGATTAAAGTTTATTTGATTGATTGAATATTTAAATCAGGCAACAGAGTCAAGGGATAGCAGTTTGAGATAAACCCGGGGGTCATCTAGAATGGGGCAATGGAGATGCCAAGATCCTTAAGGCGTTCATGCATGGTTTCAACAGAGGGATTATTGATAATAGGCGTTAGGATGGAGCTCTGAGTAAGACTCTATGAGATGGGCGAGAGAACAGAGATGATGTGGCAAACTGACCGTTTGTCGCCACTGTGAGAGATGCGAGTGGAGCCATCGAGAATAGTCCCCCAGGGCCCACGCTGTTTTTCAAAGTCAAGAAGAATTGGGGGCCGCTCTATCAAAGGCTGCAGGTGAACCCAGTGAGATGAGGACGCAGGGGATGCTTTTACCAAAGGTGCGTAAGATGTTATCGGTTATCTAGGACCTCATGTATCATGCCCGTTTCCAAACTAGGGATGTGCAATCTCTACACCGACGGGTTTGCGAATGGTGTTGCAATTTCCTATTGCATCCTATTAACAATAGGCTGCATAACAAATGGTCCCCTTGAAGGGCTTTGCAAACCAACCTGCCTGATTAATATTCATGAGGCCGGGTGCAATTTGTGACCTTTTGTTAACAGCGGCCAATGCGGGGATGGCAGCTTGAAGGGAGAGACGACTACTGTCCCTGCGCTGCTCTACAGTGACGAGTGTCGTTTGGAAAGACATCGTAGCATCGTGGGTAGCAGGCAGAGGTCCCATGGCTGTTCCTCCATGTGATGCTGATATGATTGTCTTCACCATTGCCAGTCAGTGAGCACCCGACGTAGGTTTTGACCACAGTGGCAGCCACAAACCTTTGATACATTCCTTTCCAAACCCCAAATAGAAGGGGTCCATCCCTTTCATGACCCCCCCCCTATTTGAGACCCATAAAGGATTGCCTGTTACAGGTTGGAAGAAATGTCAGATTCGTAAACGGGCTTGTGTGCACTAAGGGGCAAACGCTGTAACATGGGAATGGGAGGGTCTGTGACCACAAAAGAGCTTGGTACATGGGGCCCCATAAGTCTTGCAGATTCAGAATTCCTACCTGTCCCGCAGCCACACTGAATATATACCCAACATACATTCTCCTCTTGGACACGTTTTATTAAGTCGCAGGATGCACATTTCTCAATAGTCTTTTCCAGCAAAAGGAAGCCTGACATAGGATGTTAATTTTCAGCATTAGAGGGGTGGAGTTTAGGTTTTGTTATAAGAATCTTCACATGCACAGTTTAAGGCCATTCTGAGCAGAGGAACTGCTGAGGACAAGCCACAGAGGAAGAAAGGACTGAGTGAAATATTTGGCAGTGGTGGGGGAGACTGGGACAGCAGCAGTGCCCGGGCCCTCATCAGGAGATCACTGCAGCTGGCACCGCCCATCACCCCGCCAGCGCTGCCAATGACGGTGCCAACACAACCACTAACCATCTCACTGTTACAAATGTGACAATCCAGACTATTCCATGCCCCAAAGCTTAGGGCTTTAAATGGGATGAAAAAACTTGGAGGAGGGGGTGTCTCTCAAAGGGGGGTGACCGATGTCATTAAGGGCGTGCCCTAAAAACACATAAGCTATGAATTTGTGCTGAGCATAGTGCGCTGCCGACTGGTATTTTACTGCTTCTGTCATTGCATCCAGATATATAATACAACAAGCAACATTACACATACAAGAAGTCAGGATTATTGGCTTTGTCAATGATTGTTAGTTGCGTAAGATAAATGAACAACAACTAGGATTTCATTGTATAGAACATTGAAAATGCTTCATTTCTTAACTGATGAGACTGTGACAGAACAAGTCTCTTTGAAGTTACCTCAAAGGCGGTGAAGGGTGGAACTATTGCAGAGGTAATGTTTTTTTTTCACCCTGAGGGTGAGGGCAGAAATGGAGAGCCCGATAGGGACCCTTCTCAGGACCGGCTTTTTGAACTGCTGGTGCTGAGCACCGGCAGGACCCGGCCCACCTAAAGCCCTGCCAAAACTATGAGAATGTCTTGGGTGGCAGGTATAAGTCATTTATTCTGTTGCAGGTGCTCATCTCTAAATTAGAGAGGCAGCGCCACCATGTGGCAAACTGTCATAAATGCCGGTGTTAGCAACTAAGTGCTGGTGCAGAGCCCCAGAAACCACCGGCTCAAACTAAGCACTGGCCACCAGAGTATGAGGTGGGCTTGGTATCAGAGACAGACAAGAGAAGAGTTTCTTCTGAAATGAGGGAGAAGGAATTCCAAGGATGGATTGGTTTGGTGATGCAGTGAAAGGTCGAACCAGGAAGAGGGATGTTGGGGAGTTCCATTCTGATGGAAAAGATATTGCTGGAGAATTCAAGTTCTTACTGAGGTGCCTCATTTTGTCAGTAGGAGGTGATGAGAGTGTGTTACCGCCAGACGCATCGAGCTGGAGGAAGACTGGGCACAGGTCTGAGGATGAATCATTTTAAACAATTTCTTGGGTCTATTTCCAGGGAGGTAACTAGAGACTCAAGGAAAGCAGCTTTAGTTGATAGAAGGGTGGATTTGTAGCTCTTCCTTTCCAGTGTGAGGGGGTGTAGGGCCAATCCTTCAGACCCCTCTCTGGAGACAGATGCACGATGAGCATCAACTATACCTTCTACATTTTTGGAGATGACATTACTGACACAGGAAAGAAAGTGGAGGAGCAGAGAGGAGGAAGGGCAGTGTGTGATATGATGGGCTGTTTGATGAAGTCATGAAGTCGGCTTGGAGTACACACACTAGGAAGGTGGCAGGAGGTGAGGGATGTATGTATGTATGTATGTGTTTTTTTGTAAAGCGCACTGCTGCCTTGAGGCGTCGTGGCGCTGTAGACCGCTGGGGAACCCGTCCTGGCTATCCCTGTGAGATGGTCCCTCCTGGGTATCTCCAAGGTGAAACCAGGCATCCCCGGCGAATGTGGGGGGCCGTTGTGGAGATGAGGCAAGCTAATGCCCAGAGTTGCCGAGTGTGATCCCTGGTTAGAGTAGGCACCGAGGCGAGAATTATCGAGTCCGCTGGCCCTGGTCCACGACCCTGCCGCGTTGGGAATTGAACCCTGGTCCCGGGCCGTCCTCTGCTTCCGGGTCTGGTGCCTCTAACCAGTGAGCCACACTACTCCACGTAATGCTAATTCATAGACTTGCAGGAGCGGTAGCCAGAGGCGTAGCAGGGGGGCCAAGGGAGTTTTTGGGGTGGCAGCATCCCTCAGGCTCTCACCTGCAGCTGCCGCAGCATTCGCCAGCACCCCCGATCTTAGATGCGGCCTCTGCGGGGGGCAATCACAAGGACCGCCACTGGCGGCACTAGGTCTAGCTATGCCACTGACTGTTCTCTCAGATATTACTTTAAAAAAGAAGGAACAAGTTGAGGAGCACAGGGGGTGGTGGGTGAAGGAAGGGAAGAAAGATGGGGTGTCAAACATTAGGGAGGTCACGGGAAGGGGATTTATTGGTAAAATAGTAGGAATGAAATGGATGTGGTGGAGAAGTGGAAATGTGAATCGGGAAAATAAAAAGAGGTGATTTGGGACAATGGGTGAAGATGGAGTTGAGTGATGAAAGAGGGTGGGGTGTGCAGGCGCAGCTGGTAACTTTTGAAAATGGTGGGTCAAGCAAAACGCCCCGCCGCTTCCAAAATACAAATTAAAACATCCCCTCCCTCCAAAAACAAATAATAAAACACACCTTCCTCCAAAAGCCCATAATAAAGCACCCCCTTCCTCCAAAAGCCTAAAATAAAACTACACTAACATTTGAAATAAATGAAATTCAAATAAATGGTACTTACCCATAAGTGCACGTCCTCCTTGGTGTTCAGAACTACAGTCTGTTGTGGTTCTCCCCAACCAATCGAGATGCTGCTTTCATGCTATTAACCACCATGAGAGAAGCGCCAGGAGTGGATGGAGTGGGCTGGCCGGGCGCTCCTTCAGGCCCTGGAGGTCTGTGCTTGCTCTCCACCCAGCTGTCTAAGACAGCTCGGGATGGAGAGCTTCAAAGTGCGCATGTCAGGCTGGCCATCACAAGACAGCCGGAAAAACTGACATGCGCACTTTAGCACGTCCAGCCAGCCACTGCTCCAGTTCTCCATGCTGCCGATCGGCATCAGAGGACACGCCCTGCATGTCTCTTGGCTCCTGGGCAACGCAGCACGCACATCTGTAAAAAATGAAGTGGCAATGAAATGATTCATTGCCATTTTATTTTTTCACGTAGTGGGTTGGGGGTGGATGCTCCCCCACCCTTGTGGAGAAACTGCTGCTGAGGGTGTGAAGACTGAGTGGGGAGAAGGTAGAGATGACAGGTGTGGGATTGAGAGTTGCCTGGTGTTTGAGATCAGGACAAAGGTTTGAGAAGATGCGCTGGTTGATGTTGGAAAACCGCAGTATGATTTGCCCATCATTGCAGGTGCTGAGATGCAGCTTTGATACCGGTGACCAGCGGTCACCAATTTCTATCCGTGCGGATCTTGTACTTATCAAGGGAGTGAAGAAAGGATATAAGTCAGTTCACAAGTCGCAGTGTCTTGGGAGTAGAAGATGAGGCTGGTTATCACATCAGCTGCCCTGGATTAGAGTTCAGAGCCTGGCTCTTGGAGGCTCTTGAGGCTTTTGGAGGCTCTTGGAGGCCCTTGAGGCTCTTGAGGCTCTTGAGGCTCTTGAGGCTCTTGGAGGCTCTTGAGGCTCTTGGAGGCCCTTGAGGCTCTTGGAGGCTCTTGAGGCTCTTGAGGCTCTTGAGGCTCTTGGAGGCTCTTGAGGCTCTTGAGGCTCTTGAGGCTCTTGAGGCTCTTGGAGGCTCTTGAGGCTCTTGAGGCTCTTGGAGGCTCTTGAGGCTCGTGAGGCTCTTGTAGGCTCTTGAGGCTCTTGGAGGCCCTTGAGGCTCTTGGAGGCTCTTGAGGCTCTTGAGGCTCTTGAGGCTCTTGAGGCTCTTGAGGCTCTTGAGGCTTTCTTCAAGGGTTCAGGGAGGGAGATAATGTCTGAGCTGTGGCAGCCTGTGGGGTCTATTCACAAAAGTAAATCCGCACGTGTGCAAGTTACTCTTACTTTCTTGAGCAAATTTACTACTTTGGGCTATTCACAAAATCAGAGTGTAAAGTTACTCAAAAGTGTAGACTTGGGGGTAGTTAAATGGGGTACATTTGGTTGTTTTTCCTTTTCATGTTAACTCAGGGGAAAGTATATACTTAAAAGTTCAGTGCTGATCTGTTGTCCTTTAAACTGTAGCAGCTGACCTCTGGTGTGCAGGGCTCCGCATTGTATGTGATAATTGACGCAATAAAACATGTTTATAAAAAAGTGCAGATTTATACGCAGGGCCACTGGCATTATTCGGCAATTAGGACTAAATTATGCAACAGTGTTTATCAAATTATGTGTCAAAAAAAGGCAAATTATGCAGATTAATGTATCATATTTTGTTAGTATTGCCCATTATTTTGACATTTTTACATGTCTATTCTTCATGGGCAAAGGTTGCACCTCACAGGTACCACCTTGACACCCAAATACAGAAATAAGCAACAGAAAGGTGACCAGTCAACCTTTGCGAAGGGCCTTCCACTAAGCGGCAACACATTTTTTTAGTAACTCTTGAACCATTTGAGCTAGAAACAATTTTTTGCTGACATTTGCAGATTATGATGCAGTTGATGGATTATGTAGCAAATGCAATTCCAGTACCGGGAAAAAAAAGGCATGGAGCAAAATGTATGAGCTTAAAGTTACAACTGCTCCTTTTAGGGAATAATAAGCCCAACACCACACATAGCCAACCACAGATACCGCAACACCCTGCCGTAGATACTAATGACGGCTAGGACTTAAAATAGAACCACATGGAAAACAATATTAAACTAAATTAAATTATTTTAAATGGTTAAAATGTGCATATGTATATATTAATGTTAAAAAATTATCTAAAAATGTAAATATTTTTATTAATGTATTTCAGATTTTTTTTTATCTCATTTTTGAATTTTATAATTGATGTAGTATTATTTTTGTAAAATATAATTAAAATAGTTGTAATTCATTCTGTACACTAATTTGAAATATTATTAGTAGGTAAAAATAATATTCTTTGTTTTTCTTCAAGTGCGAATTTGTTGTGAATAAAATGGTAAAAAGAATTTTAATTAAACTTAATATATTTAAATGAATTAAATATTGAATTCAACATTTTTTTGTTTTAAAATGTTGTTCTACTTTTAAAATAGGCAAATCAAATTAATTTTCAACAATTTTATTTTTTCAATTTCAAAAAACTTCATTTTTTTTTACCTTTTCCTATACTTTACCATAGGGAGACCTTCAACCTAAAGTTTAGGGAAGAGAAAAAAAGTTTCTTTAATTCGAAAATAAGGTGTAAAAATAAACCCAAGTGTCTTTAAATTTGACTAGGAAAGTTTTGGAAGAGATGTGCTTGAATCCGAGAAGCCTTGTAGGAGGATCAACAAGGAATCAAGATTGAACTGAATAGTGTGCAAAATTAGGGAGGGCAGTACAATTCTAGCGATAGATTCATGATGTTGGAGAGAGTTAAAACAATGTGAAAGTTTAGAACAAAAGAAGTGCAGCTGTGCCAAAAACAAAGCACATTTTATCAAAGCAGGATACCCAGGGTGCAGCCATCACGGTGCACCCCTGAAGACTCAGAGGACATGGGTCTGGGAGCAAGGAGCATGAACACATGCCACCATCACAGTGAGGGTCAGGGAGCAGCTGTGGACAGGAGAGCAAGAGACAGGCAGTCAGCGTTCATCTTGGCCACAAACATTGCAGCAGACAAGAGGAGACTGGAGGAGAAGCAACAGCGGAAAGGAGACGTGAGGCGTGGAATGAAAAATAATGATGAAAGGGGGAAGGAATCAGTAAGGAGCAGCAAGGGAGAGAAAGAAGAGGAGGGCGCGGGAGGAGGGAGCTGTAGAAAGAGTAGTTGGAGACGATAAAGGAGGAGGAAAGCTGACAGGAAGAGTAGATGAAGGAGAATTGACAATAAGAGGAGGCTTGCAAGGAGAACTAAAAAAAACTTTTACCCGATGACTCCTCCTGTCTCACAAAATGTCCATTCCCTTCCTCGTCTGCCTTCTCCTCATCTTATTTAATCCTCCTTTCCTCCATTTCATAGTTCCTTCCTTCCTTCATTTCCTCCTTCCATCCTTCCTACTTTCCTTCCTTCCTTCCTTCCTTCCTTCTTCCCTTCCTCCCTACCTACCTCCCTTCCTCCATCCCTTCCTACCTTCCTTCCTTCCTTCCTCCCTCCTTGCTTCCTTCCTTCTTTCATTCCCTCCCTCCTTCCTTCCTTTTTTATATTTATCCTTCCTTCCTTCATTCCATCCTTCCTTTCTTCCTTCTTTCCTTCCTTATATTCTTCCTTACTTCCATCATTCCTTCTTCCCTTCCTTCGTCCCTTCCTTGCTCCTTTCCTTCCTTCCTTGCTTCCTTCCATCCTTCACCCCTTCCTTCTATGTTTCCTTTCTTTCTTCCATCCACCCTTCCTTCCTGCCTCATTTCCTTCCTTCTTTCCTTCCCCCTTTTTTCTTGTCTCTTTCTTCCTTCCTTTCCTCCGTTCCTTAGTACCTTCCTTCTATCTTCCCTTACTCCCTCCCTCCCTCCATCCCTTCCTTCATTATTTCCTTTTTTCTTTAATTCTTTCTTTCCTTCTACCCTTCCTCCATTCTTATACTCTTTCTTCCTTCTTGCCTCCTGTCTTTCCATACTTATGTTCTTCCATCCATCCATCCATCCATCCATCTTTCCTTCCTTCCTTCCTGCCTTGCTCCCATCCATCCATCCATCCATCCTTCCTTCCTTCCTTCCTTCCTTCCTTCCTTCCTTCCTTCCTTCCTTCCTTCCTTCCTTCCTTCCTTCCTTCCTTCCTTCCTTCCTTCCTTCCTTCCTTACTTCCTTCCTTACTTCCTTCCCTCCTTCCTTCCTTCTTCCCTTCCTCCCTACTTCCCTTCCTCCATCCCTTCCTACTTTCATTTCTTCCTTCCTCCCTCCTTGCTTCCTTCCTTCTTTCATTCCCTCCCTCCCTCCTTCCTTCCTGTTTTTATATTTATCCTTCCTTCCTTCATTCCATCCTTCCTTTCTTCCTTCTTTCCTTCCTTATATTCTTCCTTACTTCCATCATTCCTTCTTCCCTTCCTTCGTCCCTTCCTTGCTCCTTTCCTTCCTTCCTTGCTTTCTTCCATCCTTCACCCCTTCCTTCTATGTTTCCTTTCTTTCCTCCATCCATCCACCCTTCTGTCGTGTTCCGCGGCGCTTGCTGTATCCCAGCAAACGCACACACAGAAGAGCCGGGAGACTCACTTCCGGTTGGAAGTCGAGTCCCGGTCTAGTCTTCCTCAACAACGAGAGGTCGCAGAAACACTTCCGGGGGAAATGCTTAAATCTCGCGTTTCCCGCCGGCTCTGTGCTTCGGATTCTCGCCTGGATTCTCCAGTGTCGTGAGTGCTGTCCCCGAGCTGAGCAGCGTGTAGGAACCCTGGTGTCGTCCACGCTGAGGCGGAACCGGATCACCCTCCTCGCCGCCGGAGCACACCTCGAGGTATTGAACCTCCCCCGTTTCCTGAGTCTTTTTGTTTCCTCAGCGCCGGAGCGCTTGGGGAATTGCTTTGCTTCCATAGCGCAGGAGCGCTTGGGGGAGTACTTTTGTTTCCTCAGCGCCGGAGCGCTTGGGGAATTACTTTGCTTCCATAGCGCAGGAGCGCTCATGGGAGTACTTTGTTTCCTTAGCGCAAGAGCGCTTGGGGTTTTCCTTTAGTTCCATAGCGCAGGAGCGCTGGTGGGATTACTTGCCTTCCTTTGCGCAGTTGCGCTGCAATAGGGAATAACTCCACAGAGCTGGAGCTTGTTCTTAATCCAACCCTTGCCTTTCAGGGATGCCACTGTTTTAGCTTGTCAAATTGGTAAGCAAGATTGCGCAGGAGCGCCATTGCTCATGATTATTGGCTCTTTCTTTTGGCACGTTGCGCAGGAGCGCTTTTCTTTGGTTTTACTGCGGTATCCGTGTTCTGGAGCACCTCGCCTGGAGTAGCCTTCTTTGGAGCTGCGCTGATTCTGGGTGCCGTGATCCACAGAAGCATTGGTGAATCCCCGGAAGGAATAATTCTGTGTGTGTGTTTCAGGGGTTGGTTTGAACCAGCAGTTGGGGTTCTCTACTGATCTGGTCCTTCCTGTTTTCCTTAGGGCACCGAGATCCCCACACACCTAGCCGCTACGTCCTTTCTGGCTCCCTTCCCTGCGTCCATCTCATCCCTGCTGGGTCCTATTGTCCACGAGGGTCAGGTGGGTACAGGGACGGGTGCTCTTGTCGTCTCTGCGGAATTGCTTCACAAGCAGCGGTAAGTCTTGTGAGGCACCTGACACCTTCCTTCCTGCCTCATTTCCTTCCTTCTTTCCTTCCCCCTTCTTTTCTTGTCTCTTTCTTCCTTCCTTTCCTCCGTTCCTTAGTTCCTTCCTTCTATCTTCCCTTACTCCCTCCATCCCTTCCTTCATTATTTCCTTTTTTCTTTATTTCTTTCTTTCCTTCCACCCTTCCTCCATTCTTATACTCTTTCTTCCTTCTTGCCTCCTGTCTTTCCATACTTATGTTCTTCCATCCATCCATCCAGCCATCTTTCCTTCCTTCCTTCCTGCCTTGCTCCCATCCTTCCTTCCTTCCTTCCTTCCTTCCTTCCTTCCTTCCTTCCTTCCTTCCTTCCTTCCTTCCTTCCTTCCTTCCTTCCTTCCTTCCTTCCTTCCTTCCTTCCTTCCTTCCTTTCTTCCTTTGTTCCTTCCTTCCATCATTCCTTCTTCCCTTCCTTGCTTCTTTCCTTCCTTGCTTCCTTCCATCCTTCTCACTTTCCTTCTTTGTGTCCTTTCTTTCTTTCTTTCTTCCATCTTTCCCCATTTCCTTCCTTCCTTCCTTCCTTCCTGCCTTCCTTCCTTCCTCCCTATATTGTTCCTTACTTCCATCATCCCTTCTTCCCTTCCTTTGCTCCATTCCTTCCTTTCTTCCTTCCTTGCTTCCTTCCACCCTTCTCACCTTCCTTCTTTGTGTCCTTTCTTTCTTCCTTCCATCCTTCTCCATTTCCTTCCTTCCTTCCTTGCTTCCTTGCTTCCTTCCTTCCTTCCCTCCGTTCCCTTCCCTTCAATACATTCCTCCCTCCTACAGCCCTGGTCACTCCCATCATAGACCGAATGAAGTAGTAACTGTGTGCACTCCTTAGTACATACAGTGAATTGCACACTACAGAATATCATGAAGTCTACAAACAAGATTTGCGTGCCCTTAAAGTTTGCCCCTTTAGCATCTTACGCTCCCCATGATGCAAATCTGTCACTCATTCCTCCGTCTCCGCATGCTGAATTATAGGGATTTTTTTTTTAAGTCACCTTAAAAATAAATATTGAATTGTTTGTATATTAAATATAAATGTATTTGTTTGTTAAATATTCACTTTTAAATTTAGAAGAAAATAAACTAGAGCAATATGAACTTAATTTTGAAAGAAATCTTTAATTAATGAAAATATATTTAAATGAAATCTTTAACTACTGCATATAAATTTAAATGAAATAAAAAAAAACAATTCAGAAGTTTATATTAAAAAATATTCTCCACTTAAGGAAAAAATATTTGTTTACTATTCATGAATAATTACTAAACTAGATGTAGAGAAATAATTATAAATACTTTAGTTATTTTTTAATAAAAAAATTGTTACATTTAGTTTTAAATTCAAACTAGGGTATTAAAGTTTGTTATATTTAAATAATACATTTTTAACATGAATTTACAAATGTAAAGAATGTAATTAATGTAAAAAAACAATTAACATTAATTTATATGTATTTATATATTTAACTGTTTTAAATAACTTAATTGAATGTAACATTATTTCCAGTGGGGTTTTACTTATATATGACTCTATTGTGGAATCCAGTAGTGTAACAAAACTTGTATGGCCTCCCAGAAAATTGCATGGAGAGGGCCCCCATGCTCCTGACCCATACCAGGAGCTCTCCGGTCCCCCACACTGCTGGCGGGGGCCCTCTTGAGCTCACGACCCTGCACTGCAGGGGTTGCAGGGACTATTGTAACGCCACTGGTGGAACCACCAGTCGAGCATTAATGGCAGGATGGTAACTCCTTTATCCCAGCTTACCATTTTTGTGCAGAGTTATGACTCCACTACCCCCAACTAATACCACGGTAATGGGGAATACCATCCAGGATGACAAATGGCGACATGTGTCTTCACGTGTTTCTTACATTATCCGGACATTTGCTGGACATTAATTCCACCTAAGTTTAGCAGGTAGAGGCCTTCCTGGGTGTTACCTAAGCCTGGGTGGAGTTCAAGGAGTTCTGCTGTGCAGAACTCTGCTTAGTGACCAGAAAACTCAGTTGCGTTACGTGGAGTTCCGCAAGCGGCAGAATGTGTTCGGTTGTGCTGATTTGTAGCACTGGGTGTTTGTCCCTCGCTGTAAAATCAGCGTGAACGGCACCATGCACAGGGCAAGAGGGTGCCGCTTCTTTCTGCCGCTCGAGTAGAGCAGATTCCTCAACGTGAACGGAAGGTTTCTCAATGCAAGCGGTAGCAGCCGTCCGTGACCACCGCCTTGAGAAATCTCGTCAGGAGTTGGACTGTAGTAAGATTTTTCTCGCTCGCTTTCACCAACTTAACATTGGTGAGCGAGGAAAAAACTCCGCTCCGCTATGCCGAGTTTTTCGGAAATCCACGCTGTACATGGAGCGCAGAGTGGGAAAAACCCTGCAAGCGGAGCAGAATTTCATGCCCAGGCCTAGTTTTAACTCACGAGGTACCCTGGAAACGTAATCATAGTTTAGCCTTAAACTAGAGTTTGTGGCAGGAACATGACCACAGTTTCATTTGTAATCTGGTCCATGTGTGTCTTCTTTTATAAAATGTCTTTTGATTGTTTAATTTGCAACTTTGCTGCAGTGTTTTTCCTACATGTGGACTAGTGCTTCAGTGCCCCACACAGAGGTAGGAAGAGCTATACAAATGCTGCAATATAATACATAGTTACATAGTTATAAAGGTTCAAACAGATATGTTTAACAGGATTGGCACCCTTTGCCACAGCAGGAAATAGTCCCTGCTATGGTGAGGGGGCATTCCGAAAAAAAGATGGCACTGCGGCCACTCAACAGCTATCTATCCACTGCCGCACTCTAAGCTCACCCACCAACACTGGGGTCTCTGTGCTCCATCCCCACCACACAAATTCTCTTGGATGCCCTTGGCCATCTGTGCCATGCTCCCATCACTGCCAACGCCATACATTTGACCATCTATGTCTTCTAGGGGTCCCTCTAGTTTACGCCTTTGCTCATTTGCCAAAGCCATGTAACTCTTTATTCACTATATTAAAATAAAATGCGAATTATATGCAATGTATTGTGTGTTTTGATAGTATGCTGATAGTTTATATATTTATATATTTATTTGAGTAGCGGGTGCTTACGATTAAGCAGAATAACTGGAAGAGGTGTGGCGCAGCGGCCAGGGTGCCTGACTCCGAACTACTGGGTTCATGGTTCGATATCCGGTGTCGGCGGCAGGTTAGCCCGGCACCATGTGACTCTGGGCAAAAGCTCGCTTAATCTTCCCGATGGCCCACAGCACCGAGACACCACTTCGGAGGTAGCTGTGCGCTTTACAAATACTGGTATTTCATAACTCTTAAATGTCACATGAGCACGCAGGTAATTCTCATGTTATTTGTCTCACCTTATATCACAATCACAAGTTTTATTTTTCTCAAAATAAATGCTCTGAATGATATATAATAGCTGCTAACTGTGAAAGAGACTAGGACTTAAATATTCCACAAAAAATACAAATAATCCGGGGTCTATTATGCTAACAGAGAGTGCCTCAAGTCAACGATAAGATGTCTCGATAAAGGTGTTAACTGAAAAGTGCTAGGAGAAAAAGAAGGATTAATAGGAAGAATGATCCTTCGTTGTTTTAGGATACCTATCAATCACCAATGTGATCATTATCATCATTTGGGTTATCCATCCAACCTCCAGTTGTCCTCTTGATCATAGAGGGGTACTGGGCGAATTGTGACCTCTTCTGGATCATTCGCAGAAAGAGCAGAAAAAGAGAAAAAAACAGCAATTCCAACCATCAGAGAGGCACAGCTCCAAGGAGAGAGATCTAATCCCATCTAAGGCGGCTTGCAACCTATTTACCAACCGAGGCATGAGTTAGCCTTTTCTTGCAGCTACCCCCACAGCCCTGCTAACTGGACAAATGTAAATGAAGTACAAGTACAAGTTTGTGTTGATTCTATGGAAATACTGACAGTCATCCTGCTATAGGGTTAAGCATGCAGAGATTCATAAAATGCACAGTTTATAATATATTTCTGTGTGTATTACATTTACGTAAATCACTTACACTTTCATTACTAGTTCTCAGATTTTTGCAATTATATTGTTTAATTTATTCTCCACAACCAGAACCAGAACTCACAATAATGATAACTGATACACATTATCTCAAGGGAAGTCCTGGGAGATACCTGGTTCATAACTTGTGTGTTCCTTCATTTTTATTTTTATTTATTTTGAAGGTTTTATATAGCGCTGGCTAGACCCGGGGTATCAGAGCGCTTTACAAGATAAGGAGAGTATAAGGCGCATAGGGTATAAAAGCTTATGAAAGGCAGCGCAACAGAAATTTGAAATATACAAAGTACAAACAACATGAGCATTATACAAAACCAGATAAATAAACAGGGGCAGGAGCTATACATTGAAGTAATTAGGTAAATGATGAACAGGAGAACAGGGTAGATAAATTACTGAACAAATATCGTGTGATAGATAAGAAATCAGGAGTAGGACAGAGGTTAGGAACCCCAATAATAATTAAGGAGGTGGGTTTGAGGTCTTTTTTGAAACTAGAATGGGAGGGATTACAGTGCAGGTTTTTTGGGAGGGCATTCCAGATAATAGGGACATTGCCAGAGAAGGAGCAAGACTGTGTAGATTTCTTTTTATGCAGAGGTGGGATTAGGAGTAGGGTGTTGGTGCTTCTCAGAGGTCGAGTGGAGCCCGCAGTGTGGAGTTTCTTTGAGAGGTAATGCAGAGTGTTTTGGTGGAGGACTTTATGAGTAATGCAGGCGGTTTTGTAGGCAGATCTTCCTTCGATAGGGAGCCATTTAAGAGATTTGAGAGCCGCGGATATATGATCGAAGCGTTTGCAGTCCGTGATGAGCCTGGCAGCAAGGTTGAGCACAGCTTTGATTGGAGCTAGGTGTACTTTGGGGATTCCATTGAGGATGGCATTACCATAATCAATACGTGACAGAACAAGCGACTGAACTACGAGTTTGAAATCATCGGTGGGTATGAATGGTTTGATTTTCTTGAGGTGGCGGAGAGTGAAGAGGGCTCCTTTGGCAGAGTTTTTGATGTGAACATTAAGGGTTAGGGTGTTGTCGATAGTGATGCCAAGAGATTTGACGGAGTTGGACAGGGTGAGTGAGCAATTGAGTACATTGAGGTCAGGGATCCATGATTGAATGGGTAGAGGGTTATTTTTGGGGGAGAAGAGAATGATTTTGGTTTTGTTAGGGTTGAGTTTGAGATGATTGGAATGGTACCAGGTTTGGATCTTGGTAAGAGTGTTGTTCAGGTGTAAGATGTCAGCATAAGTTTTAATCTTGTAATATATTTGGGTGTCATCGGCGTAGAGGTGGTAATTTATGCCTGCTTGGTTAAGAATGAGGGTGAGGGGTTCCATAAAGAGGTTAAAGAGGGAGGGAGAGATAATAGATCCTTGGGGGACTCCAATGGAGACAGGAGTGGGGGTAGAGAGACAGTTTTGAATTTTGATTTGCTGAGTTCGGTGTTGTAGATAAGAGATGAACCATTTGTAGGCGGTGCCATTAAGGCCGAAACGGTTCCTAAGCACATTAAGTAGGGCTGAATGGTTGACTGTATCGAATGCTGCGGAGAGATCAAGAAGGATAAGAAGGCAGGTCTCGCCATTGTCAAGTGATTGATGGATGTCATCTATCACATTGAGCATTGCCGTTTCGGTGCTGCAGCCTTTTCTGAAGCCAGATTGAATGGGGTCCAGAAGGTTGAAATTTTCTATGTGTTTGCCTAGTTGTAGTAGGACACATATTTCAAGTACCTTTGAGAGAAGGGGGAGATTAGTGATGGGGCGGAGATTATTTAGGTCATTGGGGTCAGCATTGGGGTTTTTGATTATGGGCGAGATTTGACCAAGCTGAAGGGAGGAGGGGACACAGCCCGTGGAGAGAGAGGTGTTGATGATTTTGGTCCAGAATGGGGTGATGATGTGCTTAAGGGCAGGGACAAGGTTGGAGGGTATTGGGTCTTTTGTGTGGGAGGACGGTTTTAGATTGCCAATTATATTGAGCACTTCAAGCTCAGTGACAGGGAGAAAGTTGAGCAAGGAGGCATTGTTCTTAGGTTGAGATTTAGGGGAGTTTGTTCTTAGATTGAGATTTGGGGATGTGGAAGGTGAGATGCCTGAGGAGTGGTGGGGGGGTATGGAAATGGGTGGGTGAGGAGGCTCACTGGGGAGCGGTAGGATAGAGGGCAGAGGAGAGAGAGTGTCGTCTGGAAGGGGGGATGTGGAGTAGGCATTAGAGGTGAGGACAAGATTGGATTGGAAGTTGGAGGATAGTTGTGTGGGAAGGAAGGATTGGTCAATTTTGGCAATTTTTTCCGAGAAGAAGTGGGCAATTTCTTCACATCTGTCTGATGAGGCTGTCATATTAGGAGGTGCGGGGGAAGTTTGGTTTCGGATGATTTTGAAGAGTTCCCTGGGTCTGTTTTTGGCACGGTCAAGTTGAGTGCGGAAGAAGGATGCCTTTTCCTTGAGGATGTGTTTTTTGTAAGTGGATCTGGCACGTCTGAGAAGTGCAAGATGGGAGGATGAGGGATGGTGTCTCCAGGTTCTTTCCGACAGTCTGAGTGCCCGTCTCTCATTATTTATCTCTCTATTAAACCAAGAGTTTGAGGGGGTGTTTCTTTGGTTTTTGAGTTTAGGCGGGGCTAGTTGGTCAAGAAAATCTGTAACAGTATTGTTAAATAGTTCAGTGAGCTCATTCGCATTTTGGGAGGAGGGAATGAGAAGAAGTTGAGCTTGGAGTTTCGATTGTAGAACACCTTGGGGGATGCCTTTTAGGTTTCTGGTCAATTTCTTAGGTCTGGTAGTTTTTGGGGCAGGGAGGTTTGCTGAGGGAGCAATGGTGAAGAGTATAAGGTGATGGTCGGACCAGTCAGTGGGGATGATATTGGTAACGCAAGTCAGATCATCGTTGGACAGAATGACGTCAAGTATGGATCCTTTAGTGTGAGTTGGAGATTGGCAGAGTTGTTTGAGTTTGTTGATTTCAAGAAGTGTAGCGAGGAGGGAGATGGTGGGGTCATTGGTATCATTCCAATGGAGGTTGAGATCCCCAAGAAAGAGATTTTTTGAGTTGGATAATGCTGATTGCGCCAGTAGATCAGATAAGTCCTCAATGAAGGGCTGTGGTGGTCCCAGGGGGCGATAGATGTTGTGTAGACAAATTGGGCAGGAGTTCTGAGTTAACAGTTCTGCTTCCAGGTATTTGCATGAGGAGTAGCCTGGGTTAGTGATAAGGGAAATCTGAAGTTCCTTTTTGAAGATAATGGCTAGCCCTCCCCCAACTCTGTTAGGTCTGTCTTTTCTAAGAATAGAGTATCCCGGGGGGGAGAGAAGGTCAAGTATGCTCGTTGAGTGGTCATTTAGCCATGTTTCAGTGTGGAATGCAATATCAATGGATTCACTCAGGATAGTTTCCGAGATTTCCGTGGCATGTAGGACCGCGGAGCGACAGTTAACTAGCATGCATTTCAGTGGTGAGGGGTTGGGTATGGAGGGTGGGCAAGAGTGGATCAGCGAAAGTTGGGGTGGTGGTCTGCGGGAAGCAGGGGAGGAGGGGGTTCTATATGTTCCTATGATAACAGGGATGGGGGCATACGGGAGTGGAGGGTTGGTGTTCGGCAGATTAGGAAGGTAGGAGTTACAAAGGTCTGCGAGGTCGGACGGGGAAAGATGGTTCGAGGTGCGGAGAGGTCTATGCTTAAACGGCATCGGAGAGGGAGTGATCTCCAAAGGTTGTGTTTGTTATTGGGGATATTTGAAGGAGGGAGGATGGTGGTTTTATGGTGAGGGAGGGTTCTGGTACTGTGGACAAAGAAGTCTTTTCTGAGTCGGGCAAATTCCGTAGTTAAATTAGATAGGTCACATTCAATGTTGTGTAGGATCTGTGCAATTGAGGAGAGGGGAGGTATCAGGAGTGCGTGGTCTGAATTATTTGCAGAGGGTGGACTAATGTGTGAGTGGGGAGATGTGGTAGATGGTGTGGGGTGAGCGGTGACGGGGCTGGGAGGAGTGAGGGGTTCGGAAGTTAAAGTAGGTAGGACGAGTACAGTGTTGTGTAGGCTCGGGGTAGTCCGGGTAGAGGGAAGGACGGGGCGTGGGAGGTGGGAGGAGAATAGTCTGGGGATAGGGAGTGGTCATGATTAGTTGCGGATGGAGGCCTACTGTGTGAGGGGTGAGATAGGGTAGTAGGTATGTGGTGATGACTGGTGGAGCTGTTAAGTGAGAGTGGAGGGGTTAGGTTATTCAAGGGGCAGAAATCTTCAGGTGATGTGGTCAGAGAGGATAAAAGGGCATGAAGCGAGTGAGAAACAAATATATTGGTATGATGGGGATGTGTAATTATTGAGGGTTGGGGTGAGGGGGTGTGAGGAAGATGGATGTTTATTGGGGGTTGTGGTGGGGGTTGGGGGGTTGGGTAGGTAGAGCCTGAGGGGGTCGGGTAGAGAGGAAGGGGAGGAGCAGAGAGTGTATTGGATTGGTAGGAGTAGGGGGTGAGGAGTTGTGATAGGTGGTTGCGGGGAAAAGACGGTGGGGTAAGTAAGTGGTTGGGTCAGGGGGAGGGAGATTTGGGGGACATGGGGAGGGCGGGTCATAGGAGGGGAATGATAAGTAGGTGACAGGAGTTTGGGGCTACCGTTATTCAAGGAGGGGTCAGAGGAGTAAGGGTTAAGGGGGTCAGGGGTTCAGGGGGAGAGAGGGAGATAAGTGGGGGATGAGAAGTAGGTAATTCGGGATGGGGGTAGTCGTTATCAATAGGGGGGTCCAGGGAGGGAGATGAGGACAATTTTTAGAGGTTGAGAGTGGATGTAGAGTGGGGAGAGGGGGGAGGAAGAGGTTTGAGGGGCTCTGTTCGTTTGGGGAGGAGGAGTGTTAGGCGCTGAGGGGTTAAGGAGGAGAGACATAGTGCTAAAGTGGTTTTCAAAGATAGAAAGGTGGGATGGCGAGGCTTGTATGAGGATGTTACCTGTTTTGAAGATGGAGATATCAATATCACCATGAAAGGCTGGGGAGGGAGCGGTGGATATTTTAAATCCGTATGGTATATTGGTTGATTTAGAGATAGGGAGGTGTTGGAGGAAGATACTCTTCCATTTGGAAGGGCGCTTGGAATAGAACATGTAGTTGGTAATAATGGGGAGGTGAGGCTGAGGTAGTTATCGACAATGAGTGTTTCAGGGTTGCAGATGAGAAGTTTATGTTTGAAATTTTTCCTTGCGTGTTTGGAGAGATTAGGGGGGTAGAGAATGGTCCAGGAGTTGGGGCCTGTTTAGAGAAGGTATGGTCGTGAGGGTGATGGTCAGTGCTGTGAAGGGGCATGTTGGGTGGACGTGAGAGGGAGACAGAGAAAAGAGAAGGAAGTTAAAGGAGATGGGGGTAGGGGAGGAGAGGAGAGGAGAGGGGGTGCTGGGAGAGTGTAGGGTCGAAAAATCAGGGGCAAGATAAGGAGGTAGTGTTAAGCAAGAGAGGAATAAAATCAGGAGCAGATTCGATAGCAAAACAAATTACGTCACTGATGTTCAGTTGGGTAGAAAAGGTAAAACAAGCATGGTAGATATGATCAGTCAAGCAAGGGGGCAAATAAGCGAGGAAATACAGTCAGGCACAGGTAAGATATTAAAAGCAGATTCAGTGCTAATATGGATCACATTAAATAGGTAAACAAACACGATAAAATAGGGGAGTAGGATAAACAATGGAGGAATTAAAAATCAAGAGCAGATTAGGTAGCAAAACAGATTACATCGTAAAATTGGAGCAAATTAGATAGGTAAACAAACACAAACCTCAAAAGGCAAAAGATAAAATCCAAAAACAATAGTCTGTGGGGGAGCAATTATATTACATTATAATATTATATTATATTTTAGCAATATGAAGCAAGTAGCTTGGTTTGATAGGCACGATTTCCAGGGTTTACTCAGGATTTACGCCGATGGCGATCCCAAACCTTCTATGTCAATAAACATAGAAAAACAAGATGAGGAAGAAAACAATGGCTGATGTCCAGTCGGCCCCTCTGCTCATCTTATTGTGGACCACACAGGGCGTCAACCTGAAATCGCCTGACCGGCGCCATTTTGAAGATAGGCGACAACAACCAGAAGGGACAGAAAAATCAGTGTCCACTTCTTCATCTTTGTGCCGGGTGAGTCTTTCATGCTCAAAGGTGAGTTTAACTTGTTTCGTATCATGATGTCGCAATCAGACTTGCAGAGGCCCTGCAGACACAGCTGGGCGCACCTGTCGCAACCAGGTTTTAATCCGAATCAGAACTCAATCCTGTGTAGGTATAGCACTCAATGTTCACTCCGAAGCACAGTAGGGTCACCAGACAGCCAGCAAGGGCCCAAGGGTGCACACCGCTAGGGCTGGCTTGAGCTGGTGTGACTTACGGTGCGCCAGTGCCCGTGGTCATGGTGAAGTTTTCTTTTGCCAGGAGGGCTCTCACTCATCTGTCAGGAGGGAGCACTAGGGTTAGTGCTCTTCCATTTCTGGTGCTCTGTAGAAGTTTCAAGAAGTTCTTTGAGTTTCTTATTGCTCAAAGGCTGTAATTTCTGATGTTAAGAAGTTTCCCTCGTCTTCATTGCATGATATTTGCTCACGATATAGTGTCACTCATAGTCGCTGAAATGACACTCATAATTTCAGTGAAATTATGGAAATGTCACAAATGGCAATCTGAAACCTTGGCAGCTATGCGCTGGTGTTAAGTATAGTATCAGCAATTTGTGCACTTACTGACTTTGCTGACGTGTTCCTGTTCTATAGCCAAAGGCTTCTCAGCCGTGAGCCAGAATCGGGGAGTTAGAGGACGTTATGTCTGCATACAGTGGCACAGGCAGCCTAAGTCTTTTGGGGACAACAGGGACATGCAAGGTGGGATCGCGTTGCGCATCCAAGGCCTTGCTAGATTTTATATGTCCTTCTGGTGGTTAACAAGAATTTATATTCAGGTCAGAGCGCTCCGTGTGAATTGAGGCTCGCAGTGTTGCACCCCTATCAGTTCTGTACAGGTGAGTACACTATGCAATTAGCCCTGTGCAAGTTACAATGCTGTCACCACATTGATCAGGCAGATCCCAGGTGGCAGTGCCCCATTCTCCGCCACTATACAAAGAATATTATCGGGTGAGGTGCGCTTTACCACCAGACCCGCCCGGTAGGTGTCAGTGGGCAGGTGCAGGCGGGCGTAGGGGCAGGTGCAGCACTATTGTTAGCCTCCACTGCATCCTCTGCTGGAGTCAATGTGGGAGCAAATGAGCTAGGTACTGTGCACTCGCCCCTCGTCAGGGCCAGCGCTCTTTCAGGCCGAGACAGCACACAGTTAAAATGGCGGCTTGGGGAGGGTGGGAGTATCACCATACATGACAGTATCCCGACTCAAGGCCCCATTCTCCCGATTTTTTCTAAACAATCTCCCACTTTGCTCTTCTGAAATGTTGGCATATATGGTGATGGTTCGGCCGAGGAGCAGGGGCCCAAAATGAAATTACCGCGCCCTCCTGAGCGAATCAGCCCGCTCCAGTGTTATGGCAGTGGATCTTGATAACAGCGGGGTGTGGGAAGCGCAATGGCGTAGAAAGGAAAAGGGCCCACTAACCGGAGTGCGCTCGGCTGGACTATTGTGCAGCAGAGTAGCTCACCGCATCTGGGGGTAGCGTAGCTCGTCGCTCTCCAAACTCCTCTCTTGTGGCGCGCGTGAACAGGGCGCAACTGGGGGCTCCGCCGGCAGACCAGAAGTTGGCGAGGCGCATCTCACAGGAAAAGTCAGCCGTTCCTGGTGCAGCTGAGAGGGGCCCCGGTGGTGGCAAACTTCGGTGGGCAAGGCAATGCTCGGAAGGGCAGGCACGACAACTCAGGCACGCTCGGCTGCTAAATCGCACTGAGCGGCAGCTCACCTTCGCGGAGGCAGTGCAGTGTCTCCAGCCAGCTCAGTCCCGTGCCGCCATCTTGTCTCAGCCACATCACTTCCTGGGCCTACCTCTGGCTTCGGAGCTGCTCACGGGCGTCGATCCCCTGGTCACCAAGGCAGGGTGGGGGGGAGACTTCCGCGGTCCCCGCTGGGAACACTACGACATCGCAGCTCACTCATCCGCTTCAAGTTCGAGTGCCAGCTGGGCCAGCTCTCGCGGCCCTAGCAACCCGATAAGCAGGTCACAGCCGCACTTGTGGCGTCTTTCCGGCCACCTCCGATTTCTGCAGTCGGGACTGTCCGCCACGATCCGAAACCAGGTACCGATTGTCCGTCACCCCCTCAACAGCCAAAAAATGCACTTTTTAGGCGCGGGGCTCCAGACTGGTAGGATCCCTTAAGGAAATTAGCGCGGGCGGGCGCGGAACTCTTCTAGGCAGCACCCGCTCCAAGTGTAACTTGCTTTACCCTGTCCAGGAATGGTAAGTTGATCCATACCTGAAGTTGCCAAAGAGCCAGGAGGGATGCACCAGGTCGTACTTACATGATAATTGTTTAAAACATTACAGCATTACCTTTACCCATCTGCACACTTTAATTATGTTGGTCAGGTCAACCTTGGCCACTGCTGCCTCCACAGGAAAGTTCAGCTGAGTTCTTTTGCTAATTTTTCCTGACTTTGAAGGCGTAAAAAGTGTCATCGCCCCTACTTTCATCATGGTCTTGTGAGAGTTGCCCACAGCTAAAAATAAAGAGAGTCACAACTTGATAGTACCCAGATAGCTTTGGATTCATTTAATGACAGGTATGCAGTCTAGGTTTAATATATTACTGCCTTCAGAGGTGTGTGTCATGATGGCCATGTGATTTGTAACACTCATGTTGTTGCAGTTAAATTCCATTTCTGAATTATTTATGGGATGTTGTGAGATTCTTGAGGGCAAAAGTGGAGTAATTAAGAAAATGACAGATATATGTAGGATTTAATGATAGTGATGTTGGCAACTTCTTCTAGCAGAGTGTTTACATGTATTGTCATGCCTGGTAAATGAGCTGGAAAAAATTGGGGGCCTAATTTGGATGTCAGTCGGTAAGCCTCCGACTGCTCGTTGGAGGCTTACCGACTGGCATGGTAGGTTAACAATCCAATCACTGAATTACAATGTCGGTGGTTGGAGTGTAAACTGGCTGGTCAATCCAACTCGGTTCTGATGGGCTGAAGGAGCCCATCGGCCAGTCAGAAACCACCCTTAATACCTTAAGAACACTCTTTCCGCCGTCGGGATTATGATGTCAGTTTCTGACAGCCTTTCCATGTCGGCCTTTCCAACATTGTGGCTGTACGGGGCACCTATGGTGCCCTCTGAAAATCCCAGCACCGTGTGGCAAGCACCGCTAGGTTCCTGCCACACGGTGCAGGGATTTATACAAACTCCCCTTACTCAATGGGAGCTTATGCTGTGGGCGTTTTTGCCCGCAGCACAAGCATCCATAGGGAAATGGGGGGGGGTGTGACCGCACCATGTGCGGTCGTATCGTAATAAGGTGTGAGGATCCGCTGACCTATGGTTGGTCGTTCTCTCACAGAAACAGCATCTGCCCGTCATCGTAGCAAGGGCCTATATGTTGTATTGATAGTTTTAAAAAGGGGCACATGGATGGCTCAATACCACTTCCCAAAAATAATTTACTATCCTCTTATCTTTAATCATCCTATTATCTTGCATCCTTTGTGACACTGTTTGGGGATTACCAGCTCCTACAGCCTTCCATTCAGTATTGATCGTCTGACGTATGATTAGTAAGATGCTTGAATGATTTGTGAGTGCCAGTATTTTTCAGGAAGTGAAGCATAACACATGTATGCTCAAAAATGCCCATGCTAGGCACAGTTTGAATTATGTTTAAAATAATTCAGAGTACTGTTCCTTCTTTACTAAGACCAGCAAACAGCAGCGGTTCCTCCATTGAGGTGGAGGAATGTCGCCCGTCCTGCTGCAAGCACAGCACATGTAAAAAATTAAATGGTAAGAAAACGATTTTATTACTTTTTTATTGTTCTCAGCCCGAACCATGTGTGAGGGTGAGGTGGGGCCATTGCTGCTGATTGGCAGCAGGGGATGAGTGGTGCCCACTCCACTTTAAAGTGCACATATGGGATTGGCCGCCTGGCTTGCGATGGCCAACCCGACATGCAAACTTTAAATCCCTCCAATCCGAACCGTGTTAGACAGCTGAGTGGAGCAGAGACACGGGCTCCAAGTGTCTCAAGGAGCGCTGAGCCATCCTGCTTCAACCAATAGTGGTGCTTTTCTCCGCTGGTTAATATTATCAGCAGCAGAAGAGAAGAATCTGGATCGCTTAGGTGAGTTGGCTGTGGACTCTGCCGCTAGACTGGTGCTCAACCTGTCAAGACACTGCCACATCTCCCAGAACCTGCGCACACTCCACTGGCTCCCCATCAAAGCCAGAGTAACCTTCAAGATGCGCACCCACGCTCACAAGGCCCTCCACGACACCGGACAACCATACCTGAACAGCCGACTCAAATTCCACGCACCCCAGAGGACTCTACGATCAGCCAGGCTCTCCTACGCCACGGTCCCCCGCACCAGAAAGACCAGATCGGGAGGCTGCTCCTTCTCCTTCCGCGCGAGTATATATTAACACATTTTATTAAAATAGTTTTGTATTTTATTATATAGATGAACATTTCCTAATACATTTTACAATACATTTCTCACGCTTTTCCATTGTTTTCAATGAGAGAAAATGTCCTTTTTTCATTTTTACTAAAACATATGACGTAGACGCGTAGACGTAAGTTTCATAATTACGGAGATCGTCGCTGGAGAGAACAGAAGCAAGGGAGAGCTGCGTTAAGGTAAGATACATTTACATTCTTGAAATACACAGTGTAGTGGTAATGTTTATTGTAAGGAGAGATGAGGGAGGTATATCTATTTAGTAAATGTGTTTTACGTAGGTTTCATGTGTTTTCACAAACGAATTTCCGCCATTACATGTTGCAGTAGTAGTTCCACGTCGGGTCTTTTATTTCTAAAACTACATTTGTTTTGTTAAGTGGTTATTGGTATATATATTAAACACTTAGGGGTCGATTCCGATCCGGGTCGGACAGCTCTCCGAGAGCTGTTCGTAGCCTTACCTTGCAACCGACTCGTACCCGGAGCCGGTCCGTCCGGGCGAGGAAGTACGATGCGCATAACTGACAAAAATCCGACCGACACGTAGGCTGTGATTCAAGCTTCATTCTCCATCCGAGCCGTACCTCTGAACGCCGAACCAAGTCGCCCGGAAGCAGTATCCACAGCAGTTTCCGGCCGGACAAGTACGATGTGCAAATCATACACGCCGGACGGGTCGCCACATACAGCACGTCACAGCATCCGGAAAAGAAGCATATTAGGCACGATTTGCACCAGAACACAATCCACGGCTACGAGACGGACCAGCTTGCAACGGGTACGAGACGGAGCAACATGCAGCGTGTACGAGGCAAACACATCATGAATCCCATCGTGTCGGTCATACCAGTATTGTACATCTATGACCAGATCAGGAACAGACGCGGACGGCACAGATGGTAAGTCAGACACCTACCACACAAGCAAACAGCACGTACCCGCCAAATGTCACACACACCCAGAGGATCCATATCCTGGCCACCAGGAACTGCCCACCATAGGGGTTGCATGGCCAGCACCACTACCACCCCCACCAATAGGGCTTATGTTTCCCATAACTCCTGCCACCCGCACCCATAGGGGACCTGTTGCCCATCACTCCTGCCACCCCGACTCATAGGGCTTATGTTGCCCATCACTCCTGCCACACCCACTCATAGGGCTCCTGCCACACCCACTCATAGGGCTCCTGCCACACCCACTCATAGGGCTTATGTTGCCCATCACTCCTGCCACCCCCACTCATAGGGCTTATGTTGCCCATCACTCCTGCCACCTCCACTCATAGGGCTTATGTTGCCCATCATTCCTGCCACCCCCACTCATAGGGCGTATGTTGCCCATCACTACTGCCACCCCCACCCATAGGGGACCTGATGCCCATCACTACTGCCACCCCCAACCCATAGGGGACCTGTTGCCCATCACTCCTGCCACCCCCACCCATAGGGCTTATGTTGCCCATCACAACTGCCACCCCCACCCATAGGGGACCTGTTGCCCAGCACTCCTGCCACCCCCATCCACAGGGGACCTGTTGCCCATCACTCCTGCCACCCCCACTCATAGGCCTTATGTTGCCCATCACAACTGCCACCCCCACCCACAGGGGACATGTTGCCCATCACTACTGCCACCCCCACCCATAGAGGACCTGTTGCCCAGCACTCCTGCCACCCCCACCCATAGGGGACCTGTTGCCCATCGCTCCTGCCACTCTCACTCATAGGGCTTATGTTGCCCATCACTACTGTCACCCACACCCATAGGGGACCTGTTGCCCATCACTCCTGCCACCCACACCCATACCTGTTGCCCAGCACTACTGCCACCCCCACTCATAGTGACTATGTTGCCCATCACTCCTGCCACCCCCACCCATAGGGGACCTGTTGCCCATCACTCCTGCCACCCCCACTCATTGGGCTTATGTTGTCCATCACTACTGCCACCCCCACCCATAGGGGACCTGTTGCCCAGCACTACTGCCACCCCCACTCATAGTGACTATGTTGCCCATCACTCCTGCCACCCCCACCCATAGGGGACCTGTTGCCCAGCACTACTGCCACCCCCACCCATAGGATGAGTGATGCGCCACACATCCATCATACACAAACATAAGGTAGTCTGTGACAAATGCCCACAACAGTGATAATGACTTCAAACATACAATGTAACTACCATCACATGTGTGACTAAAAACTGTGTGTGGCCTACACAAGGCAAGCATCACTATAGCACTGTGTCAATGTGCACTAACACCCCCTCACTGTGTAGAACAAAAGTTAAGTGTGGGGTTCCAAACTGCAGCAAATGTTGAGCATTGTGGTAATGGGGTCTAAAAGCCCCCTCATGACAGTTACCAAAAGGTAAGTGTCATCATGGTCAAAGCTGCAAATGCTAAACAGCATGTATGATTCCTGCTCCCAACACATGAAACACTTTTGTGGCAAAGTAGTGGTTGTGTCCCATACCCACAGTGATGTGGTGAGGCTAACAGTGCTGTGAAAACCTAATATACTCTCGGCCATGTGCAGACAAGCACCACCCATGGGGGCTAACATTGCATACAGTGTACAAGGACACAGAAGCAGAAGTGACCATCACAAAGCATACACACATCTCGAAAACAGACACACAAATCAAAACATCCTGTGTAGACTGTAGGTGTCCGGTCACAAACTCCCATTCCATGGCAGCAATGGGACCCAACAACCAGGATGAATGTGCAGAATGATGTGATATGACTCACAGGGACAGCAGGGAAAATCACAAAAACAACCTCCAGACAATGGCCCACAACAGCAATACAAATGCACTGGTGCAGATGCACAAACACAAACAGGCAACCTCACACTGCACATCTGACACAACATGTGTGTGTGTGTCTCAGTATCCCCAGGCAACTACAAAACACATGAGGGGGGCTGAAGCACAGTGAGACAGATGTGGACACAGTGCCATACAAAAGTAAACCATCATTGGGCCCTCCTTAGTGGGCAATCAGGCATTGTGAGATGAGAGGGAGCACAACAGACACATGTGACACAAGCGGGAATGAACAGCAACTAACACAGCAAGAGACTGACACACAAAAGCACTACCCCCAGGGACCAGACATTGGGGTGACACAAGCATGCATGACACGTCCACTGTGATGACAAAGGTAGATGTCATACAAACTGTGAAACCCAGACACGTGTCCTGTGCCACAAACGTACATCACACCTACCCAAACACGAATCACTCAGCATGGCCCGTCATCCATGGACAAACGGGAGCTAGGGGCCCATCCATGTAAACATTTACATCAGTCCACCCTCAACACCACACACCCTGAAATGCACCAATGTGCATCTGTGAAGCCCACAATGACTGGTGACATTGCACATGCGCCCATGACAAACACAGTAATGTTGGGAGGAACTAAAGTGCACAGACTCATCACACAAGGACAGTCTACAACCGTGGTGAATGACAGACATACTGCACAGTATGTGGTACATGGCCATGACGTCAAAGCTCCCGTAACCTTCGAAATACCTGCCACAGTCCCAGGACAATGCAGAAGCCAAGGAGAACCACAAGGCACACATGCGGACACCTGCCAACATTGCAGCCCTGAACCGGACGAGTGGGAGCAGTCACACACACATACACATGTCCCAATCACTTAAAGGTACCAGCTAGGGGCAACTACATGCTATTGCGAACAAAGAAGTGCCTTGGGAACCCCTGACTGTGTCCCATCTGCGTCTGACCACATCATCACCAAACACCAATTAACAGTAGTGTGTCATGCACCCACACATCTGGTAGCCCAGGGCAAAGATGTGGGATGAACACAGTACAACTCAGCAAGCATCAACAACAGGAACATATCAAGGGAACACAACCTGTGTATGAAAAGGGATGTTGACACACACACACATGCCCACACAACACACACCACGGGCCCAGGCAATGTCACAGAACAGCACACTTACTTGAGGGGACTCAACTCCTGTGGAAGCTCAGCTGTGCCAAACATAGTCCCAGCAGGTCTCAGTCATGTCAGCAGAACCCGTCGTCAGTCAGCCATCAGTTACCACACAATGACGCCTCTGGTCACAACAGCCTGTGTACGGCAGTGCCCCTTAAGTCATCTGCACATACTCAATACATATGTCCAGCAAGTTGCACAGAGGACCCAGATTCTCCTACACCAATGATGCCCACACCTACATGTCCAGTGGAGATGTGACCACAGTCAGGGAAATAGACAAATTGGACAATGGGAAGCACATCATATGTGCATGTGTGCAAGCCACAGATGTGACCATGCAAATTAAATGTTCACAGAGATGTTCACAAATTGTTAATCATGACACACCCAGTTAGCTGCAAAGGATGACATGGATACCGACCAGAATAGGATACATATCTCATGGACCACATGGAGTACCTCACATCAACACCTCAGTATTCAACATTGGAAATCCAGCATTACAACTGCAAGGTCATTCTAAACATCATCAGCATAATGTACAGCTAAATCTAATTCACAAGGATAAAGAAAAAAGCTTTATTCAGCAATTTTTAGATGCAAAGTCCTTTCCAAACAGAAGCCAATGGCCAGTCCATATCCAAATGTCAACAATGTGATTTGAGAGACAACTGTCACACGTTGCTTGCCTGCACTGGTAAGGACAGGGGACATCCCCTTGGAGGGGCATCCATGGGGGCAGGCCAGGCACCGTGGGTACAGGATCAGGGCTCAGCAGAAGGAGGCAATGAAGGGGTGGTGGGTGCAGGAGAGTCACTGGCAACTGCACTGGAGCTGACTGAAGTAGTGGGTGCAGTAACAACTGTGGGGCACAAGTCAGATGGGGTGGGTGCCGGCACAACTGCAGTGGGCAGGTCAGATGGACTGGACTGGGTCCCCACTGCTGTGCCCAAGTCAGACTGGGTGGTCGTGGACTCCACTGCAGTGCCTAACTCAATGGGAGCGGAGTGGGGTTCAGGTGAGGTCGGCAGGATGGGGGGGGACACGGTCCCCACATCAGTGGCACAAACTGTCTGACCGGGGGTGGTGGGGGTGGAAGAGCAAGTGGTAGGGGGGGAGGGCCTGAGCATTTTGGGGATGGTGTATCTGTGGGTGAGGGAACCTGGGGCAGGGTGTGGCAGGGGAACCTGTGGAGTGGTGGCCTGGGGGATGGATGACGGAGACTTTGTCGTGGAGCTGCAGGGCGGGGGGTGGTGTCTTGCTCTTCCGGCTCCGGGGGGACTTGCAGGTGGGGGCCTCAGTCTGACTGCGCCTGGGGGAGGGTGTCCGGGTGTGAGGGGCACTCCCTTCTGTATGTGGGGACTTCCTCTTCCCCTTGTAAGTTGGATCTGCTGGGTCGGTGGGGAAGAGGCCAAGGTCACAGAGGAAGAGCTTCTGGGGAGTTGAGGTTGCAGGTGAGGCAAGGGAAGGGGGCTGGGAGGGAGAGGTATCGGAGGACTGCGGAGTGGTTGTGGATGACTGTGTGTGTGTCTGCAAACCATCCCCTGTGAGTGTGGTATCAGTCCCCTGAGGTTGTTTGTGTGCACGTCTAGCCCTTGATTTGGGTGTTTGTGTGCTTCCCGTGTCTGTGGGTTTGTGTGAATGTGCTGGTGTGTGTGCTTGGGACAGGTAGGGTGCTAGGAATCGTGGGTGGTGCAGGGGTGGGAGGGGTGCGGGACTGTTGGAGGAGGGACACTGCTGCCGTCAGGGAGGAGGCCACGGACTGATTGGTCCTCTGTAGGGCAGACATGCCCAATGAAATGCCCTCCATGAATGACACCAGTTGAGTCAACAGACTGGTGTGTGCATGGAGGACACTCAGCATTGATGTCTGCCCTACATGGATCTGTCGAAGCAAGTCCACAGATTCCTCACTCAGGGCAGCAGGGGACACAGGGGCAGGGGGTGCGGTGCCTGGCATAAAGAAGACATGCTCCCGAACACTGAAGCCTCCACGGACCTCTGGGATGGGAGCTGATGGGAGGGTGGTGATGGTGGTGGTGGGGGCGGTAGCGGGGACAGCCTCACTAGCTGGGGTTTGGTGGCTGCTGACAGTCGCCTCCACAAGGGAGACATCCTCCGAGCTGCTGTGGCCCTCAGCTGGGGTGGATGGTGTTGAGTACTCCTCGGTGTGGCTCCACTCGCCCTCCGTGCCACTGGGTCCCCCGACTCCTCGCATTCTGTCTCAGTCAGGCTCTGTAGCTCCTCCTGGTCCGTGGAGCTGTCCCCTCCTGTGGCCGTGGATGTATCTGGATAGAATTAGGAAAAAAGAGAGCAACATCAGTCACCTGCACCGACTGCACACACTACAGTGAGTACATCACGTCACAGGGCAAGCCCTGGCATCATCAGCTGAACACTGCTCAAAGTGCTCACACTGTTTAGAATAACCCAATTGTCAGTCTCACCATCAACCATGGCACACATATCCCTCCTGGACTTGCACCCATATGTCTGTTGCATGTTGGATGCTAATACCCTAATGTGCTGACATGTAGGAGAGTAGGATCTGCTTCACATGGGTACCCCCACTTTTTGCTGGTGTTTCACTGTTTTTCAACCTTAGTCTGGCTGTGGCCCTGCTAATCAGGACCCCAGCCTAGCTGCTTCCTCTCTAAAATGGTTTCCATGTACATTAGGTACATATCTAATTGGATTCTGGAGTGCCTTATAAGCCCCTAGTATATGGTATACTATGTGCCTAGGGCATAGGTACCTCAGAGACCTACCAGGGGCTGAACACAGTAGGACCTTCTAGAGCCCTGGCATCACAAAATGGATGCCTCTGCTACAGACACGGGTCTGGCCTCCTGCTGCTGACCGAAACTCCGGCAGGGGAGGCCTGGACAATAGGTTTCCTGTCCCAGGGAGGTGTAACCACCTCCCCAGACAGGCAGATGTGTATTGGGGCTGGGCGGAAGCACTCTCTGGTATAGGCTACCTGGTTGCTCCAGACATGCCCAGACTTACCCTTGCTGGTGAGTCCCCCAGACTTTGCTGGTCTGCACCGCAGTCCTTTCTCTGATTTCCAGTAACTTGCCGTTGCCAAGGCTTGTTGGGTCCAATCTGGTCGCCGACACCGCAGCACTCGACAGACTTTGTGGGACAGCTCGAATCCTGCTCCTAGTTGTCATCGGCGCCTCCTGGAACTCGTGGCTGAAGAGTCGAGACACCCATCAACTCACCTGAAGCACCCGACATCAGTGGGCATTGGTCCATCCTGCCCTTGGTCACTGGTAAGTGACCCAGACTCTGTCCTCTCTGCTTCCAGGTTACTTCCATCCTAGATCCAGGCTTGGATCACTTCGGAGACTTCTCCTCTTCATGGCAGCAGCACGTCTTCACCAGCTTCCTTTGAAATCGGCGACGCGACCCAACACCAAAAGACACCTATGTACCTGGCTTCCCTGGGTGAGGTGACACGAGTACTCCGGTGCTCCCGTGGGTGCTAGCCCTAGAACTTCCTAAGTCCAAAAGGGTTTGGTCCTAACTCGATTCTAAGTGTCCCTAATCTTTAATTTTCCAACCGCGACATTGCCCATAGAAGCTAACGGGAACCCGCGGTTGTGTTTATACACTGCACACGGCCCCCGTGGGTCCCCTGTGTCACTACCTTGGGTGGCTCCTTGGGGTCCCAGCGATTCTACAGGCTCTAGGACTTGTGTCTAGTTCAGTCGTGGTTCTTATACCACTTTATTGGTATATGGTTTGGTACGCCCCTAGGGCCCAAACGTGTATTTGTGCTATTACTGTTGATTGCAAACTTGTAGATTAAGTACTTCGAACTCCAGTCTCATAAAGAGACTAGAGGGGTGTGTTTTATCTTAAATACATATATTTTAATTATATACCTGGTGTGGTTGTCCTTTCATTTGGTCATTCAAGAGATTAAAGACTGGTAAAGCAAGCTGCTTTACATTCCTTCAAGACTTAGCCTGAAGGCTGCTCTCCATAGCTACCACTAGGATAGCTTTCAATAAAGGTTGTCTTTAACCATTCACCATAAGGGGTTGTTTGGACTGATACAAGATGCCCACTATAATTAGTGGACAGCATATATCAGACCAACTTCTCACATGCACCACCTACACATTTTTTGGACATGCAAGTGAACATGTAGGAGTATGTCACTATGCACACATCACATCTCTTGCCACTGACACAGTACAGGGGTCCGGATGAAGGGATGGCCAGAGTCTCATTTCACATGCGTGTGATGCATACCAGCAACACACACTATGATGTTCTCATGTCCCGATAGTCAATGCCACAATTGGGTGCACGGAGCACATTTGAAAAAAATGCAGAATCACTCACAGCAAGTTAAATGCCATGGCACTGGCATGCCTGGAAAGTCAGTCATCACTGTCTCCTGTCACAGGGGCAGGACATCCAGACAACAACAGTATGCACTGTGTCACAATCATAGCTCAGGGGTAAAGCAAACTCTGCAGCTGACAAGTGCACTTGTCCATCCCCTGCAAACAACATATCCCGGAAGACCCCACATCATACAAAACAGACATATGAGTCTCTGCGAACACAACTCCCTGTAGATGAGCACATCACAGTCTCCTGTGCATGAAACACAGCTGCCTGAAGTTCACAGTTGCATACACCATTGTGCACTGTTAAGTGATCACACACCTATATGTCACACAGGTCTTGTCTCTCACAGTCACATCTCAGATGTCCTGCTGACCCTCAAACTCATGAACACCCCAGTTGTCCTGAAAAGTAAGCCACACCACAATGACACAGAGGCAGACACCTGAAGGCACGTGTCACTAAGCACAACCTGTAAGTTGATACACAGGAGTGGGATTACAGAGTGTTTCTAAATGCACTTGAGTAGGCATGACTGCCCATGTCTACGTGAAACAGAGTTTAGCCCTGGACAGTAGTCAGGTGGCTAAGCAAGTGTGACACACTTGATATACATACTCCTGAGGCACACAAATTGGAGTCCCCTGCTGCATGGGATTGTTTGAAATACCCCAGCCACATGTGGCGAGTCAGACAAGCAATTGTAACACATATCAAGGGCACACACAGATCACATGTCAGATCTCAGGCATTGTGTAAACAATTGACACACCCATGAAACCCACAACAGAGTCATGGTAACAGATGCTGTCCGGAAGCTGAAGCATAGCTGACTGCAGGGACACAGTGCCCTAGTGACACAAGCCACAGACTGTAGGGTCCACACCTGTGGATCAGATGAGGAGGGTGCATCACACAATTGAGGGACATGAGTACTGGACTACAAGACCTACGTAATGTGGAAGTGTGACCAGGCCAAAAGACTGCAAATAGCATGTCAGACATAGTACACAGATTAGGCATGAACTTACCCCCTCCTTGCTGCAGTCTGGCCTTCAGATGCCCATCCAGGTCCGGGAAGACCTCCGCCAGGATCCTGACCGTGTGGGTGGTCAGGGTCCGGTGTCCGCCTCTCCTGCGAGGAGGCGACAGCTTCAGCTGGACCCTTGCGATCCACCGGGTCCAGCCCCGAAGGTCATGCCACCTCTTCTGGCAGTTGCGGATCCGGCGCTTGTAGACCCCCACCGATCAAACTGCCCGGGAGATGGTCAGCCATATCTCCTGCTTCTGGTGGGCATCAACCTGTGAGGATGACAAAGTTAAAAGTCCATCAACACACATGGCCTATATTTGTGCTGCACACAGTTGGATTTACATGTCGTCATCACAAAGGAAAATGAGTTACACAGGTAGTGCACCCATGGAAATGGACAAATGCCCTGCATGTCTGACATGTTAACAATGCCTGGGAAGTTTAGACTTGCAAAAATGCACTTTAGCTGCAGAACACCTGTTCATTACATGTACCTACACACTTTGGGGGATGAAAGTACTCAGTGAGTACGCTTGCCACTGGTGTACACAGTCACACTGCTAGCTAGTACTGCTAGTCAGACAACATGCATAATTAGGAAGGCAGTGGACTGCACACTCACCTGCTCCCCTGGTTTCCCATAGAGCTTTCTGTACTCTGGAAGGAGCCCGTCCAGCAGGCCTGGTTCTCCTCCTCAGTGAAGGCTGGGGCCCTCGCCAGAGTACGTGCCATAGCAGTAGCCAGAGGATGCAGAGACAGCAGCAGTGGTAGCAGGGATGTAGTCCAGTGGCATGTAGTGCAGGCAAGTGAGCTCACTGGGGGCCAGCCAGCCTTATATCTGTGCTGCAGAGGCAGAATCTGTGCCATGTGTCCCAAGTGATAGGTCCAACACGGTTGTATCCTATGAATCTGGCCAATCCATGGAAATGTACGACTCGTACATGTCTTCCACATCGTTCAAATCTTCACCTTCATAAAACCCTAGGAATTGCAACATTGTTGTAGACATCCAACTGAATTTCCAGCGCACGACTCGTATAAGTTTTGAATCCGCATCCGTCTCCATAACAGTCCAGAGCCAATGGGTGTGCATGGATCGGTCAACTGACTGTTCAACGCGTAGTTTGAAAATACACACGCACCCGTCTCCATACGATTCAATGGCCAAGGCGTACGCCGGTCTTGGTCCATGCCTGCCCGACACGTATGCATGATAGTCACCCGCATCGGTCCTCATTGCAGTCAATGGCTAAGCGTACGCACGGCTCGGTCCTGAACTGTGCAATGCGTACGCATTTTCACCCGCGTCGGTCCTCATTGCAGTCAATGGCTAAGCGTACGCACGGCTCGGTCCTGAACTATGCAATGCGTACGCATAGTCACCCGCGTCGGTCCTCATTGCAGTCAATGGCTAAGCGTACGCACGGCTCGGTCCTGAACTGTGCAATGCGTACGCACAGTCACCCGCATCGGTTCTCATTGGTGTGACTTTTTGACGGCTTCCACACACAATTACTTGCCAGGGACTCAGGTGCACACCTACCACACTACAGCATGTGCCACACTGTGTCCCATGGCATGTAAGACTGCATTCCCTGTGTGTTTTGGGGTGGCAACATTTGGTTTGTTGTGTGGCCACACCACAGGCACATGAGCAGGCATACCGGAAGAGGAAACATTTCCACTCCATCAATGCTCTGGTGGTATGTCTTGCAGACATGTGTATCACACATGTGTGTGCACGTTTCCCCGGTTCTGCGCACGATGCCTACATCATGAGGAGAAGCCGCATTGCAACGCTGATATCACAGATGCCAGAGCAGCATGCCTGGCTTGTCGGTGTGTACTGACTGTTTACCATTGTGTGTGTTTGGCAATGTTGTATTCTAAAACTCAGCTAATTGTTCAATTGTTTGTATGTAGGTGACTCCGGATACCCCAACATGCCGTGGTTGCTGACACCCCTCAGGAACCCTGTGACACCAGCCGAGATGTGCTACAATTAGGCACATGGTCGGAGCAGGAGGGTGATTGAGAGGACATTTGGTCTCCTGAAAAGCCGCTTCCGCTGCCTGGACAAGACCGGAGGGGCCCTCCCATATGACCCTGCAAAGGTGTGCAAAATTATCCTTGTATGCTGCATGCTACACAACATGGCAGTGCGGAAGAAAATGCCTCTCATCCAGGATGACGATGACCTACAAGCCATCTGTGGAGGATCTAGGCCTGGGCCACGATGCCAGTGATGATGATGATGAGGGAGACGTCCGCATACAGCTCATCAACAACTTCCTCACCTGAATGTGAGTTTACAGGGTTGTTATGTCAATGTATTGAGTTAGCCTGAAACGTGTTGGGGCTGCTCTGTTGCTGTTTGAGTGTGTCTGTGTGCCACTTGACTGGATGCGTGCAGTGATGTGTCCATTCAGGTGGTATGCACTCCAGAATAGTGTCGAACTGCTAAATTCTTTCTGTGTATGTTTCTTTTGACATGTTTTGTGCATGTGTATTGCATTTCTCTCCTGTTCTGCTGTGCTTTTGAATGTGTCTTGTGTCTGTCCTTCCCAGGGTACTTTGCCTGTTGTTTGGTCAACACTGACCCCCAACATCCAGAATCCAACACCAATGTGGAAGTTGTCAATTCCCATCAAGTGATGTGCCACACACCCCTGGACTTCAATTCTCTGACACTTTGTGACCGTGTGTCCACTGTAACATACAATTACCTTGCAACTATTGTGGAATAAACATGTTGATGATGTGTAATGAACCTGTGCTCTGCTTTGTTAGGTGTGTTGTCTGTCTTCCCACATCTGACTGACATTTCCTTACCTCACCTGTGGGCTGGTTACCGGTGACTGTGGATAGGTGTGGTGTCTGTGCATACCAATGTATTTCAGGTCGACATCATTGTGTGGGATGAGTTACATGGACATGGTGAGTATGTGTTGTGGTGCCCTAGTGGTGTGTCTCCCTCACATGTGTCACATCACCATGACTCACATAACGGTGGTCACATTGTTGTAGTATTTGGCATGCACTGTGTTGTTTAGCAGATCAACATCTCCATGACACATGACAAGTTGGAATCCCAACAGAGGCAAGTATTGTGTACTGGTGAGTTTATTTACAAACATGTGTGAGTATAGTGCGCAGAATGGTGTGTGCTGTACATTGGGGTTTGAATCCAAAGTTCACAGTAGAGTTGGAAGTGTTGGTAGCTGAAATGTCCACAGTCATCTGCTACATTGGACCAACATGAACCCTCCATGTCATGTAGGTGAGTTGTGTCAGATACGACAAGGTGAACGGGTTGCGCACAAAGAACATTGTCCAGAACAGGTTTAGAGGCCCTGGGGGGTGTGCAGTGACATCTGTGTCTCACTTGTCCTTCTTCGGACGACCCCTCTTCTTCTTTGGGGGGATCCTCAGGTGCAGGCGTCTGCGGTGCAGGGGACTCTCCGCCAGAGTCATCTTCCTTCCCTGTGGCACTGGCAGATGGTGTGGCAACAGATGTTGTGGCCACACAGGGAGGTGTGGACATGTTTGTGTTGATCTGGCGGAGGCATTGGAGTATGTCCCGATGCACCGCAGTAAGTGCATCCCACTTTGCCTCCATGCGGGCATGGTGGGCAGCCTGCTCCTGTTGAAAGTCCTTGAGGATCCCCACTACCTGGCCGAATCCTCCGGTGCTATCCTGGTACGCATCTATGATGCGTGCCAGTTGGGGGTCATCATGCAGTCCAGACCCCTCTGCAAGGCACGCCCTCTGCCTACCACCCCTCCCAGCACCCCTATCCACACGGGCAGGACCTGCGGCGGCACGCACAGGTGACACTGGGCCCCCTTGGGTGTTGTTGCTGGTGGTGTTGTCCGTAGCTTCCTGGGGGTCCTGTGTCCCTGTGCTGTCAGTGTTCTGTGGCCTTGGTCTGTCCGTGTTGGCGGAGGTGCCCTGTCTGTTGCCAGATGCTGGAGGCGTGGGTACAGGGGATGCAGATGTTGGTACTGTTGGTGCTGCATGATGACTCACACCGGAGGTGCCAGCTTGTTCGTCGTCATCCGAAGAGGACAGAGATGGATCAACACCAGAGAGCTGAGGGTCCACCAGAGTCTGGGACAGGGACTCCTCTTCATTTGGAGCTGTGCCCCCAGCACCACCTGTGTTTGGAAGAGACACACAATGTAAGTTATGTTTCTACAGGCATCAATGGTTCACATACATGACATCTTCTACTGTACATCAGGATGCGTGCCTGTACACTGCTTTGTCCAAGGTTGTCACGGACAGAGATTGATATTGTTGTGGCACATTGCCCAGCCAAAATGAAACATGTCAATGTGCATGTCGAAGTGTGTGCACGTCCAGCTGATGCATAGATTTGCCTGTACATGGCCATTACTACTCAAGGGCCATTACGTTGCTGACACAGGTGTGTCATCCCTGTACACATTTGAGCTTTAACATGGACATACGTGCAATTCCACTGAGGAGATGTTCTAAGATTGGGGCATGTGTGGTAGCAGATTTTGTATGTCTTTGTGTGTCACATTGGTGTATTGGTACGACATGGTCACAGTCCGGTATGCCTGTGATCTCTTTGGAGAAAGTGTTTTTTTACAGTGTTCCTAGTTCCCATCTCATTTCATACAAGTGATGATGTCACCATCGTTAATGAGTCTGGTGCTGAGTTTTGTACGTACATATGTGATTTGACTTGTCAGTGTTCTCCATGTTGACATGTATTGGGCAAGGAAGCACTCTGGCTTTTCAATGCTCATGACAGTGAGAGCCAGTGGTGTGTGTGTTGCAGTTTGGCTGCTGTGAGTAGTATGTCTCCTCCAATGCAGTCCAGGTTAGACCTTGTGTCTAGTGTCTATGTCAGTGAGTGGTGTGTTGTGTGAAGGATGCATATGTTGCAGCACGATGTAGGAGTGGAATGCAGCTCACAAAAGCACTGAGTGTGAATGAGACCATGCTATGGTGTCGGCTATATTGGTGTGTCCATTCCATTCACTGTCAGATGTCCCCTGTCAATGATGTATATGTGAGTTCCTGTGTGTTTTGTGCAATGTACTATATATGGCTCTCCACTCTTGTCATCTGCAAGACACACCTCCACACCCCTGGACACTGCATCCCCAGACAATGAGTTTGAATAGATGGTTGCAATGGCTGTGTGTGCGACAGTGTTTGGTTTGTCCAGTGCATATGTGTGATTTTCAGCCACATCATTTATCAGGCCCATGTGTCAGACATCTTGCCTGGGCATTATCTTTGTGAGTGACTGGTACCACGTGTGCAATGTGTTTTAGCATAGAAGGTGTGTGTATGGCCAGCATCGGTGTTATTTGTTTTCAAGTTAGGGCCTCCTTCTCCCGCAGGCCAGTTATCCCATCATGAAGCGTGCCACCATTGCAGTGGGTGCAGCTTAACTTTCAGGATGTCAGTCAGTGCAGTCCTGCTGTTTGTTGGTGCCCAGTTCCTAGCAGGGCCTTGTGCTCCCCACAACAGAGCCCGGTGTAAGACATCTTTTCAGTCCATTCCCACTCCCTGTGAAGTGAGCATGGTTCAGTGTGTGCTTGCTGGGCCATGTAGGTGGGTGGGGAATGTCTGTGACTGCAACTCCCATCATGCTCTTGGCTACACCCCCCTTCCCAGCATGCCCATACTTCCTTCCTTTTGACTCAACTTCCCTGTGAGGGGGTGTGACAGCAATGGCAAGATGGCTGACTGTGCAGACCTGGTGTTTGTTGGTGCACAGTTCCTAGCAGGGCCTTGTGCTCCCCACAACAGAGCCCAGTGTCAGACATCTTGTCAGTCCATTTCCACTCCCTGTGAGGTGAGCATGGTTCAGTGTGAGCTTGCTGGGCCATGTGGGTGGGTGGGAATGTCTGTGACTGCAACTCCCATCATGTTCCTTTTGACTCAGCTTCCCTGTGAGGGGGTGTGACAGCAATGGCAAGTCACAAGCTGAACGTTGGCATGATGCCAGGCAGGAAGTGCTGGACATGCAACAATCTGCCTCTGCTGTCAGATTAGACCAATGGATGGTGAGGGCTGCTGGAGGAATAAAGATATGACCAAATGTAAGTTACCCACAGCATACTTATACCCCTTGATTCACATGGCATATGGGCCAGCACATGTTGGTGCATCCTCAATGGCATAACAACTCATGCAAGTTTGGGATCATCCTGATATTGCCGGCACTGCTAAAAAGATAGTCCAGTCTTGTCTGGTCTGTCTCCAGTATAATCCTGGAAAGGGAACGCAAACTCCAACAGGAGGGTTTGCAACACCATCTGCACCTTTTGAGGTCCTGCAAATAGACTACATTTAGTTTGAGCGCTGTAGTAATAATCTGAAATATGTCCTAGTAGTGGTTTGTGCCTTCAGTAAATGGGTGGAGGGTTTGTGCTACGAAGGATAATACAGCTCTCACGACAGGGAACGTTCTCTTAAAGGAGTTCTTTCCCCGCTTTGGCGTTTGTCGGGTCCTATGGAGTGATAATGGACCTCATTTTATTAGGTAAGTTGTAGAATATGTCATGGAAGGGTTGGGGATTAAGCGGAAATTTCATGCTGCTTTTCACCCACAGTCAACAGGCCTGGTGGAGCGTTACAACTCCACCCTGAAACTGAAATTGGCTAAAATACAGGCTTTCACGTCTCTGAAATGGCCTGATGCACTGCCCCTAGCGTTGCTTTCTATCACATCGATACCACATACACGATCTGGCCTGATGCCTCATGATATCGTCTTTGGGAGGCCCATGAATATTTGGGGGGTCCCTAAGCCTCGCCTATACATGATGTTCTCCACATGTTGTTGAGTGACTATTTGTCCCAGTTAACTGACAGCTTGTCTTCTATTTATCAGCAGGTGCAGGAAGCTCTTCCAGACAGGTCGCAGGGTGATGGACATGATCTGCGGCCTGGAGATTTTGTCCTTACGAAATCATTTCAATGGACAAGTTGCTTGGCACCTCGCTGGCGTGGCCTAGAGCAGGTCTTCATTGCTACCAGAACTGCAGTCCGAGTGACCAACATGAAGAACTGGGTCCACGCCAGCCACTGATGAAAGATTCCGCAGCCCTGCTGTGCTGACAGATCATTGCGACATTTTGGTCACCGAGATAGGACGACCTGCATCACCTGAAGGGCCTGAGGAAGTCTTCCTGGACTACACGATCCCTGGTGCATCTAGATATCTGCCTCGATCCAGGAAGAAAGACACTTCATCGCAGAAAGAGATTGTTTGAGCCACTGTCCTGGGTGGTTAAAGACTAACAACAAAGGGGGGTAGCCTTTTAGTGACTACTCGTCTCAACGTTATTGAAGAAACGACCGCCTGCCCAGGACCTTAGGGCATCATCTATTTTGTTGTTTGTTGACGAGATGAACAGGTCTGAGGAGAAGAAATCAAGAGCTGCAAAGATCTGTAGCAGCTGCACAATGTCTATTACTGGATTGACTCTGTCTGCTGTCATCAGTGCTGTGGTAATGTGGGTTGTGGAGGAAGTAACTCCGGCTCGAAACTTACTGCCTGCTACTACTCCTGTCCCCACGGAACATTATTACTTCACTCTTCCCTATCATGAGAAGGAGCATTGAATGTCACATCTCAATAACACTTTCATACAAATGTTGCATCATACTCATAATGCTACAAATACTAACAACTGCTGGGTATGTGGAATGATGCCAGCCCATCAGAAGAAGGGCGGAACGCCTCTCATTCCCCTGCCATTTTCACATAATGGCTCTTATAGAGCCTGGTTCGCACTTTTGTGGGCCTCTGATGTTAGTGATATTGCTCCAGCTGATGTAGGAGGACTTAATACACAGTTAAATAAAGTTTGTTACCCTGATGATGAAGGCCTCCCACAGGCCAAAGGAACTATATGGAAATGGAGGAGTATCGCAGAGGAAATTCCTCCGCAAGCTACGTTTTTCCCAACACTCGAAAGGCCAAGGGTAACGGGTCTCCTGCTATCGCTGTTACTAGAGCCCAAGCACATCTTTGTGTGAGCAGTTTTGACAGTATCCCAGTGGGAAAAAGTGACTGTACTACAGAATTGAATATCACTGGAAGAACAATAGCAATATTCTATCCTCACAAAACACTTATTTCATTTGTGGAAGTAAAGGTTACTATCATCTACCAATTGGATGGTCTGGAATATACTATGTGTCATTTTTGCTTCCCTCTGTGTTCTTAGCATCTGCATCTTATCATAAAGATCAAAAATTGTTTAATGACATTTCCTTGAACCGATTCAAAAGAACTATTAATAATGATGAAGTGGATCAAACTGACACTGCGTTACAGCAATATGTTGACTTTAATTTGGGACTCTTTTTCTTTGTTGGTGCGGGTTTGAACAGAAGGAAAATAAGATGCTTGACCCGCGTTGTAGAGGCTGTGACTAATCAAACAGCAATGGCTCTTGGAAATATTACAGAAGAACTCCAAATTATGAGAATCGTGACTTTGCAAAATAGAATGGTTTTAGATGTAATATTAGCTGATCGTGGTGGAGCATATCGCATTATCGGAAGTAGCTGTTGCATATTTATCCCTGACCACGCCCCTTCTGTTTATGATGCCATTTCCAAACTGCATAAAATAGCCACTGAGATACATCAAGACTCAGGAACGTGGACATGGACTGGATGGTTCTGGAGGAATATGCTACTTACCAGTATGCATGTGTTCTTGGCATATAGAGCTGCAGATCTACACACTATGCATAGATCGCCATCTGGTGTTGGGTCCGGATGTTTGCACTTATTTTTGTCCTGGAAAGTCTTTGGAAGTCACGAGGTAGGGGACTCCTCCTTAGGATCATAGTGCGCATGGGCATCGACTCCATCCCCAGATTGTTTTTCGCCAGCAGGGAAATGATGGAGCTTTGTAAGAAACAGGAAGATGCCCTTGTATGTTGTATCTAAATAAGATAATACTGGAACAGATAAAGGAAGCCGGGGTAGCGGGTGGGCATGTGTAGATCTGCAGCTCTACATGCCAAGAACAGATGCATACTGGTAGGTAGCATATTCCATTTGAGGCATGTGAGCTGTAGATTGCACACTATGCATAGATTGTATAGCAGTCCCATTCCTTAGTGGCGGCCACCAGTATCTGCTGCAGTAGTCTGAAATAGGGTTTTGAGTACAGCTTGGCCCACACTGGCTTGTTGTTTTGATTGCACATCTATACAGTAGTGTTTTGTGAACAGTTAAAGTGTGTTTTGCTTTGTGGTAGCAAATTTGTATGCATTTAACAATCCATCTGTCTATCCTGGACTTGGATATGGGATTGCCTTTGTGTGGTGGTGAGGAAGAACTGAAAAGTTGTTTGGTTTTTCGAAAAAGGCTGTGTTCTTTCAATATAATAGAACAATGCTCTTTTAACATCTAAAGTATGAAGAGCTCTTTCTGCGACTGTGTGTGGTTGCCAGAAGAATATGGGCAACTGGGGCGCTAGGTGGCGCACAAGCGGAATGGCCGCCACCGTGTGAGGCTCCCGCGGTCCGGCGTGAAGATCCTGTAATTATCCTGTCCCAGCGAGGAATTAACACTAAAAATCAGGCGTACGGAGTAGCGCAACGCAAGCGGAACGTGTCTCCTAAGTTTCAGGAAGATCGGAGACGGTGCGTGGCTGCCGCAGGCTCACAAAGAAGCTGCCGAGCAGAGAGCGGACGCGCCCTGGAGCTGAAGTGGGGACGGGGCACCCACGCAAGCACCGCGGCGCCAACGTGGTTTGAAGGCTGGCCGGCCGCCCGCGTTGGAAACGGACGTGGAGCGGCGGGAACCACAGTGCTGACACTGCTGATGAGACAGAGGTAATAGTTGCTGTGAGCAGTGCTGTGTAGACCGGGCAGAGGGAATAGAGCAGGGGGCGAGTCGGCTGCATGCATGGAGGATCGGCTGTGGGGAAGAGGTGAAGACCAGGCTACCTTCGTGAAAGAGTGCTGCGATAGACGCCTAGAACGGGCGTGAGGCTGACGTGCGGCAGGCATAGATTGACTGTTGCAAAGTGCAGTGCCTGGGAACTGACAATGCACTAAGGAGGACAACCCTAAAATAAACAGGCGCCCCATAGCCATTGGGCACTGTATGGAGAGAAGTGCCAGATATTCCGGCACTGAGGCATCCTACGCAATTGGCGAACCTCGGCTGGAGGAGACTTACATACTACCCTCACAGCCTGATAGGGAGTGAGCTTCGAGGCGGTGGGAGACGTGTGCTGCGCTCCATACTGCTGAGGAGGCGAACACTCCCTGGTGACCTGCGGCGGAGCACGGGGGAGTCGCCAAGTGGCTGAAGGCAGTGCTTTTACACGCGGTGCTGGACGGCGAGAAGCGGTGGACCGGGCGATAGGCGACAGTCTTGGCAGACTGCCGCTAGTTTGGTCTCGCACATCGTAGCTGGAACCCCACTGTGCGCTAGGTGATGGGTAAGCCCGATGTGCGACAACCGCGCCTCAACTTCAACGCAAAGAAGAATGTGCGGCAACAGCAGGTGGAGTTGGATAGTGGGGCTGGAGGGTCGCAGATGGAACACCATTCCTCTTCAGGCAATGATATGAAGTCACTTCTCTTGGAGGTGCGTCAAGGCTTTGCGACCATTGCAGATAAAATGGATACGCTGACCACGCGCATGGATTCAATAGTTCGTAAAATCGATGGGCACGAGGACTGTATAAAAGACACGGAGCAGCGAATATCAGAGACAGAGGACACTACCGCACGGCGCACACATGCAGGCTATGGTCACGCAAATGGACAAGTTACTCAAGACCATAGCTGCAAAGAGAGAGGACATGGAGGCGAGAAGTAGACGGAATAACATACGCGTCTTAGGCATACCGGAGAGCGCCAACACGGGCAGAATGGAGGTGTACATAGAAAGGTTGCTGAAAGAGGTAGTAGGGACGGAATTACTCTCTCCTCACTTCATTGTTGAAAGGGCTCATCGTTCCCTAGGGCCAAAGCCACCTCCAGGAAGTGCGCCTTGACCAATCATTGCGCGCTTACTGAATTATAGGGATAGGGACGTGGCTTTAAAGGTGGCAAGAGAGAAAATGCAGCTCCACTTCGAGGGGGTGCCATTCACTATGTATCCTGATTTCACCGCCCTTGTCCAGGAGGAGCGGCGCAAATTTCTCCCTGTCAAGCAAAAGTTGAGGCAGGCACAAATTGATTATGCCCTGCTGTATTTGGCACGCCTACGGATCACGCATCAAGGAGAACAAACAATCTACACGCAGCCTCAACAAGTTGAAACATTCCTCAAACAGCTCAAGAGGCGCAAGAACCCAGACCACGCACTAGACAGCTCTCCGAAGGCTCATTCATTAAACAAGGCATAGTATGGGTTGAAGGGGGCGATGAGGTGTTGCTCCTCCGAGTCCAGCACTACAAAAACAACAGGGCCCTTGTAAGATGGGCGCTTGCGAGACGGGCCTCAGGTGACAAAGGACATGAGTTGCTAAGAGGAGACATGCTCCTCGGATGGGACACCATACCTACTTACGCACGGACATCCTCGACGCTTGCTGGGGGGCCTGAGTAGTACTGCGGGCATCTTGGCACAGCGAGAGGTACCTGTGGGCCACCGTGCGAACTATCCCCAAACGGGTGATCCCCAAAGTTCATCTACGGGTGTTTTTATTTTGTTATTAATCTGTATGTTTCAGGTTTCAATTGTCATTCAAATGGAAAAGATTGCTGCAAGGTATTGGTTGCTGAATATTGGGGAGGGGGGAGGGTTACAGGTGACTGGCATGATTGGGATGCTGCAGTGGGAGGGGGGGGTAGGGACGGGGGTTATTTCTCAACATGGAAACTGTGACAGGAGATACTTTGGCTGGAACTGTACCTCTTTAAGACAGCAAACACCGAGTTGTATAACTCCGCAATGGCAGGGTGGGTATAGGGTGAGAGGTTATGATGGCCCCGGAAGATAGGAACCTGAAAAAGGTGATGTCTTGGAATGTTAGAGGTTTGGGAAACCCGAGAAAGTGCAGACAGATATTAGCGTACCTAGACAGGCAACAGATAAATATAGCTTTGTTGCAGGAGACGCACATTGGTCTACAATCCCGAACCACGTTCGCTAGTAGATGGGCGAGTAGCAGCATTTTTTCCTCTTACTCCACATATGCCAGAGGCACAGCTATCATAATAAAAAAAACAGACACCCTTCGTGTTGGCGGGGTCGTTAGTGGATCCCCAGGGAAGGTACTTGATAGCATGGGGGCAACTAGGCAGAGACTCGGTCACAATAGCTAATTGTTATGGGCCGAACATAAACACGCCAGAGTTTTTTATTAACATATGGGGGAAAATCATGAATGTAGGATCTACTCATATAATATGGGGAGGGGATTTTAATGTGGCCCTAAATCCAGCTATGGATAGATCTAATACTGCTGCGTCTCATTATTACAATTCTCACGGGGCATTACAGGGAATAATAGAAGAAGGAGGGCTGCTGGACAGTTGGCGCTACACGCATTCCCGGGGTAAGGAAGGGACTCACTTCACATCATACACAGGGACATGGGCTCGCATAGACTATGTCTTGCTTTCAAGGGGGTTGGGTTCATCAATTCAGAGTGTGGTACACCTTGCCAGAATGTTTTCTGACCATTGTCCGGTGAAGCTTATGCTCATACCTCCAGGATACGACACGCCACGGCCTACTCGGAGGTTACAGCCCACTGCTTTGTTAGATACGGTGTTTCAACATGAACTTGGGGAGGAGATAAGGGACTTCTTCCTGAGGAACAAGGGGTCTGTGGACAGCGTGGAAGTGATATGGGAGGCGTTTAAAGCGACTATTAGAGGGTTCTGTATTTCCAAAGGTTTTGGAGTGCTGCGCGATATCCTGAGAACGCTTGGGAGGTTGGAGCGGGAGTTGAAGGGGCTTGAGATACGGATGAATCAGGGGTAAACGGGACAGGTGCACCAGGATTTAGAGGGAAACTGACAGAGTATGAAGAGACAGCGGTGAGGGAGTTAAAGTTAAAAGGACGATATTGGATGGCTCGCAGGTACGGGGAGGGGGAGAGACCGGGTAAGGTCTTGGCTGAAGTAACACGACGCCCTCGTTTCTCTACTCAGATACTAGAAATTAAGGGTTCAGACGGGACAGTGCAGCGAGATACGGCCACTATACTTGACACCTTTGTAGCACATTAGAAAACGCTATACACAACGCAGCGGTCGGAGCAGGTAGATATGGAAGGTTTTCTGGGGGATGTGGTGCTCGGATGTCTCAGTGATACTCAGAGGGGATTTCTGTACTTGCCGTTTGAATTGGATGAAATTAGAGAGGCAATAATGCAGCTGCAAAACGGAAAAGCATCTGGATTGGATGGCCTTCCTGCGGAATTTTATAAGAGCTATATTGATATTATGGCACCTGTTCTTAAGGAAGTATATGAGGAATTCTTGGAGATGGGTGCACTCCCCCCCCTCGATGAGGGAGGCGATGGTCACGTCCCTTTTGAAGCCCGGCATGGAGGCTGACTCCTGCGACTCCTACAGGCCGTTGTCACTCATAAACTGTGACACGAAAATATTGGCTAAAATCCTTGCTAATAGGCTTCCCCTTTTAATGGATAAGCTTATCCTCCCGGATCAGTCGGGCTTTGTTCCTGGGCGAGCTACCACACATAACCTCCGCACCCTGTTTTCATTGCTCGAGAACGTGGCACCTGAGTTCCCGCTGGCTGCAGTCTTCTTAGATGCCACCAAGGCATTTGATTCAGTGGAGTGGGATTACCTTTTTGGTGTGCTGCGACGAATGGGTTTCCCCCAGTTATTCATATCCTGGATCAGCATACTGTACCAACAACCCACTGCAAGGGTGGTGATTAATGGACACGTCTCCCCAGGTTTTTCCATCTCGAGGGGCACGCGGCAGGGCTGTCCGCTCTCCCCACTCCTTTTCGCTATAGCGATTGAGCCTTTTGCCTCTAGACTGCGACAATACCATCAAGATAAGGCGTTTCGCTGTTGCTTACGGCAAATTTTGATTTCATTATACGCAGACGACGTGACCTTATATGTCCGGGACCCACAGCAAAATATTAACCCATTGCTGCAGGAGTTCATAGTGTTTGGCAGATTATCCTGGGTAACTATCAACTGGGGGAAGTCTCAGGTGTTCCCTCGGTCTCTAGGTTTGAACTTGATTTTCCGCTTGAATGGTGTGACTCGGATTTGCGCTATCTGGGAATACAAGTGACAAGGGGCAGGGAACACACTCTACGGCTTAATTATGGCACGGCTATTACCCGGCTTACCGATAATATCACACGGTGGATCTCCTTGCTTCTATCGTTTGCTGGTCGGGCATCACTAATAAAAATGGTAATTTTTCCGCAGTTTCTTTATCTTTTCTTAAATATCCCGTATAACCCTGGCCCAAATTTTTTCAAAACATTGCGCGCTGAGCTCACTAGGTTGTTATGGGGAGGAAAACAGCCGAGGCTCCGATGGTCAGTGCTGACAAGGCCGTATGCTCAGGGCGGGTTTGACATCCCCGATTTTGAACTCTATTATCTCAGTGCGCAGGCACATTATGCCTACTATTGGATCAAACCGCCCAAATATATGCCACAGGTAGCTACGGAGGATTGGCTCGCTGATCCAATACCTTTGAATGGTATTATATATGGTCCAGTCCGATCTTGGGCGACTCCGCCTACCACGATCACATGCACAGTTGATGCTTGGAACCGGATTTCGGGCCTACTTAACTCTTCCTTTTTATATGCTCCACAGCTCCCTCTATCATATCACCCATGCATGCCACTATTACAAGAGCAGGGCTTTCATGCGCTATGTCAACGTATTCACGTTGTCACTTGGGGGGGACCTCTTTCATGAAGGGTTATTTCGTTCCTCAGACCACTTCTTTCAGAGTACGCAACCTTCACCTCTAGATGTATTCCTGTATATACGCTTGCGGCAGGGGCTCCGGGTGGTTCTTCCTGACTTCCCGAGGGAACCCACAAAATTCGCCCCGCTACATCAACTGCTGGGTTCCAAAGATGGGAAGCACTTGGTATCAGGACTCTACCCATTTATACGTATGCAGCTGGCAGATGGGGGTAGTCCAGCTCGCATACAATGGAGTGAAGACATGGGGTGGGAGATAACTGATGAACAATGGACGTATTGTTGCCTCCAAACTTCACAAGTCTCTGCCAGTTGTAGATTACGGGTTCTACACTACAAATTTCTTCATCACCTGTATTAACCACCTGTTAAAAAATATAGATTCAAATTAACAGACAATGATAGCTGCGAGAGATGTGGAAGGGCAGGAGCGGGCTTCCTACATTTGGCATGGGACTGTCCGAAAGTACAGGAGTTTTGGGGACAAATATTTGGAGAGCTCGAGGCAATGACGAATAGCACGTTAGAAGGGGCTCCCTTGGTGGCACTACTGGGCTATACAGCGCAGGTACCCAAATCCTATCGGAAATTGGTTGCCATTTCACTACTACTGGCCAAGCGCCGGGTGGCCTGCAGGTGGGGCAGGGGATGAGCCCTGAAGTTCAAGGACTGGTTAACAGACTTACTCTATTGCCAGGAGCAAATGACTGCTTATGCTGAGACGCTCCCCCGGGCTTCTCGGCCGAAGGATATATGGGGGCCGCTACAGACATATGTACTCAGTCGTGGCGCAGATGAGCCAGCAACACCTCCCCTGGGACATGGTACCTGATTGCAGTGTAAGTATGACTTGCTGGGTCACGAAGTGCAGCCACTTGTTTACAGCAGGACTGAGCCATGCTAATTACTTTGGGGCGGGACTTCTGGAAGGGTAATACCTACTGCCACTACTGCTTAGAAGAAATAGACCGAGAGGGGGGAAAAGGAGGGAAAAGGGAAAAGGCTGGGCTGTTGCCGTGAATGTGCTGTACTGTACTGTCCATGTTCCACACGTGCCATCACTACCGGAGATTTGAATGTGCAATGTACTATGCCTACGTATCTGATAAGACAATACCATCATGTGTATTAATAATGCGGAGTAGTATTGGAGTGTACAATGTCCGACAAGTGTAACTCTTCTGTGCACGGATTGTAAGCTGTCATGATGATATCCATGTGAAAACTACTAAATAAAAGTTTTTTAAAAAAAATTTTAAAAAGAAGGAAAAAAAAAGAATACGGGCAACTCCACAGATTGATTAAGGTGGAAGGGGGAAATGACCATGGGGAGGAATTTAGGATTAGTGCGGAGAACCACCTTGTTGTGATGGATTTGTAAGAATGGTTCTTGAATAGTTGGGGCTTGTAGCTCACTAACTCTTCTTAGAGAAGTTATGGCCACTAGGAAAGCAACCTTCTATGTTAAGAACTGTAGCTCACATTTATGTAGAGGTTCAAAAGGAGGTCCCATTAGTCGTGTGAGAATGATATTTAAATTCCACACAGGTGAGGGTGGAACTCTGGGAGGAATTATCCTTTTGAGTCCTTCCATAAAGGCTTTGATGGCAGGTACTCTGAATAGTGATAAATGTTGTCTATTTTGTAGATATGCTGCTATAGGAGCAAGCTGTAGCCGAATAGATGTATAGGCTAAGTCGGACCTTTGTAGGTGTAGTTGGTAGGTTATGATGTGTTGGATAGACACATCTAGGGGATTGATGCTATTGTTATGACAATATATCACAAATCGTTTCCACTTGGATGCATAGCAGACTCTTGTGGTAGGGCGTCTAGCCTCCTTAATGACGTTCATACAGTCAGGAGGAAGGTTAAGATAACCGAATTCTAAGATTTCAGGAGCCAGATCGCAAGGTTGAGCTGAGCTGGGTCTGGGTGTCTGATCTCTCCACGGTTCTGGGTTAAGAGGCATGGTGAGAGGTGTAATCTTTGGTGCGGAACTACTGACAGTTCCAGCAATGTGGTGTACCACGGTTGTCTAGCCCAAGTTGGAGCAACTAGAATGAGAGTCAGTGAGTGTTGCCGAAGTTTGTGCACCACTAGTGGTACAAGTGGGAGAGGCGGAAAAGCGTACGCAAATCTGCCTGACCAGTTCATCCATATCGCATTGCCTTTGGACAATGGGTGTGGGTATTTGGCGGCGAAGCTTGGGCATTTGGCGTTTTCGTAGGTGGCGAAGAGGTCTATCTGTGGTTGCGCCCAGATTTGAAAATATGGTTGAAGAACTTGTGGATGGAGTTCCCACTCATGGATCTGTTGTGTTTGATGACTTAACAGATCGGCTATAGTGTTTTGGACTCCTGGGACGTGTTGGGCTAGGAGAAATATGTTCTGAGGTATAGCCCACCGCCATATGTTTTGTGCTCGCTGGGAGAGCTGAAGAGAGTGTTTCCCGCCTTGTTTTTGGATGTAGTACATGGCTGTCATGTTGTCCGTGCGGACTAAGACAGCCTTGCCCGGTGTTTGTTTTTTAAATGCTTTTAAGGCTAGGAATATGGCTAGTAATTCTAGGTAATTGATGTGGAATAACTTCTGTTGAGGTGTCCACCTGCCTTGCATAGTGTGATTTAATGGGTGAGCTCCCCAGCCGGAGAGCGATGCGTCCGCTGTCATGACAATCTGAGGAACTGGCTCTAGGAACGGGCGCCCTTTGGAAAGGTTTTTGATGTTCCACCACTGCAGAGAGCGATGGGTACGACCGTCTACCAACACCAGATCTGTTAGCTGACCTTGAGCCTGGTTCCATTGGCGTGCTAAGCACTCTTGTATGGGACGCGTCTGGAGTCTTGCGTGAGGTACTATGAATATGCAAGAGGCCATCATCCCTATGAGCTGCATGAACACTCGAGCTGGGAAAGAGTGATGTGGCTGAAATTTGGGTAGGAGAGCGAGAATGCTTGCTATCCTGGCTGGACTGGGATAGGCTAGCGCTTTTGAGGCGTTTTTTGTGGAGCCGAGGTACTGTTGTGTGTGAGAGGGTTGCAGATGAGACTTGGTGTGGTTTATTGTGAACCCCAGGTCGTGGAGTAATTGGATAGTCGCGTGCGTTTGATGAACACACTGGTTGTACGAGCTGGCTTTTATGAGCCAGTCGTCGAGGTATGGGAAGACGTGAATATGCTGTCTTCTTAGATGGGCTGCGACTACTGCTAGGCACTTTGTAAATACTTGCGGTGCTGTTGTGACTCTGAAAGGGAGTACTTTGAATTGATAGTGCTGCCCGTCCACTACAAACCTGACATATTTTCTGTGAGCTGCGTGAATGGGAATATGGAAATAGGCGTCCTTGAGATCTAAGGTGGCTAAGAAGTCGCCCTGTGAAAGTAGAGGGAAGACTTGCTGAAGTGTGACCATGTGGAAGTGGTCTGATTTAAGGGTGGGCGTAGTGGGCGTAGTGGGGCTACGTGAAGCAGCACGTAGTGTGCCCGAATCTACGCACACTACGCGCTTCGCGTAGCACCACTACGCGCCACCCGCCACCCACCCACCCTACTTTTAAAAGATAAAATTAATTTGTAATAAAGCAAATTAAAGGCACTTACCTGACGCGCGGCGTCTCCCGGGGCTCCCTCTTCCTGGTTTTCAATTTTCCTGACAAATGCGCGGACGCCCGCGCATGCGCATTTCTTGCGAGAAATGCGCATGCGCCGGCGTCCGCGCATGCGCATTTGTCAGGAAAATTGAAAACCAGGAAGAGGGAGCCCCGGGAGACGCCGCGCGTCAGGTAAGTGCCTTTAATTTGCTTTATTACAAATTTATTTTAGCTTTTAAAAGTAGGGCGGGCGGGAGGCGGGTGGTGGGCGGCAGGCAGCTACGCTTCGCCCTAGCGTGTGCGTAGGCGCTGCCTGCTTCGCCTACTTCGAAAACTGCGAAGCAGGCAGCGCTACATACACTACGTGGGCGAAGCGTAGTGTCGCGCCCAGGGTTAGTCTGATTGCATGTACAGTTTTAGTGGCCTGAGGTCTAGGATAGGTCTCAGAGAGCAATCCTTCTTTGGGATGAGAAAATACAGGGAGTAAACTCCCGTGTTTTGTTGATGTAGGGGAACTAGTTCTATTGCACTTTTTTGTAGTAAGGAAATTACCTCTTGTTTGAGGAGTGACAAATGTTCTGCTGACATTGGACGCTGTTTGGGTGGAATGTTTGGGGGGTAGAGGTAAGTTCGAGACAGTAACCTGATTGCACTGTTTGTCGCACCCACCTGTCTGTGGTGATGTTGGTCCAGACAGGAAGGAACTGCTGTAGTCTTCCCCCGACAGGAGTGGAATGGTCCGGGGGAAGTGGCGGGAAGTCACTGGGCGGGGGTGGAGGCAGAGCGGGTGTTGTTAGTCTTGCCTCTGCCTTTGTTATTGTTGCCTCTGTATCCTCCTCTGTGGTAACCTCTGGTGAAGGCGGCTTGGGTGGGAGCCTTGTAGGAGGTGGATGGGGTATCAGACGAGTATCCTCTGGAGTTGCCCCTGTAGGATGAGCGACGAAAAGAACGTCTGGGAACTTACGCTTGCAAAGCTCCCATTGATTTGGCTGTGTCTGTGTCCTTTTTCATCTTCTCAAGGGACTCATCAACATTAGGGCCAAAAAGGAGTTGTTGGTTGAATGGTTGATTTAGGATAGAGCTTTGCACCTGAGGTTTAAACCCGGAAATGCGTAGCCACGGGTGCCTGCGAAGAAGGACACTTGTGTTTACTGCTCTGGATGCAGTATCTGCTACATCAAAAGCACACCGGATAGAGGTGTTGATGATAATTTTACCCTCTTGTATTAGGTCGTTGGCCTTATGTTTGTATTTGTCCAGGAGGTATTGGAGTAGGGACTCTAACTCATAATAGTGAGCCCTATTGTATCTGGCTAACAGGGCTTGAGTATTTGCGATGCGCCAAAAATTAGCTGCCTGGGACGCTGTTCTTTTGCCAGAGGCGTCCAGGAGTTTAGACTCCTTGTCAGGCGGAGCTGCATCACCTGTTGTCTATGAATTAGCCCTTTTCCTAGAATTTGAGACCACCATGGAGTCTAATGGAACAGGGCCCTTAATGTAAGCTGGGTCTGTAGGGGCAGCTTTGTATTTTCTCTCAATTCTAGGATTGATCATTCTAGTCCTGACAGGGTCTTTAAATACTTCTGTAGCGTGTTTAATCACCCCTTTGAGCATGGGTAGAGTGGATGTGGACCTTTGGGTGGTGTCGAAAGTGTCCATTAAAAAGTTGTCCTCGACCGGTTCTCTATGTAAGTTGATCCCATGGTACTGGGAAGCCCGTGTATTAGCTGATTAAAACCCATGGTATCTTCTGGTGGGGAAGGCCTAGAGGGGTAGATGTCCTCTTGTGGGGCATTAGGGACATCAAGCCTATTATAGTCATCCCAGGGGTCAGGGGAGCCTGGAGGACTGGGGTCATCTAGTGGCATGTTGTTGTTACCGTCCCCTGTGTCATCATATGTGTCGTCGTCATCTACCGGTGTAGGGGATGGCGTAGGAGAACGAGGTTGGGGAGGTGGAGGAGGAGGTGGAGGAGGTGGCGGTGGAGGTGGAGAGGGCACCCTAAGAGGTGATGTGGCTATATCCCTCTTTTTAGGTGGTGGAGCTGGTGCAGGCATGTCCAGTGGTCTTTTTCTGGAACTGAGAGTCAATTGGCCCGTTTTAGGGTCTTTAGTTAAAGTTTTTTGTTGAGGGTCTGGTCGAAAAAGCTCTTCTGAAGAAGGTTGTGTGTTCCGTGTCGACTGTGTAGGCATCAAGGGCTTTTTCGGTGCTGGCTGCAGAGCGGTTTTCGGCTTCGAGCCGTGTGATTTACCAGTCTCTGTGTGCTTCTTCGGTGTCGATGCTTTTTTCGGTTCCGAAGAGTGTGAGTCCGAACTTTTGGGGAGTGACTTCTTCGTCGGCTCCGAGTGTTTTTTCGGTGCTGGGGAGTCACTGGTTGGAGTCTTCGGTGCTGAGGGCTTCGGGGTGGAAGTAGCGGTCGGCCCCGAGGATGGGTGCAGCTTCTTTTTCAGTGCTGATGATTTGGTTTCGGCACCGGTGGCAGGCAGATTCGAGCTCGAGACGCCGGAAGGCTTGGTAGGCTTCTTTGCCGGGCATGGGAAGCAGTGTGTTGGTGTGCACCTGAGCCCGAAGGTGAAGGTGTGACCGAAGCCTTTGTTGTTGTAGGGAGTGGGTCGGGGTCGACGTCTCTACTTACGACACGTTGAGCTGGAGTCACTTCTTCGACGTCGGAGTCATTGGCTTCGGAGGCGCTGATGAGCTCTTCTTCGACCCGCTCCTCTGGCACATTGACACCCTCCTGGAAGATGTTGTCGGGGATCGAACTCGATGAGCGAGCCATGGTACTTCGAGCTCGTTGATCTCGGCTGGTCTTCTTCGAGTGGAAGGAGGCACAAGCCGGACAGTCTCTGGCCTCGCGCTTGGGAGAGAGGCAGAGGTTACACACCTCATGCAGATCGGTGTGGGGAAACTTCGACCCACATCGAGGACACTTATTGAAAGGCATCCTTTCTATGAGCCAGATGCCAAGGCTCGGGTCGGCCCGAAGGCCTTCTTTGACGACCGGAATTGAAGACTTGTAGAGATGCGCGCCGATTAGGGTTCGCGATCGAGACAATACTGTCGAAAGGGTGAAGGATTGCGCGTCGAAACAGAAATCGGTAACGGTTCTGAACTGGAGCACGAGAAACACATCCAAACCCGATGGCGGAAAAAAACAATCTGGGGATGGAGCCGATGCCCATGCGCACTATGATCCTAAGGAGGAGTCACCTACCTTGTGACTTCCAAAGACTTTCCAGCACAAAAACAAGTGCAAACATCCGGATGCAACACCAGATGGCGATCTATGCATAGTGTGTAATCTGCAGCTCATATGCCTCGAACACGTATTTTCGGTATGGAGTCTGAAAGTATTGTCGGCCTTATTCATAATTATTGCAATTATCTTCTCTTGTTGTTTATGCATACAATGTGAACCAATGCTCTGTTCCCTCTGTATTTCCAGTTGTACTACTTGTGTACCATCTAAAACAAATGTCCGAAATACAAATGCCCGTTTAGCAATGGAACGAGAAATTTGTGAAATGATGTTAATTTATATTCACGATGTGTATCATACCCCTTAGAAGTGACAAGAAAATGTCTTAGCTTATGCTAAAAGGGTTGTCTGTGAAAACGTGTAATATTTTACATTAGCATAAGCAACAGCCATCTTGGCTGTGGCTTCCATTTCATTTCCTTCATCCTCTGATGTTCGCCTTTTCACCCTGCCTGTGTCATCAACTTTAGTTGAGCTCTATCGACATGGCTCAGCAATGTACGTGCTGGGGGTTTGTAGCTGCCAGTGCACCTGGTCTTAGAGGCTATCTATTGATTGTTTACTGCTGCCATAAGTATTCCTGCTCCCCCTCCCTATTTGCTGACCAAGTGGTCATTCATCTGCCCTTGTTTGCCGATCACTATTTCTGTGTTTAAACTTGTTCTTTCCATTTCTGTCCATATGCATACATTGCAACAAAACTGTATATAAGGACGATGGTTTGTGAGTTCAGTGTACCTCCTCCTACAATACTTGAGAGTGTTGTGTGGACGTGGTCCCGCTCATGAGTGATTAATAAACTTGTTGTTTTACTTCAGCTCCAGTGCCGATCATACTTTTTATAGTCTTTGGACCTGTGGACGAGAGGGTGTCCCTGCACAAGTGTGCTCACTTTTGGGTACATTTCCACACCAAGACTTTGACTCTTGAAGAGTCCTTTGTTTGAGGCTTTGTTTTGCCCAACCTGGTGCCCTGAAGCTGCTGGCCCCCTAGAATGCGGAAATCTAAAATGTGCCAAAAGTGATGTTATTGATAAGGTCTGGGCCTGATAAATTGATAACCGTGACCAGCGGCTTCCTCACTGTTCACCTATGTGTGATGAGAATTGAGACCCTGTCCTCAGTTCAGCTCTACAGCCCAGGCAGGGAAGGTTGAGGAGACCAAGTCTCCCTACCCTGACCATGGTGACCTGCGCTCCAGTGACCCCAATTGTGGTGTCCCTCACTCCTGCGTCCCTCATTCTGGAAGTCTCTCTCTGGAGGCTGTCACTTCAACCACCCTCAATATGAGGTCCTGCACTCCAGAAGCCCTTACTGTGGTGTTCCTCATTCTAGCAGCACTCACTCTAGAAGCCCTCATTCTGATTGCCCTCATTCCAGGTGACCTCACTCGGGAAGTCTTCACTCCTGCTGCTCTCACTCTGGTAGCCCTCACACCTGAAGCATTCACTCCTTCTACCCTGACTCTGACAGCTGGAGACAGCCTTTGCTCTGAAACCTTTCTGGGTGAAAAGATATTTGGCACCTTCCCTGCCTGCTGCTGGTGAATGAAATTAGGCAGCAAAGAGCCAATTTTGTGAAGGTCTGGCAGAGCTTGGTTAGTTTCACTCCACGGAATTCTGCGGAATTGCCGAAAAACTCTGCCAAATTCCGCTGAGTTCCGTGAGCAGGCGTAGTATTGCTCGTCCACCACTAATGAAGTCCCAATGACTGCCGAGGGTCATTGGGGGCCAAGAACCCCTATTGTAGCCATAAATAAGTCTCCCACAGCGCGATTGCTGAGACGTCGTCTGAGGCCCCGGCACTCTATTTCAACCACTCCACAAAGGGGCCTCCTAGCGTTCTACTGGTTGGGGGTTGATGTCCCCTTGGCTGCGGAGGGTCATTGAGGGCCAAGAACCCCTATTGTTTCCACAAGTAAGTGCCCTACATCGAGATTGCCGAGACGTTGTTGGAGGCCCTGCCCCCTGTCTCAACCACTCTGGCAAGGGGCCTCCTGGCATGCTACTGGTTGGGGGAAGAAGTCCACTTGGCTGCTGTTTGTCCCTGGGGGCCAAGAACCCCTATTGTTGCCACAAGTAAGTTCCCCTCAGCAGGGCTTTTGCGATGTCATCAGAGGCTCCGTACCCCCCTTCTCAACCACTCTGCAAAGGGGTCTCCATGCGCACTACTGGTTGAGGGATAAAGTCCCCTTTGCTGCTGAGGATTGGTGGGGGCCAAGAACCCTTATTGTTGCCACAAGTAAAGCCCCCAAAGCGGGATTGCTGAGACATCATTAGAGGCCCTGCCCCTTTCTCAACCACTCTGCAAAGAGGCCTCCTGGTGCACTACTGGTTGCAGGATGAAGTCACCCTGTCTGCTGATGGTCAATGGGGGGCAAGAAGCCCTATTGTTGTCGCAAGTAATTCGTCCACAGCGGGTTTGCTGAGACGTCGTTGGAGGCCCCGCATCCTTTTCTCAACCACTCTGCAAAGGGGCCTCCTGGCACGCTACTGGTTGAAGGATGACGTCTCCTTTGCTGCTGAGGGTCAATGGGGGCCAAGAACCCTTATGGTTGGCACAAGTAATTCACCCACAGCGGAATTGCTGAGACGTCATTAGAGGCCTCACCTCCCTTTCTCAACCACTCTGCAAAGGGTCCTCCTGGCGCACTACTTTTTGGGGGTGAAGTCCCCTTTCCTGCTGGGGATCGTTGGCAGACGAAAACCCCTATTTATGGCACGAGTGAGTCCCTCACAGCAGGATTGCTGAGACTAGGAAGGAGTGCACCGGTAAACTCCCCTCCACTGATGGGTTTGTGCAGTTTTTTTCTGAACTCCACGTTCCAAGCAGAGCACAGAGTGGAAAAACTCAAGCAAACTCCACCAGCGAAGTGGAGTTTACCCCCACCCCTACTTGTGTGTTCACTGGCCACACAGGCGTCTGAACACAAACATCTTCACTCTTACCCCAGCTCACCTGAAATACCGTCAGCTTATCTCCACCATTCTGATGCCATGTTGTTGGTGGAGGCAGGGAGCTGTGGGTGCATGGTGGTTGTGGTTTGAAGGATATGAAAGGAGGTTGACGGGGTGTTAAGAAACACGCCTCTGAATGCTTAAATGTACCCACTGGAACCAATTCAGCATAATGATGCTTTTCGCATGATCTTAATGCAGAGCGATCCCTGCAGCCCTCCGAGGGATGGTGCCCTGGCCATGAGCACAGCTTGCCCATGCCAAAGGCCGGACCTGCTGGTGCCCTCACTCCAGTGGGCCCTCACTCCAGCAGCCTTCACTCGTAAGGCCTGCAGTCTTGCCAGCTCTTCCTCCAGTGGGCTTCACTCAGACAGCAGCCCTTACTCTGGAAGCCCTTGCTCCGGTGGCCGTAACCATGGTTGCTTCCCACGCTACTCCTGCGGCCCATGCAAGTGTACCTCTAAGGAGAGGATTGGGCGAGTTGGAAAAGCCAGTACGGTAAACAGTTACAAAGGTTTCCTTAACTCTTTGAGTACATCTAACCCAATCATAAATCTAACTCATCCACAGGCTTTAATATATACCTTATTCTAAATCTAACCTAACCTAAGCCTAGCTTTACTCTTATCCTAATCTACAGCTAACCCTATCTCTCCACTAACTGAGCCCTGAACATTTGCCCCCCTACTGTGGTATTCTCAGTTGTGGGCTTGTTAGGTCTCGCCTACCGAAAGGGCAAACTATACTTTGCTGTAAGGGGGTGGGGCCCGCCCATTCCTTACTTTTCAATGGCTATATTGTCACTGTTATTTGTTGCCTCCTAATTAGCCAGTGCATGCCAATGTCATTTCTGTTCTTTCGGTTGGAGCATGGACCAAGTACTGATAAGTGTCCTTCTGCTGTCCATACACTGCTTGCTGTGATTCAGGCACTATTTTCTTTATTCTTGTCCGTGTTCATACTTCCCTTTCGACCACCGCTGCTTCTTTCCCTCCGACACCCCACCCACTGTCTATGGTGCTTTTTACCCTCAAACCTTCCATTTTTGTGTGTGATGCTTTTTCCTTCTCAACCCCACCCTCTCATTGCCTGTGTTGTTTCTTCCCTCCCACCCCACCACCCACCATAGAACAAAAAAGGACTATGATGTGTCCAGCAATGACTGCGTCACATCTTTTATTGTCTTGTTGCCCTTCCCTCTGACCCTTCCATTGACTACGATGGCCATTGTCACCCTCACTCCCATTGTCAGTGTTGCTCACCCCCATCTGCCATAATCTAAAAAGAAATAACACTGGCTGCGTCATAGCATTTTTTTTATAACTTTACTTTGAGCCACGCTGCACAGCCATGCGGTGATTTGCGCCGCCTTGCGTGGCTCTGTAAAGAAGCGCAATGCAGGGACTTGACCGCCATTATGTTCCATTTCAAGCTGGGGGGCATTCCATGGGCGTTCCCACACATTCCCAGCTTTACTAAAGCTAGTAAACCTGGAAATGTGTCACAATGCTACACCTTTCCCAATGAGATGTAACAAGGAGAAGTCTTTGTATTTATTCCTGTTATTTCCTCTTCCGATGTGCGCTGCACGCTGTAGCACACATGGATAGAGACAAATGCCTCAAAGGATTGTGTTTGTAGAGGAAGGTGTCCCTCGCTTCCTGTAGTAAAACAATCCTGCCCATAATGCAGGCCCTCTAGCACTATGGCACACGGGTGCCTGCGTTGGCGCTCTGCTGCACAGAGTCAGTGCATGGAGAGGGCAGAAATTCTGCCTATCTTTGCAAACATGGAGCATTTCTTCTCTCTCCCTGTCACGCAACGCAGCGCAACAACTTTGCTTCACGCCCTGGGTTATATGGACGATTAGTATATGTTAGACGGTGGTTCTGACACAATGGGCCGCCCGGATTTTTCGCTTTTTGAGCACCTAATTGTTGAGCTTTTACTGTGGGGGAGCCTCATAAGTTGGGACTCACCCACAGTGAACTCAGGATGTAAGAGACTGCATGGGGATTTTACTGGTGTTCCCCTTGCTTGACCAGGCTACTGCGCAGCAGCTGGAGTAAGGGACACCGGGCTGGTTACATGCAGACACATGTGTACATGCGTGTGCACACGTGTACGGGCTGTGCAGGGGAGATTCCTAGCGTGCGCTGTCCAGGAGTAGCTACAAAGTGAATGGTGCTTTGTGGCCCCCAGAGGAGGGGGGTCACCCTCACTTGTGAAAAGGTGCTGGGGGAGCTGCTGGAGAAGCGCAGTCTTCAATACCCCCCCCCCCCCAGCACAAAGAAATCTGCCGTTTTGGTGCCTGGTGGCCCCCAGAGGAGGGGGTCACCCTCATGTGTGAAAAGGGGTGCAGGGGAGCTGCAGGAGCACCGCAGCCTCCCCCAGCATAAAGAAGAACAGTCCACCCGTAAGTTTCACGTGGCATCTGAAAGAATAACCCCTCAACGGCTCAGCCAGCCTTTAACACCTTCTAGGCTGCAACTTATGTTCTACAACTGGGGGTGTACTATGAAGTGCATCATGGAGTGAAGAGCTGAGTTGGGGATGTCTGGAGAAGGGCATCCCCTGGAGGTGAAGTGGTGTAATTGCACCGAAATGCATTTACTATTGGTTATTTCTTTTTAGGTGGACTGAAAGTCACGTGTAAAGTGAAGTACCTCTGTAAGGTGATGTTAAGCTAAATGGAGTTATGTTGTTGGACCTTCCTGCTAGGGGGTCTGGTTGTATTTACGTAATCCCATGCTTTTACCTGTGATTCCTTTTAAAGTGAAGAGGCGCACTGCAGGAGAAGTGTAGTTGCCAGGAGTACTTCTTTTGAAGGGACTGTAAGTCACATGTGTAAGGAGATGTCATACGCCAAGTGGGGTTATGTTGCCAGACAGTCCTGCTAGGGTGTCTGGCTGTATATGCGCAATTCTGTGATTTCATCTGTGATGCCCTTAGGGGCTGTAATTGCAATGCATTCAAATGATCAACCAAGGTGATGAGTACTGTCATTCTAAAGTGTGCGTAAACATGGATTCTTGCTGCTGCGCTTAGGTGAAGTCCCCAGACTGCTAGCCCTTAAGATATAGAGGTGCATACGTTATGGTCAGTAGGAGATGCTCAGTCAGGGTCATGTGTCACCAAGGCAGGTTTACCCCTTTTTAATGCTGGTTGAGGTAATGGGGTGGGTCGCCACGGGGATGGTGCCAGTGCGCAGGGACCTCGCTCCAGGTTATGTTCAACTATCTGCATTGGGGGCAAGTTGATGTGCATACATGGGAGTGGTGGTACTAGACCCCACCCCCCCACCCCTTTGCGGGAGGGGTGGAGATGTTATACAATGTCACAAAGTAATTCCAACAGCTTATGTATATTTGTAAATTGGTGCATAGTATTGAGTTGTGTGTGTGTTTAATAAATGTACTCTTACTTTTATAAAGCAAAGTACAGACTGGACAATCAATTATTGAGTGTTATTTTTGTGCACCTGCAAATGGCGATTACTAGCCCACACCACCTCCCTTGAGTAAGCCTCAGACTGCTCTGCAACGCTACCCTCTGAGAGTCAGGCGCTGCAATTGGGTGTTTGGTTCCCAGTGAAAGACAAATGTAGTCATGTTATTTGTGCAGGCCTCACAGATGCTGCCTCGTTTTCCAACATTGGTGGCAGCGGTGGGATACATAGTATCCCATTCTGGTGTGCATTTATAGCAGTTGATAAGTCCAGTTTTGCCACACATTACCTATGCAGCAATGAGCAAATGGAGGAGCGCAAGGCTCTGAGAAGGGTTCAATGTTTTGGTTATGTGAACTAAAGGTATGGGAAAGGAAAGCCCCGCGCCCATATGTGTCATGTGAAGTTATTATGGTTTAAATGTAAGCTGTATTGATATGACCGCGCTATGTTGATTATAATGTGCTAGCGGGATGGTGCTTTCCAGGAAATGATTGCATACAAATGTTCTAAGCCTTATTGTACACCTTTGAACCCTAACACTACATACACTACACCTGCATGAGGAGGGTGTCTCCTCAAGAGATAGGGACAGCAACTGATACCTACATCACAGGTGGGGGTGTTGGGGTGGATTGACCTTCAAGGGGGACAGGAGAAGTAGGGGTCCTGGGAGGTTCCTGCGCTTGTTAAGGGCAGGGAGGGTTTCCACAGGAGGGGCCCCAGATATCCTTCCCCCACTGGAAGTGTCTTGCTAATGGCGCAGGCCAAAGCCACTGGAAGGGTGAGGCAGGAGGTTTCTTTACCCCGGGTAGTAGCGCCCCAGGAGTTCCCATGGTGGGGGACCCCAAGAAACTTTTCCCACTGTGGGAGGAGGGTGTGGTAGAGTTGAGTGTCCGGCAGGTCCCCCAGGTTAACTGGTGGGGTGGTGAGCAACCCAGGGGTGGCCGCTGGTAGTGGGTGGCCCCCAAGGAGGGTAGTTCTTTAGTGATGGTGTGTAGTGGTAGCCCCTAGGTGGGCTAGGTAACTGATCCAGTGGAGTTCTGAGTGGGGGCGATGTGCTCCCTAGTTTCCAGGGGAAGGGTTAGCAGTGGACCCTGAGGTGTCGGGGTCAGGTGGCCGGTGACCAGTCCGGTAGGTCCGGTGGGACTTGAACCCCAGGACCAGGAGCTGGTGGAGGGAACTTGAAGTGGTGTCTGGGGCGATGCCTAGCCGGTAACCAGTCAGGTAGGTCCTGTGGGACTTGGACCCAAGGACCAGGAGCATGGGGGTGTTCCCCTAGCTCGAGGTAGGAGGTGGACTTCTGCTAGGTAGTACCACTCTGAACACAGGTGGGGCCTATCTTAAGTGAAGGGACCCTGTGTTTCGCGAAGGGGTGGTGCAGGCCAACCCAGGATCCTTAGGGTCCCGGGCTGAGAGTGGTAGTACTACCCTGAAGGCAGGTGGGGCCTATCTTAAGTGACGGGACCCTGCTCTTCAGAAGGGGTGGTGCAGGCCATCTAGGGACCCTGTAGGTCCCTGGGCAGTCTCCCAAGGTGCTGCAGGGAGACCAGTGAGAGCCATGAGAGGTGGGCCTGGGTCTAGCTAACTCGGGACCCACAGGCTCTCTAAGGGTACTCCGGGAGGAGAGCGCACCTCTCGGAGGGAAGGGTACATAGGCCCTGTTCTCGCAGCGGAGAACAAGGAAGGGGTCTAGGTTCCCGGGGTAGTTTCCGGGTGTAGCTACTGACGGGGGGAATGAGCTGTAGGATGTCTGATGAGGCACCCTCAGTGTTCCTCCCTGGCACTGCCAGTGTGGTGGTGAGGCCGGTCTGAGGTCCTATCAGGGAGCCTGGCCAGTGGCCAAAGGGCGCTTTTCTGTGTGGGGAAGCACAAGTGGCTGTGCTTTCTTTAGGGAAGACAGTCATACCGAAAGGGTGGTGCAGCAGAATGACCTCAGTGGCAGACTGAGGGTGAGGGTCCAGAGAGGTTGCATCTTTGGGGTGCAAGGACCAAACGGAGAGAGGGTACTGGTTGGAACAAACTCTGGAAGGGAGACCAGCTAGTGACCCAGGGGATGGGATTTAGACCTATCCCAGAAGACCGCATCGGTGCTGAGGCACTGGACCCTTGTCCGGAGAAGTGGTAGGCATAGTGTTGCATGCCCAAGGGCAAAGGTGAGCCTAATTAGGCTAAGTCCATGTAGACCATGAGTGACCCAGAGGTATCTAACCTAGAGCCCGGAGGGTTCTTAGGGTAGTCTGGGATCCCTGCCATGGTTGGAGATTTCATGGATGAGAGGAGTAGGTGGTCTAAGCGGATATCTGGTCAGTAAGGGGGGTCTGGTCAGAACCCCTTATAACTAGTTATCGCTGACTACGGGAAGTGTACCCATGTAGAGTGGCTACTTCTTCCCTGTAGGAATCAGCTGGGCGCGGCGTGTGTTAGAAGGTGGTTCTGACACTATGGGCCGCCCGGATTTTTCGCTTTTTGAGCACCTAATTGTTGAGCTTTTACTGTGGGGGAGCCTCATAAGTTGGGACTCACCCACAGTGAACTCAGGATGTAAAAGACTGTATGGGGATTTTACTGGTGTTCCCCTGGCTTGACCAGGCCACTGCGCAGCAGCTGGAGTAAGGGACACCGGGCTGGTTACATGAAGACACATGTGTACATGCGTGTGCACACGTGTACGGGCTGCGCAGGGGAGATTCCTAGCGTGCGCAGTCCAGGAGAAGCTACAAAGTGAATGGTGCTTTGTGGCCCCCAGAGGAGGGGGTCAACCTCACTTGTGAAAAGGTGCTGGGGAAGCTGCTGGAGAAGCGCAGTCTTTCCCCTCCCCCCAGCACGAAGAAATCTGCCGTTTTGGTGCCTGGTGGCCCCCAGAGGAGGGGGTCACCCTCATGTGTGAAAAGGGGTGCAGGGGGGCTGCAGGAGCACCGCAGCCTCCCCCAGCATAAAGAAGAACAGTCCACCCGTAAGTTTCACGTGGCATCTGAAAGAATAACCCAAGGGCTCAGCCAGCCTTTAACACCTTCTAGGCTGGAACTTATGTTCTACAGCGGAGGGTGTACTATGAAGTGCATCATGGAGTGAAGGGCTGAGTTGGGGATGTCTGTAGAAGGGCGTCCCCTGGAGGTGAAGTGGTGTAATTGCACCAAAATGCATGTAGTATTGGTTATTTCTTTTTAGGTGGACTGAAAGTCACATGTGTAGAGTGAAGTACCTGTGTAAGGTGATGTTAAGCTAAATGGAGTTATGTTGCTGGACCTTCCTGCTAGGGGGTCTGGCTGTATTTACGTAATCCCATGCTTTTACCTGGGATTCCTTTTAAAGTGAAGAGGCACACTGCAGGAGAAGTGTAGTTGCCAGGAGTACTTCTTTTGAAGGGACTGTAAGTTACATGTGTAAGGAGATGTTAAGCTAAATGGAGTTATGTTGCTGGACCTTCCTGCTGGGGGGTCTGGCTGTATTTACGTAATCCCATGCTTTTACCTGTGATTCCTTTTAAAGTGAAGAGGCGCACTGCAGGAGAAGTGTAGTTGCCAGGAGTACTTCTTTTGAAGGGACCGTAAGTCACATGTGTAAGGAGATGTCATACGCCAAGGGGGGCTATGTGGCCAGACAGTCCTGCTAGGGTGTCTGGCTGTATATGCGCAATCCTGTGATTTCAACTGTGATGCCTTTAGGGGCTGTAATTGCAATGCATTCAAATGATCAACCAAGTCGACGAGTACTGTTATTCTAAAGTGTGCGTAAACATGGATTCTTGCTGCTGCGCTTAGGTGAAGACCCCAGACTGCTAGCCCTTAAGATATAGAGGTGCATACTTTATGGTCAGTAGGAGATGCTCAGTCAGGGTCATGTGTCACCAAGGCAGGTTTACCCCTTTTTAATGCTTGTTGAGGTAATGGGGTGGGTCGCCACGGGGATGGTGCCAGTGCGCAGGGACCTCGCTCCAGGTTATGTTCAACTATCTGCATTGGGGGCAAGTTGATGTGCATACATGGGAGTGGTGGTACTAGACCCCACCCGCCCCCTGCAGGAGGGGTGGAGATGTTATGCAATGGCACAAAGTAATTCCAACAGCTTATGTATATTTGTAAATTGGTGAATAGTATTGAGTGGTGTGTGTGTTTAATAAATGTACTCCTACTTTTATAAAGCAAAGTACAGACTGGACAATCAATTATTGAGTGTTATTTTTGTGCACCTGCAAATGGCGATTACTAGCCCACACCACCTCCCTTGAGTAAGCCTCAGACTGCTCTGCAACGCTACCCTCTGAGAGTCAGGCGCTACAATTGGGTGTTTGGTTCCCAGTGAAGGAGAAATGTAGTCATGTTATTTGTGCAGGCCTCACAGATGCTGCCTCGTTTTCCAACAGTATATACGCCCCATGTAGGTGCAAATGTATTTGCACACATTTTGTACACTTGCACACGCAGCTAATGTATGGCCCTGCTGTAGAGTGTGCATTAAATGCACTAAAATGCATCGAACCATGCAGGGTGTGCTCGGTGGCTTAGGCGGAAAGACACTTGTGGACAGCTGTTCAGGCTAAAGAAAAGTATGTTTTTAAAAGATTAAAGACTGTGTTTTCTCTTTTTAGAGCTTCAGACTTTGAGTAGCCAATGGGAAAGGGGTCGTCAGTGCAAGCCAGTTGCGTAGGTGAACCTATATCCAGTTAGGGCTATACATTCCATGACTGCTTTGAATAACAAAACCAAGCAGAGAAGTATGCAAATGAGTTATTAATGGCCACTATGCAGCGTCCGGTCACATCTCACACTACTCTCTAACCATGCGCACCTCTGCGGCGGACCCAGCGGGTTAGTGATTTGAACACTCGCTGCTGACATCCTCTGTGATCTGCTGGTCACAAATCCACCCTTATCGGTCGGTCAATTTCGCCCCATTGAACTTCATAACAGTTTCACCTGTGAATTCACAGCTCTTAGAAACGGCAGAAGTGCAGTATGAAGCGCTTCACAAAAAGAAGTATTTTTACTGCATAAGGAGGGAGTCAAATGCCAAATGACAGCTGTTTAAAGTGCAGTTTACACGCCTCGACCTACAAGATTGCGATTTAGAGAGACGTGGTATGGCAGAGGGCCGTGTGTAGGCTTTGAAAGATGTCTTTCCACGCTCGTGAACACGAAACGCAGCCATGAAATAGATGGACCACAGCGGGGGTCACACGCGAGGACCCCGGCAGGCGGGAGGGGGGGGGGGGGGCACACTTTCTCAGGGCTGCTCACTTTTCAACTTGTTCTTAATTTTCCTTCTTAATTATTCGCGGTGAACAAATACTTTCCTGACCAACGTCAACTAACCTAGACTTCAATATCCGAGTTTACTCCTCTCGCTTGACATTCAAGGATAGTTGGTGACCGGACTGTGTGAACCACCTTATCTTCATTGCTGTATTTTTTCTATCCCTGGTTTTGCTTCCTTACTGCCTGCCTACTTTGTAATGCAATTTCCGTCTGTTTTTATTTAGAGTATGTATGTAAAGCGCTCTGATACCCACGGGTCAAGCTAGCGCTATATAAAACTTTTAAAATAAATAAATAAATAAAAGCTCTGTGGTTTTCGCACAAGAGAAACTGTAGAAACTGAAAAGACAGTTTGTGATGTAAGAGTCGCACGTGCCAACTGAGTGAAAAGTGTTGGGGTGAATGTATGGGGGGCATGTAAAGCATCTGTGTCTGGCAAATGGTTCTATTATCACTTCCCCTGGGGGGCGAGAACTCAAGGGCCTCTTGGGGAGATCTGAGGTCTGAGGGCTGCTCCCTCAGCAGAATTGTCCCTGGCAGGGGTGCAGAGGGCCCCACCGGGCCAAGGACCCCCACCCACCCCCGAGGGCGGCCGCCGAGTCCCCCTGCGATGAGATGTCACCGAATCCGGCTTCAAAGGGGAGATAAGGAGACAGAGGGGAGGTGGGGGTGTGGAGGGCAGGGGGCAGATAGAGAGAGGAGGGATAGATAGACAAGAGTGGTGTGGAGGGCAGGGGGCAGATAGACGGAGAGAGGAAGGAAAGATAGAGAAGAGAGGTGTGGAGGGCGCGGGGCAGATAGAGAGAGGAAGGAAAGATAGACAAGAGAGGTGCGGAGGGCAGGGGGCAGATAGACAGAGAAAGGAAGGAAAGATAGGCAAGAGAGGAGTGGAGGGCGCGGGGCAGATAGAGAAAGAGAGGAAGGAAAGATAGACAAGAGAGGTGTGGAGGGCAGGGGGCAGATAGACAGAGAAAGGAAGGAAAGATAGACAAGAGAGGAGTGGAGGGCGCGGGGCAGATAGAGAGAGAGAGGAAGGAAAGATAGACAAGAGAGGTGTGGAGGGCAGGGGGCAGATAGACAGAGAAAGGAAGGAAAGATAGACAAGAGAGGTGTGGAGGGCAGGGGGCAGATAGACGGAGAGAGGAAGGAAAGATAGTCAAGAAAGGTGCGGGGGGGGCGCGGGGCAGATAGAGAGAGGAAGGAAAGATAGACAAGAGGTGCGGAGGGCAGGGGGCAGATAGACAGAGAAAGGAAGGAAAGATAGACAAGAGAGGAGTGGAGGGCGAGGGCAGATAGACGGAGAGAGGAAGGAAAGATAGACAAGAGAGGTGTGGAGGGGCGCGGGGCAGATAGAGAGAGGAAGGAAAGATGGGCAAGAGGTGCGGAGGGCAGGGGCAGATAGACAGAGAGGGGAAGGGAAGATAGACAAGAGAGGTGTGGAGGGGAGAGACAGATAGACGGAGAGAGGAAGGGAAGATAGACAAGAGAGGTGTGGAGGGGAGAGGCAGATAGACGGAGAGAGGAAGGGAAGATAGACAAGAGAGGTGTGGAGGGGAGAGGCAGATAGACGGAGAGAGGAAGGGAAGATAGACAAGAGAGGTGTGGAGGGCGCGGGGCAGATAGAGAGAGGAAGGAAAGATAGACAAGAGAGCTGTGGAGGGCGCGGGGCGGATAGGCGGAGAGAGGAAGGAAAGATAGACAAGAGAGGAGTGGAGGGCGCGGGGCAGATAGAGAGAGGAAGGCAAGGATAGACGAGGGAAGTGAAGAAGGAATGGTTGAAGGATGGAGGGGGAAGGGGGAAGGGGCAAGGAAGGGTGGGTGGACAGAAGGAAGAGAGTGGAAAGGAGGAAAAAAGATAAATGAAAGGAGAGAAGGGCGAAATAAATATCTGAGTGCAGAAGTAAAGAAGGGAGTGGAAAAGAAGAAAGGAGACGTGAATGCGACTTCAAAGAGAAAACGAACTGGGAATAAATAGACGGGAAGAGGGAATAAATGAAGGAAGAGGAATAAAGGAAAGAAGGAAGGGAAAGAGATGAAGTAAGGATAGAAATAAAGAAAGGGGGTGTCAAAGGAGGGGGCCGATGGCCGTGGGGGGCGGGGTAACGGGTGAAAGGAGCAGTGAAAGCACAGGAGGGCAGCAGTTGGTCAAAGGCCCTTAAAGCGCCGAGTGCTGAGAAAGTGAGAGTCGCCGAGGGGAGGGAGGGGGGGGGGCTGTTGACTTTTCAACCCAACTAATAACTTCAGCCTGACTGCCCCCTCTCCCCCCCCACCCCCCTCACCCCCCTTCCAAAAACAATCCATTGATCTGGTTAAGTGTTACAAATAGGCGGGAGGGTGGGGGCGCGGCGAAGCAGACGGCCCTTACAGCCCCCCATTGACTCTTATTCATTAGGCCCCCGCGCTAATCAATTGCTATTCATGGCCCCTCCGACACGCCCCTCGGCGGGCACAGATGCCGTGCGTCAGGGGCTGCGCCGGGACAAAGCTGTTAAGGCCCGGGAGGGGGCGGGCACTTAATCAATCATGGTGACGAGTGAGTGCTGCCGAGATTCAGAAACCATATGGCGGGGGGCTGCTAGCAGGCTGCCCACCGCGGCTGGCGGGGCTTCATTTGTGGCCCCCCCCCCTCCCCGCCCTTCACCACCACTAACACATACACAGCCCCCTCGGGACTTAACACGTTTTCGTTCCCTTCCTTCTCTTCTAATAGAATAAACAAGTGAAAACAAGCCTTGCGGCCGCATTGAGCGCAGGCGGGGGGTCGGAGGGTGGGGGCGCAGGGGAGGGCCGGGTCCTCGTCTGGTCTCGGCCACGAGTGATGGCGGAAAGAGCGCCTTCACAGCACTATTAAGGTGCTGTGGTCACCTCTCCTTTTATCGGTCTTGGGAGGATGAAAGGCAGATAGATCCCTTTGGCCACATCCCTTCGTCAAGTGGACGTACATTTCGGTGGTAAACGGTGGTACTGCCATCTGCGTGGGGGTGCTCTAGCGCCTCGAGGACCCATGGGTAATCAGAGGCGATGTTTTTATCATATTTTATTTATACGTTTTTTATAGCGCTAGCTAGACCCGAAGGTATCAGAGCGCTTTCCGTATAATGTGAGACCATTGGATTGAAGTGCATGCAAAAAAACAAAGTAAATCGTTGGGCCGCAGCCGTAGTTACAGTCTTTAAACATAGGAACCGCATGAGCTAAAAACCATACAAGACACAGTGGCCGCTGAAACGCTAATTACTGCTACAACTGGTCTTTGGGAGCTTTGGGAACGTAGCTCAGTTAGGGGGCATGTTAAAGTATTTGCTGAGCAGCAGGTGTTTAAGGTCCCGTTTGAAAGAGGAACACGAGGGGTTGCAGCGCGGGCCACTAGGGAGTGAGTTCCATATTGTGGGGGCATTTCCAGAGAAAGAAAGTGCCTGGGAGGATTTAGGTTTCACTTTGGGAGGTATGAGAAGAAGTGCGTTGCAGCTCCTTAGGATCTGGCTCTAACAGCTTTCGAAAGTTTGTCCTCCAGATAGTTGAGGTCATGTGTGTGGAGGGCTTTGTGGGTGATGCAAGCGTCTTGTCGAAACATCTTCCTTTGGCCCTTGAGGGCCGCAGTGATCTGCTCAAACCGATTGCAGCCTGTTATTAGCCGGGCTGCCATGTTGAGAACTGAACTTAAGGGAGCCAGGTGAGTTTTCGGAGTTCTTGTGAAGATGGAGTTACCATAATCCGGTTTTGAGAGGACAAGTGCTTGCTCTACCGTCTTAAACTCTTCCGGGGGAATGACAGATTGGATTTTCCTGAGGTGTTTCACTGTGAGGAGCGCACCTTTAGCTGGGTTGTTGATGTGGGCTTTCGAAGACATGTTTCTGTCCAGGTGATACCGAAGGAGTTAAGGGTGCGGGACAGTGTTAGAGAACGGTTTCTTGAGCCATACTTGGATTGGTAGCAGGTTCGTTTTCGGGGAGAAAGGTAGTAGTTTAGTTTTGTTGGGGTTCAGCTTTAAGTGGTTGATATTAAGCCAATATTGTATCTTGATGAGTGTGGCGTTCAGATGTAGGATGTCCCTGGGTGATTTAATTTTGTGATAGAGTTGGGTGTCATCAGCATATAGGTGACATTTGACCCCTGCTTGGTTCAGGGTAACCGTAAGGGGTTCCATGAGAAGACTGAAAAGGGCCGGGGATAGAGTTGTGCCTTGGGGTACACCCTGAGGACCTAGTGTTGGTTTTGAGAAACAGTTGTTGGTTTTTATCTGTTACGAGCGATGTTGCAGGCTCGATGTGAACCCTCTTAGGACTGTGCATTGATCCCAGCACGGGTCTTGAGTGTCTCCAGTACAGCAGGGAGATTTACGGTATCGAAGGCCGCCGATGGCTCAAGTAGGATTAGGAGGCATGCGTCACCTTCATCCAAGGATCTGCGAGGGTCTTCCGAGATACCGAGCATAGCGGTTTCAGTGCTTCGGCCTTTCTTGAACCCCGATTGGAAGGTTTCGAGGTGGTGGAATTCTTCCATGTGTTGGTTTACTTGTTGGAGGACGTCCTTCTCCAATGTTTTGGCTGGAAAGGGAAGGTTGGTGATAGGTCTGAGGCTTTTGAGGTAATTGGGGCCGGCCCCTGGGTTTTTGAGTATGGGTGTGACTTGGCCTCGTTGGAGGCAGTCAGGAACGCTGCCTGAGGAGAGAGATGAGTCGATGAGTTTAGTCCCGAATGGGGCAATGATATGGTTGAGGTTTGAACTATTGTGGAAGGCGCAGGATCCGGAGTGTGGGATGTGGGCTTCAACTTTGCAATTATATTGAAGACTTCACTTTTAGTCATTAGTTCAAATTCGGACCAATTTGCTTTGTGTTTCAGTAGAAGGAGATCAAAGTTGAAATTAGTTTTTATAGAGGCCATACGGTCCTTGGTTACATCAGGAGGGAGTGCTGTCATGTAGGGGAGTGAGGCACACACACGCACACACTCTCGATCATCCAAGCTGTCACTCCCCCCAAATAATTTCTCTACACTTGCTTCACTAAATTTCTGTCACTTCTTCTCTTGGTCTCGCTCACACATTCGCCCTTTATGTCTACCCTCCTGCTCTTTCTCTTTTATCCTTTTTCTCTGGGATCCGGGGGTGCCCGTATGAGATGCGGGCGGTGTCTGAGACATTGAATACCTGGAGTGGAGGAGACGTGTTGGCGACCTTTGATGCTGTTATCGATGAGTAGTGCCCCAGGGTGTCATGGGAGAGGCGGAAGATGATAAGGGACAGTATGGCGCACTAGGGGGCTCGGCAGGTAATCGCGATCTACTGGGATCTGGGGGTTCCCGTATTAGATGCGGGCGGTGTCTGAGACATTGAATATCCGGAGTGGAGGAGACGTGTCATCTGTGAGTAGTGCCCCAGGGGTGCCACGGAGAGGCTGAAGATGATAAGGGACAGTATGGAACCCTGGGGAGCTCGGCAGGTAATCGCGATCTTCTGGGATCTGGGGGTTCACGTATGAGATGCGGGCGGTGTCTGAGACATTGAATATCCGGAGTGGAGGAGACGTGTCATCTGTGAGTAGTGCCCCAGGGGTGCCACGGAGAGGCTGAAGATGATAAGGGACAGTATGGAACCCTGGGGAGCTCGGCAGGTAATCGTGATCTTCTGGGATCTGGGGGTTCACGTATGAGATGCGGGCGGTGTCTGAGACATTGAATATCCGGAGTGGAGGAGACGTGTCATCTGTGAGTAGTGCCCCAGGGGTGCCATGGAGAGGCTGAAGATGATAAGGGACAGTATGGAACCCTGGGGAGCTCGGCAGGTAATCGCGATCTTCTGGGATCTGGGGGTTCACGTATGAGATGCGGGCGGTGTCTGAGACATTGAATATCCGGAGTGGAGGAGACGTGTCATCTGTGAGTAGTGCCCCAGGGGTGCCACGGAGAGGCTGAAGATGATAGGGAACAGTATGGAACCCTGGGGAGCTCGGCAGGTAATCGCGATCTTCTGGGATCTGGGGGTTCACGTATGAGATGCGGGCGGTGTCTGAGACATTGAATATCTGGAGTGGAGGAGATGTGTCATCTGTGAGTAGTGCCCCAGGGGTGCCACGGAGAGGCTGAAGATGATAAGGGACAGTATGGAACCCTGGGGAGCTCGGCAGGTGATTGCGATCTCCTGGGGTCTGGAGGGCCCGTGTGACCGGAGAGGCAGGAGTAGAACCAGAGAAGGACATTTCCCGTAAATCCCATTCAAGACTTCAGGGTACGGAGGAGTGTGGGGGTCGATGTCGTTGAAGGGAGCTCAGAGGGGCAGGCCTATCAGCGGGTTAGGGTCATCTTTATCTGTGGGCAGGCGGGGTCATCTACGGCTTGTAAAGGAGCTGCCTCAGGGCCGCAGGGTGAGATGAATGTCCTTGGTGGCCCTGCAGGAAAAGGCCGGTGCGGGTTTCATTTTGAACAGTACATCATGAAGCACCATCTCCACCCCCTGCTACCTCACTGGCCATGGATTTCATCCTGTGTTTGATGTAAATGCCACATTCAAACTCATATACGTCTAGCTCTGTCGTTCTCTCTATCACTCACACAGTCTTTCTCTAGTCCTTTCTTTCTGACTCATTGTTTCTGCCTTCCTCCCACACACGCTCACACTCATTTGCTGTCTTTCTCCCGCACAGTGTGTTACTCTCTGAATCTCTGTCTCATTGTCGGTCACCTACTCATTCTCTGAATCTCTCTGTCTCTTACACAAACACACACACGCACACACTCTCTATCATCCGAGTTGTCACTCCCCAAACATTTTTTCTCCACACTTGCTCCACTAAATTTCTCTCCCTTCTTCTCTTGGTTTCTCTCGCTCACACATTCGCCCTTTATTTCTACCCTCCTGCTCTTTGTCTTTCCTCCTTTCCTCCTTTCTCCCTCACGTGTATACTCTTTCGCTCTCACTCACATAGGATTCCTACATTTTCTCTACCGCTCTCTCCTCCTCTTGCTTTCTCTCTAGTAATCTCTCTTTCTCTGGTTTCACTTTCACTCAGACTCTCTCACACTCACTCTCTCACAAACACAATCATCCTTCTCTCTTTCTCTGGTTTCACTTTCACTCAGACTCTCTCACACTCACACTCTCACAAACACAATCATCCTTCTCTCTTTCTCTGGTTTCACTTTCACTCAGACTCTCTCACACTCTCTCTCTCACAAACACAATCATCCTTCTCTCTTTCCTCCTGTTTTGCTCACCTACAGATGTTCTTTTTCTCTCACCCTTTCTCTCTCGGTCTCTCGCACACTGTTTCACTCTTGTTCGCTCCCATGTTTTTTCTTCTCCACCACTCCATCCACCGCTTTCTCTCCCACAAACCCTCTGACAGACCCAGGTTAGCCAACAGAGGCTGATGCACAGAAACACACCATCCCTCGCACATAGGCTGTCTTACAAAGACAAAAAGACACTAATGTGCACAAACCTAGCCTCACACACACACACATTCACACACACATGAATACACACTCTTTCTCACACTCCAACACAGACAATCAGACATACACCTAAATACATATATCCACACATACAAAGGGTTACACACAAACTCAGGTTGTCTCTCATTCTCTGCTACACAAATATACTTTTCACACATACACACAACACACAGACACCTCCTGCCACACACACTACACACACTTCTAGTAACGGCCATCGGGCCCTGAGGTTTCCTGGGTCTTACTGTACACTGAATATGTTGATTAAACATCTAAGTTTAAATATAGTCAGGGTCACTGGAATTATTTGATGGTGCAGCCCGGGGCGTTTTCACATAATCATCGATTTGCCATATAGTCCATCATCTGCTGCATAATCTACAGATTTTAACAAAAACAAATTGTTTCCGGCTCAAACGGTTTCAAAGTTGCTGAAAACACAGTGGCTTGTGTTGATGTGCAGGGGAAGGCCCTTTGCACAGGTTGACTGGCCGCCTTTCTGTTCCTTGTTGCTCTATTTGGGTTTTAAACTGGTATTAGAGAGGTGTTAAAAAGTGGAAAAATGAGAAAATAATAATTTCATTCTATCATAAAATGTTCCGCATTACGCTGCATAATTTGCCTTTTCTTGATGCATAATAAACCAAACTTTGCCGCAGAATTCGGCCCTCTCCTTCCGCATAATTCTAATGTCTCTGAGTATAGTTCGGGTTATGATATAAAAACTCTTAAAGGACTGGACATTTTATCCAGGACATGTTTTTTTCAACGAACGTTGACCTTATTGTGCATATATTACAAAACAGCTTAAAATATATTATGATTAATCAAATACAGAAAATCGATTATCGTAAACCAAAATCGACTAAGGCAAATAATCAATTCAACATTTTCAAACACTAAACCCTTTAGACAGCAAGATGAGGTGTCGATGGAGAGGCCGAGTTTTCAGACCATCCTTAGAACTCACAGGAATGTCACGAAAGGCATCATCATGTGTGACGACTCAGTGGCAATCGATGACGTCGGTGCCCAGGGTCACACCATGTGAGCTCCTGGCAAACATAACCAGTGCGTGAGTCACGCGCGGGCAGCGTGTGTACACTAGCGTAGCATCACGCGCCCTGCGTGGCATGCGCTGAGCTAAATGCAGCTGTGCTTTTATTACATTTACAGAGAGGGGGGGGGGATGTTACTCGACCATGGGAGGGGCTCAGATGCATGTTGCATTTTAAAGCTTGTAGAATACAGGACCTGGTATGATAGGGCCGTTACCTATCAATTACACAAAGTGTTCGCTATCTCTGTCCGTCTCACTTTCTCTGTCGCTCTTTGCGTTTCTCTGTCGCTCTCTGTTTGAGTGTCTACCCCTCTGCCTCTTTGTCTCTCTCACTCTCTCTCTCTCACTCCCTGTTAAGCATCAGAGCTCGAGGGCGCTTCAATGCGCCTTGACTGACATCGCAGTATTCCGGCTTTGCTTACCTTTCTTTCAGCGGATGCTGATCAAACAAAGGGCAGCGGAGCAGTGTGCTCTGAACCTTTCTTTCCAAAGCTAGAAGCATTGTCCAGCTTTGAGACTAACCAGCTGGTGAGGTTAGGGTAAGATTGGACCTAAGGCTTCTCCAATCGGACAAAGGTAACATTTTAGGGCATGGGTACTCACAAACGCTTTGCACGGGCAAAAGGTTTGGTCTGTCATGAGACCACGAGCCACACTGATGTCAACACGGTGGGGGGGGGGGGGGATTACTGGTAAGGCGGGTTAGGGTAAGCAAAGCATATACCTCCAGTGGCTGAATCAAACAATGTGAAACAAGAAAACCTGGGATTAATCCCGGGTTCCCCACTGTACCACATTGTGTGATCCTAGGCAAATCCTTTATTTCACTTTCCCTCCTTTTTCTTCATTATTACACATAAGAAGACCTTGAAATACATAACTTCAGGATGTGCGCTGTGCAAAACCTTCTCCTGTGTTTGATTTAATAAACTATAATGTTGTCCACGTATAATAGGAGCCCCGGCCACCCAAAGGGTGCACGCAACAACTGACTTGCCTCTTAGTTCACTCTTGACATTGTGGTCAGGGTGTGGCGGAAGAATAAATGTTCCTAAATTCAGGTTTGAAAACTATCACTTTAATCTAATGCTTGTCAGTGCACTGATATCTGATGTACTAAGGTGAAAAGGTTCTGCATGTTAATTAAATTATCTTTTTGAATTTTGAGGAGAGTTTATCATATGTTTACACTTTTTCTGCAAGATGTCTTTCAAAATGAAGGTGTTCCTCAATTTAAGCAGGACACCCTCATTACTTGCTTTCTTTAACACCAATTAACCGTAAGTAAATGCTTGCCGGCTTATTTCACATCTTGTTATTGTTAAAGCTGAGTCGCGTAAGCACCAGCCCAGTGCTGACGTAAAGGTCAGGAGGGCAGCATGCACCCCCATCCATTCCCCCCACCTTCTCCCCGGGCTGTACTTTGAGTATCGATGTTTTAGGGCAAGTATGTTATTTCTGGAAATCATGTTAAATATTGTGTAAGAATTTCATCAAGGTTTGTAATTAATGCTGTCTCTGTTTGTCTGAGACAAGTCACAGCACCTTGAGACGCACCGTCCTATAAACACGGCTGCCATCTGCTGTGTTACTGTATTTACTGGGTACTGCACTTAATTTGAGCCCCTGCTTTCTGGTGCTCCACAATGGCCCTTAATTGTCAACAGCGGCCCTTCTGACAGTCCGCCACAAGGTGGCGATGTCTGGCTAATTTAGAGATGATCCAACAAAACAAGTCAATTAATAATTCAATAGACATTAAAAATGACTGTTACTTGCCACCCAAGCCATTCTCACAGCTTTGGGGGCCTGGAATATTCCGAGTTGTCACACTTCTAGAGCGCGTTAGGAGTTGTGTTGCTACTATCATTGGCAGCGCTGGCAGGGGCAGTGTGTGGTGCCTCCAAGGACAGCCCCGGCACTTACTTCGTTTACAAATTAAGCACTGAGGGTATTCCCAAAGAGACCACAAGACTAGCGAGTTTACACTATTGCGCACTTCTTCCGCAGCTGCTGCCCTCACAGAACTGTGCACCCGGGATACTTTTAACACTTTCTAGATACCTTTCAATTTCCTAAACTGCTTTTGAAAGGACTGCCGGTTCCTGTGCCCCCTGTTTCCGGTGCCCTCTCCCCTTCCCAACTGGTCATGGAGTCTCTGATCCCAGCCCCCTTCCTCCACCCCCCCCCCCCCCCCCCCGCCAAGAAACACGATCACCACAGAAGGCGGGGCGTGGGGCGAGTTTATTTAAAATATGTACATGTCCCCACAGGCCCCCTGCTGCTTGGCTAGTCCGGATCCCTTTGGTGGCGGCAACAACGTTGAATGACCTCGTTTAGGAAAAAATCATCAAGCGACGAAAACCTGAAAATTCACAATAAATTGCCCTTTTCTTAAATAATGCAATTCCGTGGATGTCACTCGCACAATTGCTTTTCCCAGTTCTGTATCTTTTTCTCATGGCCTTTTTTGCTTCCATTTCTGGGGTTTATTATCCAATCAATGTACCTTTGCTTTCTTCCGGATTTATATTCGTTCTCCGTTTTGTGTAGGAGTTTTGACCAGATTTACAGGACGCCGCTGTTGCGCTCCAAGTTAACGTGGCGGAAGGGTCAATGGAGAGAGAAAAAGATACAAAAGCCAGGGTTTCCTTCAATAATCACACAGAGACGCCCCGCCCCTTTCCAGAGAAAGGACGAAAAGGCAGTGGGGTCTTTTCTTCACAGTTTGCAGTCCCGTTTCTTTTCTTAAGATCTGAGGTGTATTTGGTAAAAACACAAATGTAATGACTTTGTCCGTTTGCTTCCAGAGGCGAGAAAACAGCTGGCAGACATGAAAGGGGGGGGAGGGAAACAGAGGGCAGAAGTTGTCTTTGGAAAGCGTCGGAAGTTGATCAAGGGGAAGGGGGGCCCCGCCCCCTACTCATTAACCTTATCTTTGAGTGTTTGGGGACATCTTGTTACCTCAAGAAGATACCACGTAATGTTTCTCAGGAGCCTCTGTTACATCAGGGAGATACCAACTGATGTCTCATAGGGGCCTTCTTTTATATCAGGGACCTACCACCTGATGTCTCACAGGGGCCTCTCGCTGCATCAGGGAGATACCATTAGATGTCTCACAGGGGCCTCTCGCTGCATCAGGGAGATACCACTTGATGTCTCACAGGGGTCTCTCGCTGCATCAGGGAGATACCACTTGATGTCTCACAGGGGCCCGTTCGCTGCATCAGGGAGATACCACTTGATGTCTCACAGGGGCCCCTCGCTGCATCAGGGAGATACCACTTGATGTCTTACAGTGGCCTCCCCTTACACCATGGAGACGCCACTCAATGACTACTCTCCACCAATGTGCGGACACCAAGATGTCTTCCTTGCTCATGTTATTTCTGTTTCCCCCTGCACAGGTACAATGGGACGTCCCAGGATGTGCCACCACAGCACGTTGGCCACTTGTTGCTCCAAGTCCCACATCTGCACACATTTCATCCGTCCGCAGGGGCGGTTCTTTGTGCTGGACTGGTGAAGAGGAAGGCCACGTGGCCTTGGGGAGGAGATGAGAAATTTATTGATAATTAAATAAATACATTCCTGGCCCTTCCATGTTTCCTTGCCATCACTCTATAGTCATATATACCCAGCACGCGGAGGTGGAAAAGAAGGGTCCCCTGGCCCTCAACAAATGTAAATCTACTGTACGCCCCCTCAATCGTCCACCTCAATCTCCTCATCTTCTGAGAACTCATCTGTGGTGGGGTCTCTGGAGGAGGACTGCGGGGAGTGTGGGTAGCAGCCCCCCAAGCCCTGGGGCGAGGCAGACCCGCAGGGGGACAGGGCCCGCGAGTGAGGAGCGGTGTGCACCCCCGTCTCTTCCTCCAGCTCGGGCATGGTGGCAAGTTTCTCTAGAGCATGGGGGGGCAGTTTCTTGAGGGACTCCACGTCCGCCTTCATCTCCTCAAGGTCCCGCTTCAGCTTGGCCCTCCGGTTCTGGAACCAGGTGATGACCTGCGCGTTGCTCAGGCCCAGCTGCTGTGCGATCTGGTCCCGGTCCGCCGGGGACAGGTACTTCTGGTAGAGGAAGCGCTTCTCCAGCTCGTAGATCTGGTGGTTGGTGAAGGCGGTGCGGGACTTCCTGCGCTTCTTGGAGGTCTGCCGGTGTCCGAAGGAGTTCAGGTGGTCCCGGCCTGGAAGAGAGGACAAGAGGTTAGTCAAACCTTGGGAGATACTTCATGGTGGAGAAGGAACAGACATGGAGGAGGCGAGGGTGCGGGAGGAAGACGGTGGATGGAGGAGAGGACAAGAGGTTAGTCAAGCCTTGGAGATACTTCGTGGTGGAGAAGGAATGGACATGGAGGAGGTGAGGGGGCGGCAGGAAGAGGTTGGATGGAGGAGAGGACGAGAGGTTAGTCAAGCCTTGGAGATACTTCATGGTGGAGAAGGAACGGACATGGAGGAGTCACGGGTGCAGGAGGAAGAGGGTGGATGGAGGAGAGGACAAGAGGGTAGTCAAGCCTTGGAGATACTTCATGGTGGAGAAGGAACGGACATGGATGAGGCGAGGGGGCGGCAGGAAGAGGGTGGATGGAGGAGAGGACGAGAGGTTAGTCAAGCCTTGGAGATACTTCATGGTGGAGAAGGAACGGACATGGAGGAGGCGCGGGTGCGGGAGGAAGACGGTAGATGGAGGAGAGGACAAGAGGTTAGTCAAGCCTTGGAGATACTTCGTGGTGGAGAAGGAATGGACATGGAGGAGGTGAGGGGGCGGCAGGAAGAGGTTGGATGGAGGAGAGGACGAGAGGTTAGTCAAGCCTTGGAGATACTTCATGGTGGAGAAGGAACGGACATGGAGGAGTCACGGGTGCAGGAGGAAGAGGGTGGATGGAGGAGAGGACAAGAGGGTAGTCAAGCCTTGGAGATACTTCATGGTGGAGAAGGAACGGACATGGATGAGGCGAGGGGGCGGCAGGAAGAGGGTGGATGGAGGAGAGGACAAGAGGTTAGTCAAGCCTTGGAGATACTTCATGGTGGAGAAGGAACGGACATGGATGAGGCGAGGGGGCGGCAGGAAGAGGGTGGATGGAGGAGAGGACGAGAGGTTAGTCAAGCCTTGGAGATACTTCATGGTGGAGAAGGAACGGACATGGATGAGGCGAGGGGGCGGCAGGAAGAGGGTGGATGGAGGAGAGGACGAGAGGTTAGTCAAGCCTTGGAGATACTTCATGGTGGAGAAGGAACGGACATGGAGGAGTCACGGGTGCAGGAGGAAGAGGGTGGATGGAGGAGAGGACAAGAGGGTAGTCAAGCCTTGGAGATACTTCATGGTGGAGAAGGAACGGACATGGAGGAGGCGCGGGAGGAAGATGGTGGATGGAGGAGAGGACAAGAGGTTAGTCAAGCCTTGGAGATACTTCATGGTGGAGAAGGAACGGACATGGAGGAGGCACGGGAGGAAGATGGTGGATGGAGGAGAGGACAAGAGGTTAGTCAAGCCTTGGAGATACTTCATGGTGGAGAAGGAACGGACATGGAGGAGGCGAGGGAGGAAGAGGGTGGATGGAGGAGAGGACAAGAGGTTAGTCAAGCCTTGGAGATACTTCATGGTGGAGAAGGAACAGACATGGAGGAGGCGCGGGTGCGGGAGAAAGAGGGTGGATGGAGGAGAGGACGAGAGGTTAGTCAAGCCTTGGAGATACTTCATGGTGGAGAAGGAACAGACATGGAGGAGGCGCGGGTGTGGGAGGAAGAGGGTGGATGGAAGTGAGGAGGAAGATGGTGTGGAGATGGAATGGAGGTAATATGGCGAGCCAAAGAGGAGGTACTGAGGGAGAAGAGACGCGGCAATATGAATGACTCGGAGCGCTCAACTGTTCCTCAACTGTAGTGAAACTTCACCTCAGTCAGCACTCACAGGGATTTTCACACACGTCACTTGTCGCCTTCATTTGAATCTTAGCACATCTGAGGATGAGTGAATCTGCTCAAACTGAGCATCAATTCAGCCTAACCGACCACTGACCTACCTGTGAGAGCTCAGTCAGCATTCACCTACACTTACCAAAAAACTGCGTTTTTAGTAACAAAATGTACACATTTTCCAATCGCAACTGAGGCCCGGCTGAGCCTTTCTTTTGAAAAAGGCCCAAACTAGTTCCGGCATTCCACCGGGGTTTGCAACGACAGCCACCTTTTGTGAGCGCTCATTCGAGCAGGCTGAATGGGGGTTTGTTTTTATTTCATTTACAAATTTGAATTGCGCTCTTAGGGGGAGATCTACTAAGAATTTGCGCCATGTTTACATCACAAATTGGCGCAAAATCTTTTTTTCCTAATTTACTTTCCAGCGCTAAACTTGTTTAGCTCTGGAACTAACGTAAAAGTAACGCAAAGCGGGGCATAGCGTTGCTTCGCACTGATGGGGTCGTGCCAAGGGTGGTGCCTGGCCGTGCCCATGCAACCACCCAAGGTTTCTCAGGCTAAACCCAACTCACTAAAAACAGTGGGTCGGGTTTAGCGTGAGAAAACTGCGCCCTTTTCAAGGAGGCGCAAGGGAGGAGAAATGCTTCCATAGCTCTTTCCTTTTCCAACTTTGCATGTTTGCTGCACTGTGCAACACGCTTACAACGTGAAACAAGCTGTGCACCGTGCCTAGCATAGTAGTTTGTACTGGAAGGGTGCCCTCCTGCACAAAACCTATGCTACCCTCATGCACACACCCTAGCGCTGCGGCGCTACGGCGTGTGCCTGGCGTACTGCGACTCAAATCAGCGCCGGCGCAAGAGAAAGGGGAGGAGAGAGCCATATCTTTAAAAATATGCGGCTCTCCTGCTCCTCCCTGTCGCTCAGCGCAGCTCAGTCTCGCGGGGGCTGCGCTGCGCTGCGTGGAGATTTTGTCAATCTCCCCTTAAAGCTTTAGTTACTTGCTTACTTGCCAATCTACAAATTTGGTTAAATTTTCTGCGCATTCAGATTTGAGAACTGCAAAATCGTATTTTTCTCAAATTGACTAATTTTTTTAACACAAAGATTTTTACTTCACGACTTAATATTAAAAAAAACTTTAATAATCATTTAGTTTTCAATAAGTGATTTTTATAACAATTATTTCTATTGTTGACTATTTTTTAATACCTATTTCTGGATTAAATACGGTATGGTTCATAATTCACCGCTAAGTGAATTTTGTGTCAAAATATAGCTGATTAATTTGTATGAGCTGAGTGGGACGCAATACACTCTGTGCAGATACCAAGATGGAATAAACTATTTATTACTACCCTTGTTGAGTTTGGAGCGGGGTCGCGAGTCACAAGAGGAAGCCCAGAGTGAGTCATGGTACGCCACCCCCCCCAACCCCCAGTGCAATAAATAGTATATAACCTCTGCACGCCTTCATGTAGGGTGTATGCCACACCGTGCTTGAGTGTGAATTAGTTATAAGCAGTGGTTTATAAATCCTATCCAGAGCACAAGGGGTTAAATCCCTGCAGTGAGATGGCATCTCATTGACTGAGATTTGCATGCCTGCGCCCCATTGGTTGTTTTCTGTCATTGCTTCTAAAATGGAATCCCTGCGACTGTACCATTGGTTTGTCAGGTCAGGGGCGCTCGACTGTGGTATAACCGGGGGGTGGTTCTGAAAGGGCTAATAAGTGAGGGCTTCTGAGGACACTTGTTACAATGAACTTGGTGTTTGCCCACATTTGTGTTTCCCGGCATGGACTATATTTAGAGCTCGGTTCTTTCCTGCATTCTGAACACAAATGCATAGGATGCATAGGAGAGTTTAAACATAGAACTGGTTCCGAACTATTCATATTACTTTTCACGATGCTATATTAAAATAAACTGTGGCAGCTGCTGGTGGGTACCAGCCATTTCTCCTTTTAGAGCAGGGCGCTCTTATTAAGAGATAAAACCCTTGATAAAACTAGGGGTGGGCGGAATTTGCGAAAGCGACTTTCGCAAATGATCGCAAAAATGTTAAAAATCTCCGCAAACACGCGGAAATATCACGAAGATGCAGAAGTTTTTTTCCCGCCCGTTCGCGGTATTTTCTGCGTGGTCGCGGCTCGCCAACTTACCCATGCGGTTGCTCGCGAGCGCGGCCATCTTGTTTTCACTCTTCTCGTGTGCATGATCGCGAGCAAAAAGACGTGATCGCGCAACGTATGACGTTACTAAGGGCGCGAACTGTCGCGAGACAGCGCAAATGGCTACCAACAATCCAACATCTCGTGGAGAACGCGACCGGATCAGGAAAACTTATCGGTGAACTTCGGGGATTCAGGTAAGGCGATCGCACGCGCTCACGAGAATGTATTATTTTACAGCGCGAGCAAGAAACAAATTATCGCTAAGCTGCGGAATGCGGAAATTTTGACATTTTCGCGCTCTCCGCGGAACGCGAAAATGTCAAATTATTGCAATTTCCGCGAGTGGAACGGAAATTTAGCCCAGGCCTAGATAAAACCCTTGATCACACATAGATGTATTATCTGAGACATACATTGAAAGCGCGGATTCTTAAACATGCTTTCGCTGTCTCGGCGGCGGCGGTGTCAATGATTATCGAATTAAACATATATCAGTTCACACCATCTGCACATATTGAACAGGGGAATATGTCACAAGTTAGTATATCGATGACATCAATAATCATGACCTGTACTACTTTACGGATAAGATACTAAAAATTGACGACTAAAATATTAATCAGAATAATTGAGATTAAAATAATGACAACAAAATGGTACCGTAACTAATATAATAAGAACTTCAGAAGCAATAGAAATAAAACCGATGATAATTAAAAAACAATAATAGGAAAAAAAGTACTTCGAAAATAACAGAAACAACGACAATTGTTGTCGTTATTACTTCTTTAAGAATGAGACACTAAAAAGTATTACTTCTATGCCGCAATAATACGAATTATGACAGTCAGTGCATTAAGAATGTTCTATATGATATCCCTGTTAATAAAATGTGCCCGGGGCGGAATCCCCTCCAGTCCATGGTCAGGATGGCGCGAGTCACTGGGTAGATTTGTTACCATAAAGAGTAACTGACCAGGGGCACGCGGAGGTCACTTATAGGGTCAGAGATCCAAGGGGTGTCTTGCATTAGTGTTCAGAAGTAGCAGGTTCCTAGTCACAGATGGCCGCACCCCCGTTTGTAAGGTGACTCCTCTTGCTGATGTAAGTTTGGATTTAGAGATGTGTGGTGACGTCATTCTATATGACCGGTGAGCGGTGACGCCGCAGCTCAAGCGAGGATTCATATAGGATTTTATTATAAGGTTTCATGTGTTGTTTAAATAGTCACAATGGGAATACAGAAATCTGTAATTGAATATTGATAGAATTATAAGTATTTATATTGAAGCCAGGATCCCACTGAAGGCGGCGTGCCCAACCCACAAAGCCCTTCACCATTCTGGCCCTAAACACCCAGCAAATAGGATCAAACGATCAGGAGGGGGGAGGGCTTCTAGAAGTTCTAAATCCCTCATACCTGAACTACCCGGGTTAAAAAAGGATCCCACGGTCGCACTTTCGCCAGATCTGCCCCCAAACTCAGCTTTAGGAGCGTGTGCGCGAGACCAGCCCTAACTTATCTGCCATAACTTTCTAAATCCTGTACGACTGCCCTCCCCAGAGATCGGCTCTTGATGAGACCCGGTACTGCCCATTGTCATTTTACATACTTATATACATACATACATACATACCTACATGTCTGCATACATATGTACATGCATATGTACATACTTGCATACGTTCATACATACATACTTACATGTCTGCATACATATTTACATACATACGTACATACATACATACGTACATACTTCTATACATTTATACATACATACTTTCATTCAGACATACATGCATAATACATACATAGATACTTACATACATTCATACATACATACATACTTATACAGTATGTATACATACATACATACTTTCATATATACTTTCCTTGACATGGACTTGTTAGGATGAAATGCCCCTGGAGAGGGTGCTCCCCCACCCAGTGGTATTGCCCTGGGCAGGTGATGGTTTTCTGACGTGTGCATCAGCGGAGTCGACAGTCATGCATGTTCATTGAAGTCCCCCCTCTTTACACAGATTAAGACCACAGGGCGTGGCTCTGAGGTCACGGCGGCACATCAAGTGCACCCCTGGCAGAAAAGAGCACCTACTCCCCCCACTAGGTGTTTTGGGACTGGCAGTGCCGTCTCCTTTGGGGGTAGGTATATGGTGGCCACACCATGTCTGAAAAGGTTGCTCCACCCTCTGTGCCCTCTGTCCCTGTGTGACATGGCTGAAGGGTGCGTGTGCACCGTGTGCCTCTGGGGGGTGTCCCTGTTCATATGTTTGTGAAACAGAAAGTCGTCCAGAGTCTAAGGGTCGAATTGAAAGGAAATGAAGCTGGTGATTTTAGGAAGCAGAGAGTTGTGATCAAAGGAGAAGAAAGGTTTAATTAGGAATGTCTGAATTTAAAAGCACAGATAATAAAAGAGGAAAGAATCCTCAAACTAAGGGATGACTTTGCAAGTTATAAAAACCTCCAGAAGACAAAGACAATATATACAATGTTAATTAGGGAGCAAAAAAGCATACACCAAGAGAAATGTTGGGAAAATCTTCTGGAAGCAATTAAAACAAAAAATATAAAAAAAAGTTCTGGAAGTTAGTGGAGGAAGGTTCTAGTAAGATACAGGGGAGCCATGAACTGTGTGTTGGCAGCGGATACAAGGGGCCATGAACTATGTGGTGGCAGCGGATACAGGGGGCCATGAACTGTGTGGTGGCAGCTGATACAGGGGGCCATGAACCGTGATTGGCAGCGGATACAGGGGGCCATGAACTGTGTGGTGGCAGCGGATACAGGGGGCATGAACTGTGTGGTGGCAGCGGATACAGGGGGCCATGAACTGTGTGTGGCAGCGGATTCAGGGGGCCATGAACTGTGTGGTGGCAGCTGATACAGGGGGCCATGAACCGTGATTGGCAGCGGATACAGGGGGCCATGAACTGTGTGGTGGCAGCGGATACAGGGGGCATGAACTGTGTGGTGGCAGCGGATACAGGGGGCCATGAACTGTGTGTGGCAGCGGATTCAGGGGGCCATGAACTGTGTGGTGGCAGCGGATACAGGGGGCATGAACTGTGTGGTGGCAGCGGATACAGGGGGCCATGAACTGTGTGGTGGCAGCGGATACAGGGAGCCATGAACTGTGTGGTGGCAGCGGATACAGGGGGCCATGAACTGTGTGGTGGCAGCAGATACAGGGGGCCATGAACTGTGTGGTGGCAGCGGATACAGGGGGCCATGAACTGTGTGGTGGCAGCAGATACAGGGGGCCATGAACTGTGTGGTGGCAGCGGATACAGGGGGCCATGAACTGTGTGGTGGCAGCAGATACAGGGGGCCATGAACTGTGTGGTGGCAGCGGATACAGGAGGCCATGAACCGTGTGGTGGCAGCGGATACAGGGGGCCATGAATTGTGTGGCAGCGGATTCAGGGGGCCATGAACCATGTGTTGGCAGCGGATACAGGGGACCATGAACCATGTGGTGACAGCGGATACAGGGGGCCATGAACTGTGTGTGGCAGCGGATTCAGGGGGCCATGAACCGTGTGGTTGCAGCTGATACAGGGGGCCATGAACCGTGAATGGCAGTGGATACAGGGGGCCATGAACTGTGTGGTGGCAGCGGATACAGGGGGCATGAACTGTGTGGTGGCAGCGGATACAGGGGGCCATGAACTGTGTGGTGGCAGCGGATACAGGGAGCCATGAACTGTGTGGTGGCAGCGGATACAGGGGGCCATGAACTGTGTGGTGGCAGCAGATACAGGGGGCCATGAACTGTGTGGTGGCAGCGGATACAGGGGGCCATGAACTGTGTGGTGGCAGCAGATACAGGGGGCCATGTACTGTGTGGTGGCAGCGGATACAGGAGGCCATGAACCATGTGGTGGCAGCGGATACAGGGGGCCATGAATTGTGTGGCAGCGGATTCAGGGGGCCATGAACCATGTGTTGGCAGCGGATACAGGGGGCCATGAACCATGTGGTGACAGCGGATACAGGGGGGCATGAACTGTGTGTGGCAGCGGATTCAGGGGGCCATGAACCGTGTGGTGGCAGCTGATACAGGGGGCCATGAACCGTGATTGGCAGCGGATACAGGGGGCCATGAACTGTGTGGTGGCAGCTGATACAGGGGGCCATGAACTGTGTGGTGGCAGCGGATACAGGGGGTATGAACTGTGTGGTGGCAGCGGATACAGGGGGCCATGAACTGTGTGGTGGCAGCGGATACAGGGAGCCATGAACTGTGTGGTGGCAGCGGATACAGGGGGCCATGAACTGTGTGGTGGCAGCAGATACAGGGGGCCATGAACTGTGTGGTGGCAGCGGATACAGGGGGCCATGAACTGTGTGGTGGCAGCAGATACAGGGGGCCATGTACTGTGTGGTGGCAGCGGATACAGGAGGCCATGAACCGTGTGGTGGCAGCGGATACAGGGGGCCATGAATTGTGTGGCAGCGGATTCAGGGGGCCATGAACCATGTGTTGGCAGCGGATACAGGGGGCCATGAACCATGTGTTGGCAGCGGATACAGGGGGCCATGAACCATGTGGTGACAGCGGATACAGGGGGCCATGAACTGTGTGTGGCAGCGGATTCAGGGGGCCATGAACCGTGTGGTGGCAGCGGATACAGGGGGCCATGAACTGTGTGTGGCAGCGGATACAGGGGTCCATGAACCATGTGGTGGCAGCGGATTCTTGGGAGCAGTGTTTGGGGGAAATGTGCGGGCGAGGGATGGAACCCGCAGTAAAGAGAGCGATCACTGGATCTCACTTAAACGAGGACATTGGGTCTGACTTTGCAGCAAGATTTGTCCGATGCATCATCGCAAACTGAACTCTGGCTAGAGCAGCTGGCCCGGGTAGACACCCAGCAGGCATTAAAAAGACCCCGCCTGATTGGTGGGCAGGATTTTCCTCTCAAATGTTCACGAGTATCTTTGACACGGGACAGATACCAGAAAATTGGTGAGGGGCGATCATTGGACCCATTCATAAGTGGGGAGATATAAATGCCCCTAAGAATTATTGCTGTTTCACTGATGTCCGGGCTGCCTTCGATCTGGTGGACCGGCATCGTTGGGAGGCACTGACCAGGTGAGACATTCCAGGGGGTCTCTTGGCCATCATTCAGGGGCTACAGAGTTATAACTGGGCACCGGTGATAATGGGCGCTGAGGGGACCCTGGCACAGAAAACATCAATCGGACATGGATTAAGCCACGGATGCCTCCTGGCCCCCTCCTTTTCTCCTTATTTACAGCTGACTCGCCATCAGATTTAGGGGGGGCTAAAGGTGCTCGCCCCAAAATTGACAGCAAATATATTGCATGTCTCCTGTATGCAGCGGATCTTGTAATTTTAGATCAGACAGAGATAGGTCTGCAAAGAAAGCTGGGCATGGTTCTGGAATATTGTAGTCATGAAAAAACAGTAGTAAATATGGGAAAAACCAAGGTGTTGAGCTTTGGTGGTAAACAGAGTTTAGATGGTTTCTGGGCCCAAGCTGGAAAAAGTAAAGCAATATAAGTATCTGGGGTGAGGTTTGAGAAGTCCCTAAAGGGGGTGTCCACCTGGATGCGTTGAGGGCCAGGCCCCTGCCTGGAGAAGTTCACGGTGAGAAGTCAGAGAGGCACGCCTTGAAAGCCGGTGCTGCCATGACACCGCCACCATTCCAAAATGGTGCTGAATTATTATTTCTGAGGGGTAAACGTGGATGAGATGTTGAGGAGGGTAAATGTGTAAACAACGTACGGCCTCTTCCAGGATCAGCTACGATCCAGGCCGTATGAATGGAACCTGGGACAGTATGGTGGAATATAACGGCCCGTACGGCGTTGATAAGATTCTGAAAGCGCCTGAGCTCTGGGGATGAGCAAAAGGTATCCCAGTGGTGCAAAGATGAGAGAAAGAAAAGTGAATTAAAGTGGGCATATGGGTCAGAAAAATGATGGATAACGTTTGCAGGGATATGAGAATTAAGCTGTGCTCGCAAAATATACAAATTGAGTTTGTAAAGAGTGAGTTCATGGTATTAGCAAAGGAATTAACGCAAAATGATAGGCAGTACCTTGAGAGAAACAAATCGGTATGTTTTATGTTTAACGTATGGCAAAAGGAAGTGGGGTACTCGTGTAAAGATGCACGACCCAATCATTGGAGTAGAAGAGAATTATTAGGGCTAAAGGTTGGATTGACCCTTGCTATGATAATGAAAGGATAAAAGTGACCACAATTGATCCTGAGGTAAATTGTACGTGTGGCTCGAGTATGAGGTGCAATGTTTTACATATTTGATTGGATTGTCTAAAAGTTTTAATTGCACGGAAATTGATTTTAAGTCCAATTGTTATAAAATATGACATTACAAAATGTGCCCAGGCTACGGAATTTTGAACTGAAATCTGTTTTAGGATGTAGCGTGTGCCATAGGAAGGGCTATGACTGCTGCTAAGAAGGTCGTACTCGTCATGTGTATATAGATTAGTATTTATAGGTCATTTATGATGATTAATTTTTATCATATAATATGGGTCGACGATGATATCAAGAGGAGGTATATTTTATAGGTATATTGACTATGAGATTTTATATAATGAATGGGCTTATGCTTTTATTTATTGTGATGTAAACATACAAAGCTGATGTGGTTGTATATGATATGTGTTTAGTGATCAAATCATGTTTTATGATTATTAATCGTATCTAATGATATGTTTAGAAAGCTGCAATTTACGCGTGCTTTGATAATGTGCACATAGAGATTCTCATTCAATCCACATACAGCATTAGTGTCCACATGTTATTCCCCGTTTTGTTTAACATGTTTTGTTTGCATGGCATAGGATGGGGAGCATGCACACTTTGAGATGGAGAAAATCAACCACCCGTAACGCAGCCTTTCCTTCCGGCTGAATGTCGGGGTAATTACCCAACAATAAAGGCCGAATCAGTGACTTAGGTCACTTGAATACAGAGCACATGATCTACGAACAGAGCCCGAACCCACAAATTGACTTTATTAAAAACAGAGCGTTATGAAGCACTAAATAGAAAACATATATTTTATGTTCTGCATACAAAAGCCCGTACCGGCAGCGATCCGCTCCTAGCGTGTGGCAGGACCAGACACCCATTACCAAAAATAAAAAAATTGTACCAAAACAATGCATGAAATGGCTGCTGCGTATTTTTAACAGTAGTCGGCCGGTGCTCTGTGGGAGGGCCAAACACCGGAACAGGCATGATGTATGTATGCCCTCGGCAAATGTGGAGAAGGCAAAATGGAGCCAGCAAATGGGAAGCCAATGGGCGGGCTGTAAGCCCACAAAGTAGATACAGCATGTCTCTCTTTGAGACAGCCACAAGTGCACCGTCCAGAGTCCAGGACTAAAAAGTGATCAGCATTTGCCGATCAGGGTGGTTTTGGTCTTGTACAAATACACTGTGTAGGTGTTTTGCAGGGCATGGAAGGCTTCGTACATATGTGGTAGCTGCAGGTAACATTTCTGGTAATGCCATTAAAATTAACAATACAAAACACAACGTAACGGAGCAAGCGGTAGAGGAAAAGGGTAAGTGTGTGAGAGAGAGAGAGTGAAAGAACATGTGTGTGAAGAGAGGGTGGGACAGAGAGACCTGAGTGCGGACCTGTGTGCCTGTCAGACTGGTTGCAGCAAACAATCCATTGCGGATTCCCTGTCTGTGACTGAAAACAGGAAGTGGGCGCCTCGGATGAGACGTCACCAGGCTTTGACCCGTGAGGCTGCATTACAACACTGGGCACCTCACTGGGGTTCAGAATCTTGTGGGAAGGGGTGTTACATTTTACCGCGAACGGCGCGTAATTACGCAAAATGGCATAACAGTGGACTTCCGCGTAACTAGAGTGACACAAAATTCCCGTAATTGTGCAAATTACCCTGAGGGAATGTTACTTCCTCCCATGGCTACTTGAAATCTGTGCAGTGCTTGCTGCGTTGGTTCCATTCACCTACGTCCTACGTGGCTGTAGGTCCCGCTGGATGGGGTACACCGGATCGACCAAATTTACCAAGGTATTGGCAATTTCAAAGCATACCTTATGGTTGACGGCTTGTGGGACCAACTGGGCCCATGTTTGTTCCCCTGAACTCCCAGGAGGCTGACACCACCGAGGGTGGTGAGGCCTGATCACCCAGAATAGGCATGCCCCAGACACCTCCTGGGATTGACCGCATCCACTTCCTGCGACAGCGCAACATGGGGCGCCATTAGAGCTAGACCCCAGCTTGGACCATGGAGGGGCACACAGCCAGCAGTGCCTGTAAGAAGCTGGAAGTATCTGAAACTTTTAACAGTGTCTCCACCTGCTGTGAAAAACAGGAAGTGACTGAAACTTTCAACAGTGTCTCCACCTGCTGGCAAAAACAGGAAGTTATTGTTATTGTTATTGTTATTTTGGATTTATATCGCGCCCAATCACCTGCAGGTCTCTAGGCGCTCGAAATCTCTAGTTACAACAATAAGCTTGGCAGACATTGCAAGAAAACACTCCCTGGTCTAGCTGACACTCAGAATCCTTCTAAACATCAGTGTTTTTAGCATCTTCCTAAACCGCAGGAGGTTCCCTTCCCTGCGCAGCATCTCAGGCAGCGTGTTCCATAGCTGAGGGACTAACACAGAGAAGGCTCTGCCTCCCTTGGTTACTAATTTGTAACGGGGGCAGACCAGTAGCTGAGAATCTGAAGATCTAAGTGTTCTCACTGGGCTGTACACAACCAAACGATCTGCAATATAGGCGGGAGCCTGGCCATAAATTGCCTTATGGGCCGTACATAGGCTCTTAAATTCCACACGCTCTTTAATGGGGAGCCAGTGCAGGCTATGAAGCAGAGGGGAGGCCTTAGTTCTCCGTGGGAGTCTAAAAATCAGTCGTGCGGCGTCATTCAACACGACCTGTAGTCTATTTGTCAGGGTTTTGGGGAGTCCCAGATAGAGGGCATTCCCATAATCTAGCCTTGAGATAACAGTTGCTGCTACGATTGAGCGCATCATTGATTGAGAGAGGACAGGGGCTAGCTTCCGCAGTTGACGGATCACATTTATGCAGCTTCCCACCACAGAGGAGATTTGACTGGACATTGAGAGATCACAGTCCAGTTTAATCCCCAGACTCTTTACATTCAAACTTGGTTTTGGAGCAAGACCTAACTCTGCTGGCCAGTAGAGGTCATTCCAAGGTGAGGCGGTAGATGGAATCACCAATACCTCAGTCTTGTCTGGGTTAATCTTCAGCAGATTTTCAGTCATCCATTGAACAGTATGCCTCAAGATGTTCTGGGCATTAAGTTGTGCAGTCCTTGTGTTGTCGACACTCAGTAACAGCTGCGTGTCGTCCGCATAATTAAAAACTCTACAGCCCATGCAGGCCAATGATGCAATTAGAGGTTGTAGGTAGAGGTTGAAGAGGAGTGGGGACAGGGCGGAGCCCTGTGGCACCCCACATTCTAAAAACCCCACCTCAGATGTTTCATCCCCTAGTTGTATCTTTTGTGTCCTACCCGAAAGGAAGGATTGCAGCCATTTAAATGCTAAGCCCTTGATCCCAAAATCGCTCAGCCTGTCCAGGAGAAGAGCATGACTGACCGGAAGTGATTGAAGTTTCCAACAGCGTCTCCGCCTGCTGAGGGAAGCAGGAAGTGACTGACACTTCCAGCAGTGTCTCCACCTGCTGGGGGAAGCAGGAAGTGACTGAAACTTTCAACAGTGTCTCCACCTGCTGTCAGACGCTGGAAGTGACTGAAACTTTCAACAGCATCTCCGCCTGCTGAGGGAAGCAGGAAGTGACTGACACTTCCAGCAGTGTCTCCACCTGCTGGGGGAAGCAGGAAGTGACTGAAACTTTCAACAGTGTCTCCACCTCCTGGCAAAAACAGGAAGTGACTGAAATGTCCAACAGAGTCTCCGCCGGAAGCTGGAAGTAACTGAAACTTTTAACAGTGTCTCCACCTGCTGGGAAAAACAGGAAGTGACTGAAACTTTCAACAGTGTCTCCACCTGCTGGCAAAAACAGGAAGTGACTGAAGTTTCCAATAGCGTCTCCGCCTGCTGGGGGAAGCAGGAAGTGACTGACACTTCCAGCAGTGTCTCCACCTGCTGGGGGAAGCAGGAAGTGACTGAAACTTTCAACAGTGTCTCCACCTGCTGTCAGACGCTGGAAGTGACTGAAACTTTCAACAGCATCTCCGCCTGCTGAGGGAAGCAGGAAGTGACTGACACTTCCAGCAGTGTCTCCACCTGCTGGGGGAAGCAGGAAGTGACTGAAACTTTCAACAGTGTCTCCACCTCCTGGCAAAAACAGGAAGTGACTGAAATGTCCAACAGAGTCTCCGCCGGAAGCTGGAAGTAACTGAAACTTTTAACAGTGTCTCCACCTGCTGGGAAAAACAGGAAGTGACTGAAACTTTCAACAGTGTCACCACCTGCTGGCAAAAACAGGAAGTGATTGAAGTTTCCAACAGCGTCTCCGCCTGCTGGGGGAAGCAGGAAGTGACTGACACTTCCAGCAGTGTCTCCACCTGCTGGAGGAAGCAGGAAGTGACTGAAACTTTCAACAGTGTCTCCACCTCCTGGCAAAAACAGGAAGTGACTGAAATGTCCAACAGAGTCTCCGCCGGAAGCTGGAAGTAACTGAAACTTTCAACAGTGTCTCCACCTGCTGGGAAAAACAGGAAGTGACTGAAACTTTCAACAGTGTCTCCACCTGCTCGGGAAAACAGGAAGTGACTGAAACTTTCAACAGTGTCTCCACCTGCTGGGGGAAGCAGGAAGTCACTGAAACTTCAAGCAGTGTCTCCGCCTACCGGAGGAAGCAGGAAGTGACTGAAACTTTCAACAGTGTCTCCACCTGCTGGCAAAAACTAGAAGTGACTGAAGTTTCCAACAGTGTCTCCGCCTTCTGGGGGAAGCAGGAAGTGACTGAAACTTTCAACAGTGTCTCCACCTGCTGTCAGACGCTGGAAGTGACTGAAACTTCCAGCAGTGTCTCCACCTGCTGGGGGAAGCAGGAAGTGACTGAAACTTTCAACAGCATCTCCGCCTGCTGAGGGAAGCAGGAAGTGACTGAAACTTCCAGCAGTGTCTCCACCTGCTGGGGGAAGCAGGAAGTGACTGAAACTTTCAACAGCATCTCCGCCTGCTGGGGGAAGCAGGAAGTGACTGAAAATTTCAACAGTGTCTCCACCTCCTGGCAAAAACAGGAAGTGACTGAAGCTTCCAACAGCCTACCCGCCTGCTGGCGGAACCAGGAAATGACTGAAACTTCCAGCAGTGTCTCCACCTGCTGGGGGAAGCAAGAAGTGACTGAAACTTTCAACAGTGTCTCCACCTGCTGTCAGACGCTGGAAGTGACTGAAGCTTCTAACAGCATCTCCGTCTGCTGGGGGGAGCAGGAAGTGACGCAAACTTTCAAGAATGTCTGCATCAGCTGGCAGAAGAAGTAAGGGACTGAAAATGTCAATAATGTCTCTGCCTGCTGGCAGAAGCCGGAAGTGACTGAATTTTTCCTAGTTTCGCCTCCTGCTGGCCGAAGCAGGAAGTGACTGAAACTTTCAGCAGTGTTTCCGCCTGCTGGCAAAAACAGGAAGTGACTGAAACTTTCAGCAGTGTCTCCGCCTGCCGGCAGAAGCTGGAAGTGACTGACACTTTCAACAGTGTCGCCACCTCCTGGCAGAAGCTGGAAGTGACTGAAACTTTCAAAAGTGTCGCCATCTGCTCGGAGAAGTCTGGAAGTGACTGAAACTTTCAACAGTGTCGCCACCTGCTGGGAGAAGCTGGAAGTGACTGAAACTTCAAGCAGTGTCTCCGCCTGCTGGCAGAAGCCAGGAGTGACTGGAGTGCCGCCTGCTACTGGCACAAGCCGGAAATGGCTGAAACTTTGAACCGTCTCAGAGGCAGGAAGCCAGATCTCTAGCCGGGAAAGGCTAGAGAGAGCCAGGGACGTGCAGTCACTGGGCTACAGACTAGGTAAGGTTTGAAGTGAATGAATATGTTTTTTTGAACAATGTCAAAGACTTTTCTCAAGTTAGGAAGGGGCTAGAAGGACCTGCTTCACTCTAAACGGAGCTGTATTGCATGTTTAGTGATCTGCTGCGTGTATGTATATTAAATATATATTTTATGATTTTTTACAAGTGAAGTCACTGGCTGACTTTGAGTTGTTAAGGTATTCTGTGTGATTCCCTGAGATCTGAGTTTGCAGCCCACACCACCTCCCTGGGGGCCTAGACAGCTCTGCCTCCTAGCAGGGTCTAAAGGGGTGCACTTCGGGCCCAATTTGAGATTCAGCGGGAAGGTGCCCCAATACACCAGAGGTGACAGGCTCCCAACGTCACAGTTAGTGAAGAACCCCTTATTACCCTGTGACCACCAGAACCACCAGAACCAGCTTCTTGGACGAAGGATATCTATCTATCTGCCTGCCTCTCTGTCTGACTGCCTGACTCTCTATCTGCCTGCCTGTCTCTATCTGCCTGCCCCTCTGTCTGTCTGACTCCCTGTCTATCTGCCTGTCTAGCTCTAGCTGCCTGCCTCTCTGTCTATCCCTATCTGCCTGCCAGCCTGACTGCCTGTCTATCTGGACGAATGACTGACTGGCTGCCTGCCTGCCAGCCTGCTTGCCTGTCTCTCTCTATCTGCCTGTTTGCCTGCCTGCCTGTCTGCCTGCCTCCCATTGCCCCACCTGTCACACTGAGCCTTGCCCTCCTTGAGGTGAAACAGCCTTATCTTCTGTGAAGTTACTTTCCACCTGTGGCCTTGTTTTCTTTCATCACTAGGCCAGCAGCCACGTGCTGTGTGACGTCACACTCGGCTGCGGCCTCGTGCTCTGCGACATCACAAGCCTCGTGCGCTGTGAGATCACATTGGGCCTGCAGCCGCGTGCTCTGTGACGTCACACTTGGCCTGCAGCCGCGTGCTTTTCGTGCTCTCTGACGTCACACTCGGCCTGCAGCCGCGTGGTCTGTGAAGTCACAAGCCTGCAGCCGTGTGCTTTCTGACGTCACACTTGGCCTGCAGCCTCGTGCTCTGTGACGTCACAGCCGGTCTGCAACCTCACGCTCTGTGACGTCACACTAGGACTGCAGCCTCGTGCTCTGTGACGTCACGATCGGCCTGCAGTCGCATGCTCTGTGACATCACACTCAGGCAGTGGCCTCATGCTCTGTGACTTCACACTTGGCCTGCTGCCTCGTGCTCTGTGACGTCACACTCGGCCAGCGGCCTCGTTCTCTGTGACGTCACACTAGCCTGCTGCCTTGTCCCCTGTAATCTTACAATCGGCCCGCTGCCTCATGCTCTGTGACGTCACACTGGCACGCGGCCTCGTCCTCTGTGACATCACACCCAGGCTACAGTCTCATGCTGTGACGTCACATTCAACCCCGGATGGGCGGGTGCCATGATCACATCCCTACTTCTGCTCCTACGCGGTGTGTTTTGTGCCGGCGGCAGAGAACGGGCAGGTCTGACAGTTCAGCGTTATACGGGGTTGACACGGCCTTTCATACTTCTAGGGAAGATAACATGCGTACGAATGAGCCCGCCCTGAAAACACTTGTTGTTAATGCCGAAAACCAAACACTTTCTAGTCTGCGAAATGTAAATCTTCATTAAAGCAGCTACAAGGCGTCCATGCTGGATAAGCTACGACTTAAAAACAGTATGAACAACATTGTATTATTATTTTTATTGTTATCTGTAGCACTATTGTTAGAATGCTGTTATTACCATAATGATTCTCTTTGTTGTCGTCAATGGTGTTGGTTTCGCTGTTCTTATTATGATGATACGTTTGCTGCTGTGGTTTTTCTCCTGTTTCCTTCCCTCCCTGTAAATCCCGGAGCGCCATCACAAACACGCCACAATTGTGCTCCAGCGCCTTGAGCCGGACGCTGGAACTAGCGCCATCTGTCAAGCACGCATGAGCACAGACACATAGTATTCGGGACTCAGAGGGGATAGTTTAGTATTTATAGCAACACACATCGCACGCACACACCAGCAGCACATGTATGTATAAATACACACACATATGTACTCATATCTGTAACATAGTTATTTTTCTGTTCTACTAAAAGCAGAGGGTTCAAACCCCATACATCGCAGGAAGGAAATGATCCAAGCACGTGAAGGGTGGCAGGTAATTTGTAACCGCCCCCAGAAGCGCTAGATGGTTACAATGCGCTATACTGCGCGTGTCAGCCGTTATCTGTTTGTGTCACATGTATAGGTACTCCAAAGCCGCTTTATTTCAAACAGGCGAACATTCGTGGACAACAGAAAGTAAAATGCGGAACTATCAGATAAACGTGCATGCTGTCCAGAAGGGCGCGTTTTAATTAGCGCGAGTGCGACATTCACCCCATTTTGTTTTGAACCATGTTCCTGTCACTTGTGTAAAGTGACGCGTGATGCGTGGGATGCGGGGGCTCGGACCTCACGTCGGCTGGTGTTTTACTCTCACATGAGACACCGCAGGACCGAGGTCCGAGAGAGACATGTATGATCCGAGGACAGGAACACCTCTGGCCGAGACGCTCCGCCGGAGTCAGGCTTCGAGGAGCTAGAAGAGGTGGCATTGCACATGGCGATGGAATGAACCATGTCACATGACTCCTGGTGCAGACATGTTGGAACGGCCCAGCGCTACGGAACGAAGAAGGGATATTTGAGCTGCGAGTTTTAGCTAACAATGTCCCTGATTGCGTCGTTATTCGTCGGAACCGTCCGCTTGTGTCGGGGTTTGTGGACGAGGAGCTAAACAAGGGCAGCGAGGTTTGGGGCGTCATTGCCTAAGGGTGCGGGAGAGTCCAACTAGGAGGGAGGGGGGGGGGTGGTTATTGCGGCTCGGGTCCTCGCTAAATGAAATGGGAATGATGCTGTTTCTGCGAATTAAGCCACCATTCTCTCGAAATGTGTCTATAAAAAATACTGTTTCCATGCGACAAAAATAGCCAAAAATGCACATAATGTCTGCGTGTTTGTGGTATGGGCGCAGACATGCGCGCACACACATTACTTTTATTACACGCGTTGTACAGATAATTCACAGGACCTATGAAACACGGAAACATTTCGCAGTTCCAACTTCCCAGTGAAATACGGGTTTCTACTTCATAATGACACGGTGGGCACTGCACGGTCTCAGCAGCCTCGCCATTGCCCATTGTTCAATCAACAACACATTCGTGGGCGAGCAGCAGCCGTGGGCCCAGTCAGCGCCAGGGCTTCGCCGCTTCGACAATCTCCGCCTTCTCGGACAGCTTATGGTTTATTACAACATAAAGGTCCTTTTTCTAAAATTCTACATTCATAACTACACGATACATTAGTGTCTGCTTATTTTACGGAAGACAACCGCACATTTTAGTTCTATTTTTTTGCTTTATACTTTCACTACACATTTCCTTTGCTCCTTGTTGTATTTTTACATAGTGTATGGACTTTATTTTAAAAACCTGCATTCATAACTACACAATTAATTAGTGCGTGTTTTTTTACGGAAGATAACCACACAGTGCAGTCCATTTTTTTTTACTTTATACTTTCACTACACATTTCCTTTGCTCCTTGTTGTATTTGTACATAATATATGGTCTTTACTTTAAAATTCTGCATTCATAACTACACAATTAATTAATGCGTGTTTTTTTTTTTACGGAAGACAACCACAAGGTGCAGTCCAGTTTTTCTACTTTATATTTTCACTAAGCATTTCCTTTCTTCCTTGTTGTATTTTTACAACATAGAGAATCTTTATTCGTAAATTCTATATTTATAACTGCAGAATTAATTCGTGTGTGTTTCTTTTGCGGGAGACATCCACACTGTTTAGTCAAATGTTTTTTACTTTATATTTTCACTAAACATTTCCTTTGTTTTATTTTTTACAACATAAAGGGTCTTTATTCTAAAATTCGTCATTCATAACTACACAATTCATCAGTGTGTGTTTTTTTTTACGAACAACAACGACACAGTGTAGTCTATTTTTTGTTAAACTTTACATTTTCACTAAGCATTTCCTTCGTTCCTTTTTGTTTTTTTGCAACATTTTGGGTCTTTATTCTAAAATCGTACATTCATAACTACACAGTGTGCACTTCTTTTGCGAAACACAACCACACAGTGGAGTCCAAGTTTTTACTGTATATTTTCAATACACATCTTCTTCTTATGAATACATTTTCTTAAGCAATGCACCTCATACTAGGCATGAAACATAAAAATGCATATTGTATGACACGTAGCAATGCCCTGTGTTGCCATCTCGGGGTCCTGGCGGCATTTAATAAACACGGGGCCTCACCCTCGTGGTATGATGCCACCTGAAGCCCGCGGAGGGATACATGCCCCTGTCTCTATAGATAACGGTTTACCTATTTCTTTTATTTAATTCCATAGGCGCGGCCGTCACAGGAGCGGGCGAGGAGCTCCGTCCAGCGAGGGAACGAGTCCGCGAATCTGGGGTACAGGATGGGAGTGTCCTGGTGCTGTCGCCCTGTGCCAGGGTCAGGAGGTGCCCCCTGCTCTGAGGAGAATAAACTGAACACAAGAGGCGACTATGTGCACACCTCGGGGTGTGTTTATGTGTTGGGGGGGGGGGGGGGGGAGGGCGGTGTCACCAGTCACCAAAGGCAGGAAAATACACTTTCCATCCCTGCGCCTGCTTAGAACACAGATTACCCCCCCCCCCAGTTTTACACACACAGATAACCGCCCAGACATGTGCCCACACGCATGCATGCCCACGTTTACACAAGCACGCACACGTAAAGGGGAGGAATGAAGCAAAATCCAATATCTCTTCTTTTTGCACTGCCAGACGTCATAGTCGTGGTGTCGTGCGTTGGATGACGTCACGTGGAGGTCAGTGAGAGCGCTCCCCGCTCACCCCAGCTTTACTGACCTATCTCAAGAGGTCACTCTCACGAGGGCGAGAAGCAAGTGTGACCTTCCCGAGGGCACGCGCGCACGCGCAAAGCACACGTGCACCAGGAGCCCTAAAACTAAGCAGCAGCCAGGCCGAGAACCAGAGCGAAGAGCGACGCCGGGCAGATAGCTCAGTGGGTGATTGTAATTGCTACAGAGGTGTCAAACCACTTAGATCAAGTTATTATTCTGCTGTTCAAAATTTGAACATTTTCGTTCCCCTAAAAATGTAAAAAATACTTTCATGTTATGTATTCTTTGATGTGTGGGAAAATGTACAAATCCTATGATATTTACACTTTTTCAGCAGATAAACTCTTTTAGCTTTAAAGTGTCCTGGATGCACTTATTCACACGTATAATACATTAAAAAAAACACCTGTGCCTTAAACATCCACGATGTCATAAGGAAGTTACAGTAAAATGTTAGTAGCCATTAAATGCTTTGAAATGTTACCAGTGAGCTGAGAGGTCTGCGCCGCCTCATGACACACGCGCTTTACTGTTTATGTATTTAACGTTAAATTGTTTTTTGGTTCAGCAGCAAAAAAAAAAAAAAGAGAAGTTTTTTTTTTTTTTTAAACTCCCCGCCTTACCACTCAGCTACACACTTCACCCTCATTCAAGCGCTCGGAAGCCTACACATGGCACATTATAAACCGCTCACACCAGGGGTGCCCCTCAGCTTACACCAGGGGTGTACCTCGGCTCACGTGAGGGGTGTCCCTCAGCTCATACCAGGGGTATCCCTCAACTGACATGAGGGTGTCCCCCAGTTCACGCCACAGTGTCCCTCAGCTCACACGAGGGGTGCCCCTCAGCTCACACCAGGGGTGTCTCTCAGCTCTCACAAGGGGTGCCCCTCGGCTCACACCAGGGGTGTCCCCCAGCTCACACCAGGGGTGTCCCTCGGCTCACGCCACGGGTGTCCCTCAGCTCACGCCAGGGGTGTCCCTCAGCTCACGCCAGGGGTGTCCCTCAGCTCACGCCAGGGGTGTACTTCAGCTCACGCCAGGGGTGTACCTCACCTCACGCCAGGGGTGCCCCTCAGCTCCCACCTGGTGTGTCCCTCACAGTGCACCACTAGATCGGTGAACCCACAGTCACAAGACGCCACTTGTGTTCGCTTCTTTACGCACCTCGGGGCGCTATAAACGTGAAGTGTTTGTAAAGCCTGAACCCGCTGTATAAACTCAGCAAAGCAGGGACCAGAGGCTGGGGTCAGAGACACATGACACAGGAGTGGGGGCGGGGGGGCTGAGGCGCTCGAGCAGAGAGGAACTTTAAACAGCACTCAGGGGCTTGAAGGGGCCGGGCCGTTCCGGGTAATTAGGCTGAATTAATGCCCGACGGAGATGCAAGGACACGGCGCACGTCTCACGCTCTCTCTCGCTGTGTGTGTGCGGGGGGGGGGGGGGGGTGTGCTTGTGTGTGTGTGAAAATAACATAAATACGGACAAACACTCGGTTGTTTAGAGCGCCCTCGCCAATAATAAACAGGTGACCCATGGATTACTAGAGTGCAAGGGTCGCATTTATTCCCAGTCGAGAGACGCCGGCATGAGTAAAGCACTGTTTACTGCCTCGCAGATTGATACTACAACCACTTTACACCTGGGAGCAGCTCGTGGCAGTCATAAGTCTGGTGGGCGCCAGGTCACTTACTGCACGCGTACCCTGGGCATTAGGTCTTGTAGTCTGCCCTGGGGGAGTCTATGGAGCCACGTGGCACAATGTGGCACATTCGGCTGACTAGCCCGGCTTGTGAACCTTTTCATGTGGCATATAGGTTGAGCGTAGAGCACTCTGCAGGGGTCCCCGAATCCGACTATAGGATGTGATAACTCGTCGTTTTTAAGGTAAACTTCACATGAGTAGGCAAGCCCCAATGATGGGTGCCAGGGCCCCCTACGACAGCCGCTGGGCTTAGGTAACAACGTGTTTAATTTGGCACTTTTTTTATTTTGCTCTTTGGCACTTTAATGATGTGTAGTTTTGCACATCTGCACTTTTACAGGGTAAAACCAGGATCCATTTAGCATCGTACATACACCCGAAATCTGTAGCGATTTACCTATGTCAATTGCAGCCCCCCCCCCTATTGGAACTTTGCACTTAGCGCATTAGGGAAACGCCCAGCCCCTGATTCGGGTCCATTTAATATCACAGTTGGCATCTTTACTTATATGTTTAGGAAGGAACATTAACAATTGCGAAGGTGTGGCCACAAGCTGTCCAAGGGCTGAAGTAGCTGTATGACACATGTGTAGTCTTTCTTGTATGCATTTTAAACCTGTTGAATTGTATGTCTGGGTCTTGTTTAGGGTTTTAATTGACCGATCATCTATTCTTTTACGTGCCGTGCATGCCGGCGTTGGTTAAATACGGCTGCACTGCAAGGGAAGCCTTGATCGCGGCTCCCAGTGTGATGTAAGTGTAATATGCACTGTGAGGGGCACACGGCGTCTCCTGGTGCAAACTGGGAACGGACGTCACTGGGACCTTTGCACTGTGCTGATGAGCGTGGACAGGGCGCGAGCCCCCACTGCCCTGAAGGACGCCCGGTTTGGTCACGGCGCGGCGGAGACATACATGTGTGAGTGGCAGGCCCCATGGCAAGTATAGGAGCCCCCCCCTAACAGTAGTGCCAGGGGGGGGGCACATATCCTCGGAAGCTTGGCTTTGTTTAAACCCGTCCTTGCACCAGACACGCCTCGCGCCACTCACTCGTGCACACACGTGTGACCCTGCGAAGTCACGTACACGAGCGTGAAGGGGCCCTCCACAGCCCCCGAGCAGGCGCCCCTGTGGGCCCCAGTCGGCGGTCTGCAGAGAACACGTGGGGCCGGCGCGGCGAGGAGGCGCCGGGACTGGGACTCACAAGAGATGCCTTCGGGCCCCTGGGCCCTGCGGTCTGTGCTGCAGTGTTCATTGTCACACGGGCGCGGGCACGAGTATCCGGGCTTTGCACGTGTCCCTGCGCGTGCACTCTTACTTGCACTAGTGTTGTGCGTCACCCGGTCATCGCTGTCACGATTATTATTGTCCACGTAACTCTAGTATCGCGGACGCCGCTATTATTGTTGTATCACTATAATTACCATTAAGACTGACGTCACTCTCATTCTTATTGTAATCATTATGGTCATTATCACTCTGCTGGTCTCGCGCTGTCGCCGCTGCCGTGTTTATGAAGAAAGGCCCGAATACGGCTTGTATTTCCCTTCTCTGCGCTCATCGGAGGGCGCCGGAGATGGACTCTGGCGGAGCCGGGAGTCGGCAAAGCAATGTGAACCGCTGACGAGCTGCACGTGTGCCTTTCTAATCTGGGTGAGGCCTCGAGGCGCTGAGAGCCGTCCTGCACCGATATCACTGTAGGATGGGGCGTGTGCACAAGCGTGTGCAGTGGGTCTGACGCAAGACTGCCGACTTTGGGGCTGGAAGCCAAGGTTCGAGCCTCGGGGTCGCGTCCACATCCGCCCCATGCCTGAATGCGTCCTTGTGTAACGTCACCGGTGCTCATGTAAAGCGCTCCGATACCTTCGGGGTCGAGTTTGCGCGATATAAATCGGTATTAAAAAATATATGCGCCGAGTGTGATCACACGTATCTGTGAACTCGTCGTGCACCGATAACACGTGCAGGAGAGGGCCTGGCGTGTGCACAAGCGTGTGCAGTGTGTTCGAAGAAGTTAACGTAGTGTGAACACACATTGTATACGTGGAGTCGTAGTTAACCGATATCAGGTACGGAGGGCCTGGCGTGTGCACAAGCGTACGCAGTGTGTCTGAAGCATTGAGGGTGCGACCGTGATCACATGTATCTGTGAACTCGTGGTGCACCGATACCACGTGCGACAGACGGCCTAGCATGTGCACAAGTGTGCCTGAAGAAGTGAACCTAGTGTGAACACCCCAATGTATGTGTGGAGTCGTCGTGCACCGATACCACGTGCGGCAGACGGCCTGGCGTGTGCACAAGTGTGTCTGAAGAAGTGAACCTAGTGTGAACACCCCAATGTATCTGTGGAGTCGCCGTGCACCGATACCACGTGCGGCAGAGGGCCTAGCATGTGCACACGTGTGCCTGAAGAAGTGAACCTAGTGTGAACACCCCAATGTATCTGTGGAGTCGCCGTGCACCGATACCACGTGCGGCAGACGGCCTGGCGTGTGCACAAGTGTGTCTGAAGAAGTGAACCTAGTGTGAACACCCCAATGTATCTGTGGAGTCGTCGTGCACCGATACCACGTGCGGCAGACGGCCTGGCGGGTGCACAAGTGTGCAGTGTGTCTGAAGTGGCGACAGTGCACAGATTCGTCGTGCAGATATCATAAATAGAGGACCTGGGTGTACGCAGCAGCGTGCGCCGTGTTTTCACGTGCATGTGTACATTATATGTCGGAGTGAAATACTGTACTTACCAACTGTAATTATTAGGATACTAAGCATGTACTTATAAAAACATGCGTGGCCCTTTCGAACACGCACGCCTTCTTCATGGACACACTAAACTCGGTGCGCGGTATAAAACCAAGTACTGTGTGTTTCATGTACAAACGGAGGCGCGGGTTGTCGAAGTGTTGGCGTGGGCTGTTTCTGAGAGAATAAAACACATTTATCACCACAGGGGCGCTGGGAGCCCAGAGCGTTTTGGGAACATGTATGTGTGAGGCAAGAACAGACAGTCAGTACGCACCTTGTGTCTGTCCGCTGGGGACCCACAACACACACGTGTCACAGACGACGCAACGTGTGTTTGTGTCAACAGGAGTGTTGTACATGGAATACTTTCGAGTAACGGGGTTTACTGCCCTGCAACCCTCACCATCTCTACCACCGTACAGCGCTCTGACACGGTGATGGGCATGTTAGCGCTTTATTACACATAATAAGTAAAAAAAACATATATACATAGAAGCCTATCCGAGGGCAAGGTACTTAAGAACAGTACCGGGGCACCCCTCCCCTATTAAAACAAACCTAAAGGTGTCCTGTCTCATTTACAAAAACGAAGCTAACGCCGGCGCAAGAGGGGATGAAATGTAGAGTTTGTAAGTGGTGAAGATGTAAATGTGTCTGAGCACTTCCTGCCCCTGCATAGAAAGTGTGAGAGAGAGGGGGGGGGGGTGATCCGCGCATATGTATCACACATACACACATTCATACATAATTATTACAGCCTGGAGCGCACACAATGAAATGACATCGCGGTGTGTATTTGTCCACCGTACGATATCGGTGTGTGCATTGAAGTAACTTCGCGGTGTGTGCGTAAAACACGGGTACAACATGCAATGGTATTTGAATCTGTACCACATTTAAAAACATCTTATGAACTACACCATGCAATTAAATGCGTCCTACGAACTCTTACAAAAACATAGCAGTGTTTATATAAAATGCAACACATTTTGTACACAAAAAATACCCCCGCGGTGTGTAAAACATAATATTACGTACCCGCGGCGTGCAACGCATCACGGTGCACACAACTCACAAAGCCGTCGCGTGTGTGACATGCAGCTGCAACGCGCTTTATAAAGCCTCAGTCATATAAAAATCATGCAATAAAAGGAGGTGTGTGGTACATGTGAAAACGTCGCGGCTTGTGTGTAGCATGCAATAACACCGCGGTGTGTGTACCATGAAATACATCCCCGCGCCTACTTGTAATAACCGCGTGGTGTCTGCAACATGCAACACATCGCGGTATTTCCATGTAATAACATCGCACATAGTTTACAACATACAGAGACACTGCGATGTGTGTAACATGCAATAAACACCAGCGTCTATATGTAACAACATCGCAGTGTGTGTAACATGCAATAAGCCCCTGCGTCTACATGTAACAACATCGCAGTGTGTGTAACATGCAATAAGCCCCTGCGTCTACATGTAACAACATCGCAGTGTGTGTAACATGCAATAAACCCCTGCGTCTACATGTAACAACATCGCAGTGTGTATAACATGCAATAAACCCCTGCGTCTATATGTAACAACATCGCAGTGTGTGCAACGTGCAATAAACCCATGCGTCTATATGTAACAACATCACAGTGTGTGTAACGTGCAATAAACCCCTGCGTCTATATGTAACGACATCGCAGTGTGTGTAATATGCAATAAACCCCTGCGTCTATATGTAACGACATCGCAGTGTGTGTAATATGCAATAAACCCCTGCGTCGACATGTAACAACACCGCGTGTGTGTAACGTGCAATAAACCCATGCGTCTATATGTAACATCGCAGTGTGTGTAATGTGCAATAAACCCCTGCGTCTATATGTAACAACATCACAGTGTGTGTAACATGCAATAAACCCCTGCGTCTATATGTAACAACACCGCAGTGTGTGTAACGTGCAATAAATAGCGGTATTTCCATGTAACAACATCGCAGTGTGTGTAATATGCAATAAATAGCGGTATTTCCATGTAATAACATCGCGGTGTGTGTAATATGCAATTTATCGCGGTATTTCGATCAATAACATCGCTGCGTCGGTTACAAGAAAAGATACGATGTCGTATTACAAAAGGCATGTGGAAAGTTGGCGGGAGGAGAGCTGGCCGAGGTTGGGGGGGGGGGGGTTATCTGGAGGGGGCTTAGCAGGAGGGCCGTTAATATCTGTGTAATAGGCCTCGGACTGGGGAAGCCGGTAATGCGCGATTAAGAGCTCTCCCTGTCAGAGAGGGGCCCTTATCGGGGCGCTGTAAAGCTCTGTAATATCCCGGACACGGGCAATTACCGATAGTGAGGTGTAATCTGTGCTGCGAGTGAACGCGGAGTTTATTACACGGGCCGAGGGCCAGGCGGTGAGGTCCAAGCCCTGCTGCATCCGGGGATTTGTGGGGCGACCCTGGCCCCTGTAAACACTTGTACACACAACCCTCCTTTACCGCGGGGAGTACACTTGTAAACACCACCTTCTGTCACCGAGGGGTGGTGGGGGGGCACACTTGTACACACCACCCTCCGTCATGGGGGAGGGGGGAGGGCAAGGGGGCAAACTTGTAAACACCACCCTCCGTTACCATGGGGGGGCACACTTGTAAACACCACCTTCCGTCACCGAGGGATGGTGGGGGCACACTTGTACACACCACCCTCCGTCATGGGGGGGGGGGGCAAACTTGTACACACCACACTCCGTTACAATAGCGGGGGTGGGGGGCACACGTGTAAACACCACTCTCCGTTAGTGGGGGCGGGGGAGGGAGGGCCCTTCAACCCGTGGTCACTGGAAACCGGGGCATTTACATGTGTGCTCAAGAAACCTATATTAACAGGACCAGGGTTCCTTTAGTAGACTCGAGGTCTGAGGCCCTCGCTTGGCACAAAGAATTCGGCTAAAAGTGTCTCAGAACGAAGTACATTCCAGGTAAGCGGCGCCAGACCTAAAACCGAACCTGGTTCCAGCGTACGATAAGTGCCTCTGCATTCGGGGGGTTATACGTAAGTTCCTGCCAGTTTCTGGGTGCCAGTGTTAAGTCCCTGCCAGTTTCTGGGTGTCAGAGTTAAGTTCCTGCCAGTTTCTGGGTGCCAGAGTTAAGTTCCTGCCAGGTTCTGAGTGCCGGAGTTAAGTTCCTGCCAGTTTCTGGGTGCCAGAATTCAGTCCCTGGCAGTTTCTGGGTGCCAGACTTAAGTTCATGCCAGGTTCTGAGTGCCGGAGTTAAGTTCCTGCCAGTTTCTTGTTGCCGGAGTTAAGTTCCTGCCAGTTTCTGGGTGCCAGAGTTAAGTTCCTGCCAGTTTCTGGGTGCCAGAGTTAAGTCCCTGGCAGTTTCTGAGTGTCAGAGTTAAGTCCCTGACAGTTGTTGAGTGTCAGAGTTAAGTTCCTGCCAGTTTCTGGGTGCCAGAGTTAAGCTCCTGCCAGATTCTGGGTGCCAGAGTTAAGTTCCTGCTAGTTTGTGGGTGTCAGAGCTAAAACCCTGCCAGTTTCTTATTGTCAGAGTTAAATTCCTGCCAGTTTCTGGGTGTCACAGGTAAGGCTCTGCCAGTTTCTTATTGTCAGAGTTAAGTCCCTGCCAGTTTCTGGCTGCCAGAGTTAAGTTCCTGCCAGTTTGTGGGTATCTGAGTTGCGTCTGTGCCAGGTTCTGGGTGTCTGGGTTACATCTGTACCAGGTTCTGGGTGCCTGAGTTACGCCTGTGCTAGGTTCTGGGTGCCTGAGTTGCGTCTGTGCCAGGTTCTGGGTGTCCAACTTGTACCAGTGCCAGGTTCTGGGTGTCTGAGTTGCGTCTGTACCAGGTTCTGGGTGTTTGAGTTGCGTCTGTGCCAGGTTCTGGGTGTCTGAGTTGCGTCTGAGCCAGGTTCTGGGTGCCTGTGTTGCATCTGTGCCAGGTTCTGGGTGTCTGAGTTGCTACCGTGTCAGGTCCTGGGTGTCTGAGTTGAATCTGTGCTAGGTTTTGGGTGTCTGAGTTGCATCTGTGCCAGGTTCTGGACGTCCGAGTTGGGTCTGTGCCAGGTTCTAGGTGTCTGAGTTGGGTCTGTGCCAGGTTCTGGGTGTCTGAGGTGAGTCTGTGCCAGTTTCTGGGTGTCTGAGTTGCGCCTGCGCCAGGTTCTGGGTGCCCAAGTTGCATCTGTGCCAGGGTCTGGGTGTCTTGAGTTGTGTTTGTGCCAGGTTCTGGGTGCCCGAGTTGCGTCTGTGCCAGATTCTGGGTGCCTGATTTGAGTCTGTGCCAGGTTCTAGGTGTCTGAGTTGGGTCAGTGGCAGGTTCTGGGTGTCTGAGTTGCATCTGTGCCAGGTTCTGGGTGCCCGACTTGTGCCTGTGTCAGGTTCTAGGTGACTGAGTTTGGTTTGTGCCAGGTTCTGGGTGTCAGAGTTCCGTCTGTGCCAGGTTCTGGATGTCTGAGTTGTGTCTGTGCCAGGTTCTGGGTGTCGGAGTTGCATCTGTGCCAGGCTCTATGCGTCTGAGTTGCGTCTGTGCCAGGTTCTAGGTGTCTGAGTTAGGTCTCTGCCAGGTTCTGGGTGTCTGAGTTAGATCTGTGCCAGGTTCTGGGTGTCTGAGTTGAGTCTGTGCCAGGTTCTGGGTGCCTGAGTTGGGTCTGTGCCAGGTTCTGGGTGACTGAGTTGTGTCTGTGCCAGGTTCTGGGTGTCTGAGTTGGGTCTGTGCCAGTTTCTGGGTGTCTGAGTTGCGTCTGTGCCAGGTTCTGGGTGCCCAAGTTGCATCTGTGCCAGGGTCTGGGTGTCTTGAGTTGTGTTTGTGCCAGGTTCTGGGTGCCCGAGTTGCGTCTGTGCCAGATTCTGGGTGCCTGATTTGAGTCTGTGCCAGGTTCTAGGTGTCTGAGTTGGGTCAGTGCCAGGTTCTGGGTGTCTGAGTTGCATCTGTGCCAGGTTCTGGATGCCCGACTTGTGCCTGTGTCAGGTTCTAGGTGCCTGAGTTGGGTCTGTGCCAGGTTCTGGGTGACTGAGTTGTGTCTGTGCCAGGTTCTGGGTGTCTGAGTTGGGTCTGTGCCAGTTTCTGGGTGTCTGAGTTGCGTCTGTGCCAGGTTCTGGGTGCCCAAGTTGCATCTGTGCCAGGGTCTGGGTGTCTTGAGTTGTGTTTGTGCCAGGTTCTGGGTGCCCGACTTGTGCCTGTGTCAGGTTCTAGGTGACTGAGTTTGGTTTGTGCCAGGTTCTGGGTGCCAGAGTTGCGTCTGTGCCAGGTTCTGGATGTCTGAGTTGTGTCTGTGCCAGGTTCTGGGTGTCGGAGTTGCATCTGTGCCAGGCTCTATGTGTCTGAGTTGCGTCTGTGCCAGGTTCTAGGTGTCTGAGTTAGGTCTGTGCCAGGTTCTGGGTGTCTGAGTTAGATCTGTGCCAGGTTCTGGGTGTCTGAGTTGAGTCTGTGCCAGGTTCTGGGTGCCTGAGTTGCATATGTGCCAGGTTCTAGGTGTCTAAGTTGGGTCTCTATCAGGTTCTGGGTGCCCGAGTTGCGTCTGTGCCAGATTCTGGGTGCCTGATTTGAGTCTGTGTCAGATTCTAGGTGTCTGAGTTGGGTCGAGGGAAACTAATCAGCCGGTGGTGAACGCCGAGTAGAGAGAACGAAATGGTGTAAGCAGATACCCCCGACGAAGGGCTGAACATTAGCCCGAAATGCATTGGGTTTTGAATAAAGAAATGCTGCACTGAACTACTTTTGTATTTGGATCATATTTCCGAAGAGACCTGGATGGGCACACGTTAATATGAGAAGCATTCCAAACACATGACGAGACATATGTGGATAAATGAGAGAAGAAAAACGCATGATAAACTTTACGGATAAACTGGATGAATGTTGCGCAAGATGAAATGGAGTAAAATAGGTTGGATCTGGTATCCTTCACATGCAGTGCGTCTGGGAGTGGAGCACGGGCTACGCGCTCCCCACATAATTTGTTTGAGTTGGGTCAGTGCCAGGTTCTGGGTGTCTGAGTTGCATCTGTGCCAGGTTCTGGGTGTCAGAGTTAGGTGTGTGCCAGGCTCTTGTGTCAGACTTAAGTCCGAGCCCGATTCTAGGTCTCAGACTTAAACTGATGCCAGTTGTGCGTGACTTAATTAGGCCTCTGGCATGTTCTGGGTGTTTGGCATATGTACCTGCTAGGTTCTCTCAGTAGGAGTGGTAATTTCCTGCCGGCTTCTAGGAGGCAAAATAAGCTTGTTCCAGGTTCAGGGTGTATGAATTAAGTTTGTGCTGAGTTACTTTATCTAAGTAGGTCTGTGCCATATCCCGGTGTCAGACTCAAGTACCTGCCAGGTTTTGGGTGTACAGGTTGGGTCTGTACCATGTCCTGGGTTTCTGACTCAAGTCCATCCCAGGTTCTTGGTGTCAAAGTAAGTTCCTACCATGCTCTATGTGTCCGAGTAAGTCTGCACCAGTTTGTAGGTATCGGATTTGGGTCTCTATCATGTTATAGGAGTGGTACCCATGTCCCTGCCAGGTTCTAGGTGTCATAGTAAGTCTGTGCTAGGTTCTAGGTGTCAGGCTAAGTCCATGCCATGTGCTGTGTGCCTGAGTAAAGTCTGTGCCCGATTGTGGGTATCTGAGTTAGGTCTGCACCATGTTATGGGTCTGGTACTCAATTCCTTTTCAGGTTCTAGGTGTCAGAGTAAGTATGTGCCAGGTTCTAGGTGTTAGAGTAAGTCTGTGCCAGGTACTGTGTGTCTGAATTAAGTTTGTGCCTGTTTTTGGATATCTCGGTTAGGTCTGTACCAGGTTTTAGGTGTCAGAGTAAGTCCCTGCCAGGTTCTAGGTGTCAAAGTAAGTCCCTGCCAGGTTCTGAGTGTTAGAGTAGGTCCCTGCCAGGTTCTATGGGTCAAAGTAGGTCCCTGCCAAGGTTCTAGGTGTCAGAGTAGGTCCCTGCCAGGTTCTAGGTGTCAGAGTAAGTCCCTGTCAGGTTCTAGGTGTCAGAGTAGGTCCCTGCCAGGTTCTAGGGGTCAAAGTAGGTCCCTGCCAAGGTTCTAGGTGTCAGAGTAGGTGCCTGCCAGGTTCTAGGTGTCAGAGTAAGTCCCTGCCAGGTTCTAGGTGTCAGAGTAAGTCGCTGCCAGGTTCTGAGTGTTAGAGTAGGTCCCTGCCAGGTTCTAGTTGTCAGCGTAAGTCCCTGCCAGGTTCTAGGTGTTAGCATAAGTCCCTGCCAGGTTCTGAGTGTCAGAGTAGCTCCCTGCCAGGTTCTAGTTGTCAGAGTAGGTCCCTGCCAGGTTCTAGTTGTCAGCGTAAGTCCCTGCCAGGTTCTAGGTTTTAGCATAAGTCCCTGCCAGGGTCTAGGTATCAGAGTAAGTCCCTGCCAGGTTCTAGTTGTCAGCATAAGTCCCTACCAGGTTCTAGGTGTCAGAGTAGGTCCCTGCCAGGTTCTAGGTGTCAGTGTAAGTCCCTGCCAGGTTCTAGGTGTCAGAGTAGGTCCCTGCCAGGTTCTAGGTGTCAGCGTAAGTCCCTGCCAGGTTCTAGGTGTCAGAGTAGGTCCCTGCCTGGTTCTAGGTGTCAGCGTAAGTCCCTGCCAGGCTCTAGGTGTCAGAGTAAGTCCCTGCCAGGTTCTAGGTGTCAGCGTAAGTCCCTGCCAGGTTCTAGGTGTCAGAGTAAGTCCCTGCCTGGTTCTAGGTGTCAGAGTCCAGCCCCAGCCCCGGACTCACCTTCGGCTGCCTGCAGCACACTCACTTCCAGGCCTTTGAAGGTCTTGCTCGCCAGCTCTTCCAGGGCGCAGAGGGGGGAGGAAGGGGCGGTCACTCCGTTCCTGGGCCCTGCGGGGCTGGGGCCCTTCTCCTGGCCCCTGGGGGCCCCGTGACTGCCCGGCAGCTTTTTCACTGAGGGTCTGCTGAGGATGTCTTCGATGCTGAAGGGGGTGAGCGGCTTGTTGGAGTTGGCGGGGGGCGGAAGCTGGTCTAGGGGGCTCCGTCTCCTCTCCTCACTCCTGGGGTGCAGGAGGGTCCCGGGCTTCATTTCTTTGGTGGAGGTCATAGCCAAGGGCCCCCCACCCTTCCGAAGCCCGACAGCCCCTCTCCAAAGCCAGGGCAGGGCAGGGGAGGCTTGTGCGTCGAGGAGCAGCGCGCTGTGTGCAGCCCTCTCTGTCCAGCGGCGAGGGGCCCCTCAGCAAGCCCCCCGAAACCTCATTCTGCCCCGGGCGTCCTGCGATGCCCCCCAGAAACAAAAATGCAGATTCCGGAAGCCGAGGGGGCCTTGAGTCTCATTTCAGGGCCCGAGGCGTGGCTCCTCTCCCCGGGGCCCCTCCATGAAGCTGCGGCGCTGCGGCCAGGGGGGTCTTCTAGGAGCTAGGACCGGCGCGGGTAGCCACAGTCTGTCCTGGGCGCACCTCAGAGTGGACAGGAAGGATCCTTCGAAAGGGCAGGCAGCATCCAAGAGAGAGCAGACTGTCCACTCAGAGAGCAGGAAGGCAAAGTGTCCGGAGAAAGGGCAGGCAGTCCACCCACAGAGGGACAGGCGGTATCCAAGCGAGGGCAGTCTGTCCACCCACAGAGGAGGCAGGCAAAGTGTCCGGAGAAGGGGCGCAGAGTGTCCGGAGAGTGGGCACGCAGTCCACCCACAGAGGGACAGGCGAGGGCAGGCTGTCCACTCACAGACAGGAGGAACGCAGGGTATCCGTAGGAAAGGCAGGCTGTCCACTAATAAAGGAGGCAGGCAAAATGTCCGGAGCGAGGGCAGGCACCACTCTCAGTGAACAGGCAGGCAGAGTGTCCGGAGAGAAGACAGGCTGTCCACCCTCAGAGGAGGCAGGCAAAGTGTCCGGGGACAGGCAGTTCGATCACAAAGTGGACAGGCAAACTATCCGATGAGAGAGCAGGCAGAGTGTCCGGAGAGAGGACAGGCAGTCCAATCGCAAAGTGGACAGGCAGAGTGTCCGGGGAGAGGACAGTCAGTCCACTCACAGAGAGATGAGTCCGGCTCGCCCCCAGCTCACCACCCCAGTCAGGAGGGAGCGCAGATGCGGCCCGCAGTGCCCTGCACTGAGCATGAATGCAGAATAAACAGGCAGGAAGGGGCAGCCCCTCTGCTGCTGCTGGGGAGGGGTCTGGGGGGCCTCAGTCACACCCCCTCCCAAGTGCAGCCTGCTAACGAGTGCCTGTGTTGATTGGGCGCTGATGAATTAATGGCAGGCGGCCACTTACCACACCGCTGTCCTGACTTAAAGGGGCCGTGCCAGCAGTGGGCACAGGGGGAGGAGTCCGCACAAGTGTTACAAAGTTTGGAGTGAGTGTCAGAGGGGCGCCCGCCCCCACAGCCCTCTCCCAGCCCGTCGGACACGTGGGCTGTGCTCGTCCTTGGCACGGCTCTGTATGATGGAGCCTCCTGGCGGTGTTACCGTGCGGTGTGTCCTCGGACACCACGATGGATGTGTGTCCTCGGATACCATGGGGTGTGTCCTCCGATACCGGGGGGGGGTGTCCTCCGATACAACGCGGTGTGTCCTCGGAAACAACGCGGTGTGTCCTCGGACATCGCGCGGTGTGTCCTCGGATACCGTGGGGTGTGCCCTCCGATACAACGCGGTGTGCCCTCCGATACAACGCGGTGTGCCCTCCGATACAACGCGGTGTGTCCTCCGATACAACGCGGTGTGCCCTCCGATACAACGCGGTGTGTCCTCCGATACAACGCGGTGTGCCCTCCGATACAACGCGGTGTGTCCTCCGATACAGCGCGGTGTGTCCTCTGATACCGCGCGTGTCACCAGAGTTGCCGCCCTCCACCCCTCGCTGCGCGGCTCACTTGTATTAACAGTTTTCCTTCTTTTGTCCGTGGGACCAGATAGGGCACCGGTCAGGATGGCTCAGTGAGATGGTGCCCCCTCCCCGCTCCCGAGCTCGCATCTAGCCTTACATCCTTCTGAGGTCGGTAAACTGAACACCATGACAGTGAGTAAGAGGCACGGCTGGTATTTACAGCGCTGAGAAACGGGAGAGGTGCTACATGGAGGGATGTGTCTCTCCGTAGTAAAGGGCAGTCCGGAGCAGAGAAACGTTGGGCAGATCCAGAGCGCCCTGCACAAGTGCACAAGATACAAAGCGCCGTGCACAAGTGCACAAGATACAAGGTTCACGGCGACAAGTATTCAAAGCCAGCCTCATCTTTAGGACTCATGGGGCCGGGCAACACATATTTTAGGGGCCCCTGTTCCGAATTAAACTTTGAATTTTGTAACCATTTTCAGTTACTTCGAGCGGGCACCAAACGAAAAAACTTCCAGAAGTGCGGTGAGACAGAAACAGTTGAATCTGTCATTTTAGAGCTCGGGGAATCCTGGACATTGGGCTGGGAAAGAGAAGGCCAGAGATATCTCGGGGAGACCTAAGAGAAAGTCCACTTTACGGGGGTGGGGGGCGGGGTGTTTATACTTGCCTAAGAAGCAATATTTATAATCATGCAATGCACATACATGTACATGGAAGTACACACCTGTGCTTATTTCTAGGAAGAGAGGGGGCGACGCGTGCGTAGATTTTTGTCTCATAAAAGCAGCGGTTTCAAAGCCCAAATTCCACGGGGGTTTCATGTTATTGAGCGTGTGACGTCATTGTGATGAAACACAGGTGTCATACATGATGCCGGCTCCACTTCACACCCTTTGTTCAAGAAGTGTCATGTGCATCCCATGTACACAAGCTTTGAACCCCAGTGATATCTGGGGCCCCTGAACCCTGCAGACGCAGCTTCAAAGCTCTCCGACTTCTGCCGTCAAACTGTGCTGTTTGTAGTGTCCTGGCATGATTACTGTAAAGTACACACTGACATGTTGTATGTTCTGTTTATACAGACAGCAGAACCGTCTGTGCAGGATTTCACTCTCTGTTTTTAAAAAAACCCAAAACTTTTCTTGTTTGAGGAAACACGCAACTTTCATACTATCGGCGCCCAAATAAACATATCACATATGATATCACATATCATATCACATATCATATCACATATCATATCACATATCATATCACATATCACACTAACATGTAAAAACCCTGAAATACTAATTCGGGGTTGTGTTGAAATGTACAAACGAGTCTGTCTTCAGCCTGCTGGGTCCGCACACCTCTGTCGTTGGGGCAGAACCCACGTCACCTTGGTGTGTATTCTGTGAGGTGGGGTGGCATGGGCGTACTCGCCGTCGCCACTACATTGACCACAGTTCCTTGGGGCAACTTGCTGGTGTGACGAGCAGTGTGCGGCCAATTGAATTGGGCGGGGCGATGTATTGTGTTGCATTTTAAATACTGTAAAATACATTTTTAAAGGATTCATAATTGTACCAATAGTACTGCCATAGTTCTCGTTTTTGAAAGGATATATCGATAGGAGCGCACATGCATACATCACACACATGTTCTGTTGCTTCCTGTTGTTTGCGTGTTCTTGCCAAGATATTACTGACTTTACAGACACTGGGGATCTGTGACCAGCACAGAGACAGGTGTTCAAGATAATCAAACCTGGGTGCGGTGTGACGCGTCGCGCAGGAAGACACGTTGTTAATTGTGTAATTGAGTTTGTATGGAGGGGGGGGGGGCTTGTGCTGTGGGAGTTACCCCCACCCAACATGCACTGCAGACACTGTACACCCTCTTCGAGAAACCACAATCTACAGCCAGACATCCCTAACCCGCGCCAGGTGAGCACTCCGACATCTCATCAATAGACCCTGTCAGACACCCGGAAACACTACTGCAGAAATACAGAGCCCACGATGTATTTATCAGACACCCGGCCTCATATTGCATACAACACACCTGGGAAACACATCGCGTTCCCGGTATGGCGAGCCCACAGTGGTACGTCACAGATAACGAACCCCAGTCTGGCAGACACCCGCAATGATAACATTATGTCAGGGAAACACCACCGCACCTATCTTGCGAAAACCCACTAACGTAGCTTGATGCCTGGCACCCCAACTGTAACATTACGTCTACACGTGCAGCCACAACAGTGTGGCAGACACCGCAATCACAACATTCTGAAAGACTCCTGCAGCCACAACAGTGTGGCAGACACCGCAATCACAACATTCTGGCAGACTCCTGCAGCCACAACAGTGTGGCAGACACCGCAGTCACAACATTCTGGAAGACTCCTGCAGCCACAACAGTGTGGCAGACACCGCAATCACAACATTCTGGCAGACTCCTGCAGCCACAACAGTGTGGCAGACACCGCAATCACAACATTCTGGCAGACTCCTGCAGCCACAACAGTGTGGCAGACACCGCAATGATCAGAACGTTCTGGCTGACACATACATCCGCAACAGTGTGGCAGCCACAACAGTGTGGCAGACACCCCCATCACAACATTGCGTCAGAAACCAACACACACAACTTTTGTCAGACACGAGCAAACACACAGTTATGTCAAACACCCACAATTATACAATTTTGCCTGACACCCGTAAACACAGTATTCGACACCCACAATCCTAACATTCTGTCAGACACCTAAACCCAGAGCATACAGGCGGACACGACCACAGCGCCCTGCTACTAGTCTACGCCTCACAAGGCGCTGTTGGGGGCGGGATCCCACAGTGGGCGCTATGAAATACAGAGCCTTTTATATCCACAAAGGCGCTACCGCCTCGTGCAAAGGCTGCCGTCAGCTGGGGGCACGTGGTGGTTTATGTTACATTGCAAACTTGTTTTACAGCTCCAAGCGTTCAATGTCGAACCCCCTTATCGGGAATTTGGGGCCACAAGAGGACACATGTTTTATAAGTGATATTACCGACTCAGCAACAGTGAGTAGTGAATAGAACGTGAAAGGGAAAGTGTGATAATGACGCGTAAGAGGAAAGGCGTGAGCGCCTTTCTTATGTTTGTTAATATAAATATCCCTCCCGTCCCAGCACTCACGGCGATCAGCTGTTCATTATTGTAATGAGCTTGATGACAAGAACACAAGCAAAGAGGACGCGTTATATATATATATATATTTAGAGAGAGCGCGAGAGAGATTCATCTATCTAGACAACGGGCAGCCTTTGTTTTTCCTCTGTCCTCCAATTCACTATCGGATATTACCATGAAATGGCGCCAAAAATCATTCTGTATTGTGTGTAAACGAACAGATGCCTGGGGGCAGTGAGAGGTGCTACTTTGGGGGGGGGGGGGGGCAGTCCTCCACGCCCGGAGGCAGCTCCCCTCCTCACGCACTCTGCGTGTCTGAGACCCCACGGTCCGCGGCTGGTGTGACACTGTCAAAATAATGTTTGGGCAGTTTTTTTCTATTTTGTAGTTATTTATTGAAGGGCTATAGAGCCACGAGTACCGCATTGTCGACGCCTAGGCGCTTTCTACAGAAAGCGCATCATTACAACCCTGCGCGCAGGTAAAACAATTAAATAAAACAAAGGCTTTCGAAGGAGCGGCTTCAGGGAAGTCATTGTTGTTGGAAGAAACGGAAATTCTGCTTAAATTCTTGTCGGTTGGAAGGTTTTAATTTAATTTGGAAAACCAGCTCAATAGACATATCACATCCGTGAGCCAGAATATACCAGTTAGCATTTCACTCTGAATTTAGACGAGGTGGGCGATCACTGTATGAGAAATGCTTCATTTTTTGGGGGGCATCTCCGAGTCCTGTCTTTTTTTGGGGGGTGGGGGGAGGGGGGGTTGGCGGTGATGGGGGACAGACGTGCGCACGCCTCGCCCTTTTACCTTCGTCTCTTTCATACTGCCGTTGAGGCTGATCGAAGTCTCTCCGAGCACCAAGATCTGCGCGCCCTGATCGGCAGCGCCGCCGCCGCCACTTCAGGGCGCTATTCGGGCTCTGCTTGGAGCCCCTGAAGCCAGAAACCAGGACATTCGGGGACCCCCAAACCCCGATCCTACCTGCATTGAGGGGTGCGGCTGTGACGAGCTGTGTGTGCGCAAGGAGAAAATTACTATTTTTAATATATATTTTATCCTGTTTGTGCATTACACACACACACACACACACATATATATATATATATATATATACATATAGATATATATACTGAAACCCATCCCACTTAAAACAATATTATGGTGACAGCGGCGTCATACAATTAGCTACAGGCTTTTAACGATTTTAGAGAAATCAGATCAAATGTGCAATGCTCTCGCGCGCACGGACATAAGTGCACACTATCCGAATTTATTACATGTATATAATTTAGTTTCCATATAGTTAAAAAAAACCTCACGTATTCACAGGCGTGTGTTTGTGTGTGTGCATAGATATGTATCTGAATATATAAAATATATATATTTTGCATATTGTACGCAAATACGTTCTAATCACACACATATATATATATATATATATATATATATATATTCACATTTATATCTATGCTTAATAGAGAAATTGATTACCATATATATGGTAATCAATTTCTCTATTAAGCATAGATATAAATGTGAATATATATATATATATGTGTGTGATTAGAACGTATATACTATATGTATACATTAATTTTAAGTATACGTGGGAATATATATATATATATTCCCACGTATACTTAAAATTAATGTATACATATAGTATATTCACGGACACACATTCACCCATACATCTTTATTTATTTATCACGGACAGTTGATATAGCACAACTCACTCCGGCCAGGGCTTCGCGGCGCTGCTCCTGAGACATTCTAAAACAACCAGGGCTTGAACCTGTTCATGAGGGCAGTGAGATCCGGGCAGGAACGGCAATGGAGAGGGCGTTTATTTCCGTGATACGGGACTGCATAATCTATGCTTATATAGATATGTATATAATAACATATATGTTGTTCTAGAGAGATAGTTTAATATAGTTATACATTGGATATTAAATACACACACGTATGTTCAATATGTAATCACATGCGTGCAGACACGTCTGTGCACATTTTTGCTCGTGCCCGTTCCTCCTCTGCCTTTCCGTGAATGTGTGAATAACCCTGAATTAAACCCTCTCTGATGACGCGCAGCTGGTGCCTATAGCGCCGCTTCACCCGTGACTGCTCCTCTTAATAACAGCTGAGAGTGTGTGCTTGTCTCATCCTGGTTGTGTCTTCACGGGCGACCCCTCACCCACCAACGCCTGTCTCCTGCAGGCTTCTCAGGGCTGAATCTGATAGTCGCCCCTGTACTGTGTGTGTGTGTGTGTGTGTGTGTGTGTGTGTGTGTGTGTGTGCATGAGTGAGGGGGAGGGGCAGATAGTGAGAGGGATTGTGTGTGTAAAAGATAGACAGATTATGTGTGCGTGAGAGAGAGATTAGGGGTGTGAGAAAGATTTAAAGTGTTCATGTGAGAGAGATTGTGTGTAAGTCATCTTTTATGGATACTTTTATATCCGAAAAAAGATTATTGATGATGATGATGGTGTGTGAGTGTGTGTGTGTGTGACAGAGACTTTGTGTGTGTGCCTTTAAGTGAGATTGTAAGTGTGCACGAGAGAAAGGTTGTATGTGTGTGTGTGAGAGAGAGAGTGTGTGTGGGAAAGGTTGCAAGTGTTTTTGTCAGAACGATTGTGTGTGAGAGTGTGTGTGAGAGAGAGGCTTTGTGTGTGCAAGTGAGAAATATTATGTGTGTGGGAGAGATTATGTGTGTGCATTTGTGTGAGATGGTATGTGTGTGCATAATAGAGGTTGTGTGTGAGAAAGATAGACTGTGTGTGTGAGAGAGACTGTGTGTGTGAGAGAGACTGTGTGTGAGTGAGAAATTGTGTGTGAGAGAGATTGTGGGGCATATTATCAAGCCAGGCGATAAAATTATCGTCGCTTTGGCAGAAAACTGCCGCTAAAACGGCGATAATGGGCTTGATAATAGGCTCTATGGAATTCCAATTGAAGCCCATGTTAGATGTGAAGGACGTCCAACATGGGCTTCAATTAGAATTCCATAGAGCATATTATCGCCGTTTTAGCGTTTAGGAATATAATTACAAGGTATATGGACGGTGTTGGATTTTGCAGTGCAGTGCACCCTGGCACCCAGCCACCTCCACCTGGCAGTCTCTATGCGCCGAGGCGCACACCTCGCGCTGCGCTGTCTCGTTCTCTGTGGGCAGACAGGCGTTTAGAAGCCTGACTGTAGCATGCAGCGCTGGATGCTCGGTCCGATTCGGGATATCATGGACTCCACACTCGCTGCCCCGGACCTGCGCCTCTTTCAGCCTCAGAGAGACCCCAGGGGGCGGCTGCCCTGCGGGATGTGAGGATGGGGTGACCCGGGAGTATTAATAGTGTCAGGTCCTGAGATACCCACCGCATGTGTGCGTCTGTATTTATATGTACCTGTGTGTACACGCGCCTCTGCACGTGTATGTGTGTATGGCTGAATGTGTGCGTGTACCAGTCTCTCCATGCTTGCCAGTGGCTGTGCCCATACTACATGCGTGTAACTCTTCATCTGTGTGTGCACGTGTGTGTGCCCGTGCGTGCGTGCCTGCTGCGGCGTGCCAGTATCTGTGCCCATGCCTCTGTGCCTGTCTGCTGTGCGAACACTCCTGTAGCTGTGTGCCTGCTCGTGCATGTCTCAGAGTGTGCACGTCAGTGTTTGTGTGTGAATACTTGTGTCTTCATGTGTGTATCTTTGCGTCTATGTGTTTGTCTGTATCTCTATGTTCCTGGGGTTGTGTCTGTATGTGTGCACGTGCGTGTCGTCTTGTCACGTGCATGTTTCACGCCGAGCCTCTAAGTCACCTAATAGCAAACAATATTGTAATTGTAAATGATATTTATACAGCGCTTACTGTCCCTACTGAATGTTTGAAGCACTTTGTGGTGAGCACCACGCGACCCCAGGGCCCAGGATCAGAGGCAGTTCACACGCACACGCGTAGCCAACATACCACTATGCATGTACATCCACCTGTCCATATATATTCACTGACAAATGCAAAGGTTAAAGTGAGGTCATAGTTGGGTGAACATTTCGATGCCAAAGTGACGTTTTCAACTCATAAAACCGCTGAAATTCACCGGTCATAGTTATCGCTGATAACCAAATACATTAACATTATGGAGGGGGGGGGGGCTAAAGGCTCTGGGAGGGGGGCTGTGTGACCCAAGTCTTTTTTTTTAAGTTGGGCCCAGGGATATGGGTACCTGGGTTCTGGGTACCGAATTGGGTCAGAGAGTGGGGCCCCGCTCACGCCCATCTCCCCAAGTATATTAAAAACATGGCTGGCCTCCGTGTTCTTCTTTGTTGGTTTGCTGGGATCCCATGGAGGACCGCAGCAAAAATGCCCGATTTATTTTCTATTTTGGTCCCGAGGAGGTAGGCTCAGTGCATTCCCTATTTATACATTATCTTTTCAAATTGAAGGACAGGGGACTGAGTCCCCGAGTTCTGTAGTGGCTGCCAGTAACATTTTTCTTCATGTTGCTGGCAGCCAATCAGAGCCTTGCTCTTGCGGAGCACGATAGCCTAAGTACAGAAAAGCACCACGGGCCAATCAGAAAGCTCCATATTTAAAATTTGGGTTTGAGTGACTCTTGTGAGTGTCCCTCGCACCCAACTGTCCTGATGAACAAATATTTTTGTACACTAGTTTTTCAAAAACGACTGAAAAGATTTACAGAAAATCACAAAAAGCGTGCTTTCTGGACCAGGAGCCAGCTTTCTGCCAAAATTGGTGTAATTAAGTCCAGCAGTTTTTGCGGTAGTGCTTATTAAAAAAGTCTATGGAAAATGCATGGGGTTTGGCGTTTTGGGACTCCCTTTTTCTTGTCCCCCACTCCATGCGTCACCTCGAACTTTCCATGCATGAACCTTGCAAAAAAAGCCCAAGTTTTTGGGAAAACTGCGCAAAAGTTATTAGAAAAACAAAAAAAGGCATTCCCTATGGAAATGCTGACCTAACTATAACTAACGACTGGCAATAGCCACTGGGTTATACATATATATTTCTCTCTCTCTCTCTCTCTCTCTCTCTCTATATATATATATTACCTACTGGCGATAGCCAGTAGGTAGTTATAGTTAGGACCACGTTTCCATAGGAAAACCTCAACATTCTATTTTGAATAACTTTGGCGCCGGTCGACGAATCCTCGCGAATTTCTCAAAATAGGTGGGGCGCTACGCTCCGCTCCTACCCTGAAAGTCTCGGGGGGATTCGTCAAGCGGGGGCTGAGATAAAAGGGGGGTCCCAAAACGCGTTTTTCCCATGCATTTTTCCATAGGACCTTTAGAACGAGCTACAGCCCGAATGGCTGAACAGAATTACTAGAAATTTGGCAGAGAGGTAGTCCCTAGGTCAAGGAAGTGCCTTTTGTAGGTTTGGTGTAAATCTGTTCAGTAGATTCTGAGAAAATAGCCTTTAAATCAATATATATATCTGAGCCAGCTTACGGTACGCTTACCGTACGCTTACGGTAAGCGTACGGTGGCGTGCGCGAGCGCGATTCTGATTGGCTCTTAGATCTTAGTAAACATTCGAATCGGCCGAAACCAGGAAGCGGCGGCCGCCATTTTGTCTCTCGCACTGAGAGAGATTTTTAAAATCGGAAGCCCAAAAACATGTAAAGGGGCTGTTTTGACAACTCCCTCCCATATAGTCATGTTGAGGGAGTCCCCAAACATCCCCCAAGTGCAAAAACGGTTTTATTTTTTTTTCGGCAATTTCGCGGGGTACGCTTACCGTACGCTTACGGTAAGCGTACGGTAAAAAAATAAAAATAAAAAAAACACTATCCACACTTACCCCACCCCCTGTGCTTTTGGTGGCCGAAGGCCACCAAATGTGCTGGGCTTATTACAATGGAAAAAAACACTATCCACACTTACCCCACCCCCTGTGCTTTTGGTGGCCGTAGGCCACCAAATGTACAGGGCTTATTATAAGGGAAAAAAACTTAGCATTTAAAAAACCGTACTAATTCACTGAAAAAACCATAGGTTTCACACACGTTATAGTTAGGAATTAGCATTTAAAAAACCTTGCAAATTCACTGAAAAAACCATAGGTTTCACACATGTTATAGTTAGTGGAAATTTTACTGATAAAAAACCAATGAAATTGCCCCGTTATAGTTAGCGCAGGCAACTATAACTCACGCGACCGCAATCCTCTGCTGATGACATATGTGTCTTTATGAAAAAAAAATATTTGTAATATATGTATAGCTAAAAATGTATGGAAGAAGACATGGGCAAATAAGTGTCTAAATACAGTATTAGCATCAGCAGAGGATTGCGGTCGCGTGAGTTATAGTTGCCTGCGCTAACTATAACGGGGCAATTTCATTGGTTTTTTATCAGTAAAATTTCCACTAACTATAACATGTGTGAAACCTATGGTTTTTTCAGTGAATATATATATATATATATATATAAATATATATATATATATATATATATATATATATATATATATATATTCACTGAAAAAACCATAGGTTTCAGACATGTTATAGTTAGCGGAAATTTTACTGATAAAAAACCAATGAAATTCCCCCGTTATAGTTAGTGCAGGCAACTATAACTCACGCGACCGCAATCCTCTGCTGATGCTAATACTGTATTTAGACACTTATTTGCCCATGTCTTCTTCCATAAATTTTTAGCTATACATATATTACAAATATTTTTTTTTCATAAAGACACATATGTCATCAGCAGAAGATTGCGGTCGCGTGAGTTATAGTTGCCTGCACTAACTATAACGGGGGAATTTCATTGGTTTTTTATCAGTAAAATTTCCGCTAACTATAACATGTCTGAAACCTATGGTTTTTTCAGTGAATTTGCAAGGTTTTTTAAATGCTAATTCCTAACTATAACGTGTGTGAAACCTATGGTTTTTTCAGTGAATTTGTATGGTTTTTTAAATGCTAAGTTACTTTACGCCATTCGTGGCATGCACGCCCACTTAACGCAGTTCGTTCCGTGCGCGCACGGTGCGCTTCGCGCACCGTGCGCGCACATTGAGCACGCGGTGCGCTTCGCGCACCGCTCGCCCACTTTACGCAGTTAGTGCCGTACACGCAAGGTGGGCACGCAGTGCGCTACGCGCACCGCGTGCCCACGTTACGCACCGTGCGCACATGGAGGACATATTATGCGCTTCCTTGTGATAGGTAATCTGTTAAATTTAATTTGTAAGTGATGACAATAATATGCCATGCACAGAGAGTGTTTTTTTTTTTTTATTAAAATTTTTAGCGTAAGCGCACCGTACGCGTACGGTAAGCGTAATCGGCGAAATTTTCAAAAAATAAAAATTTACCGTTTTTGGCCTTGGGGGATCTTTGAGGACTCAACTAACATGGCTATGTGCATGGGCGCTGTCTAAACAGCCCCTTTATATGTTTTTTGCCTTTGTTTACAGCCCCCCCCCTCAGAGTGCGAGAGAGAAAATGGCGGCCGCCGCTTCCTGATTTCGACCGATTCGAATGTTTACTTAGATGTAACAGCCAATCAGAATCGCGCTCGCGCACGCCACCGTACGCGTACGGTAAGCTTACGGTAAGCGTACCGTAAGCTGGCTCAGATATATATATTGATTTAAAGGCTATTTTCTCAGAATCTACTGAACAGATTTACACCAAACCTACAAAAGGCACTTCCTTGACCTGAGGACTACCTCTCTGCCAAATTTCTAGTAATTCTGTTCAGCCGTTCGGGCTGTAGCCCTGTCTAAAGGTCCTATGGAAAAATGCATGGGGAAAACGCGTTTTGGGACCCCCCTTTTATCTCAGCCCCCGCTTGACGAATCCCCCCGAGACTTTCAGGGTAGGAGCGGAGCGTAGCGCCCCACCTATTTTGAGAAATTCGCGAGGATTCGTCGACCGGCGCCAAAGTTATTCAAAATAGAATGTTGAGGATTTCCTATGGAAACAGGGTCCTAACTATAACTACCTACTGGCGACCGCCAGTAGGTAATATATATATATATTATTACCTACTGGCGGTCGCCAGTAGGTAGTTATAGTTAGGACCACGTTTCCATAGGAAATCCGCAACATTCTATTTTGAATAACTTTGGCGCCGGTTGACGAATCCTCGTGAATTTTTCGAAATAGGTGGGGCGCTACGCTCCGCTCCTACCCTGAAAGTCTCGGGGGGATTCGTCAAGCGGGGGCTGAGATAAAAGGGGGGTCCCAAAACGCGTTTTTCCCATGCATTTTTCCATAGGACCTTTAGACACAGCTACAGCCCGAACGGCTGAACAGAATTACTAGAAATTTGGCAGAGAGGTAGTCCTCAGGTCAAGGAAGTGCCTTTTGTAGGTTTGGTGTAAATCTGTTCAGTAGATTCTGAGAAAATAGCCTTTAAATCAATATATTATATATATATATATATATATATATATAGAGAGAGATATATATATATATAGATATTCACAGAAAAAAGGTTTCATGGACATTATAGTTAGGGATTAGCATTTAACAGACCTTAGAAATTCATTGAAAACAACACAGGTTTCAAGGATGTTATAGTTAGGGATTAACATTTAAAAAACCTTAGAAATTCATTGAAAAACCCATAAGTTTCAGGGACTTTACAGTTAGTCAGACATTTCACTCATACAAAACCAGAGAAATTCGTCCAACTCGCTCACCCGCAATGCATTTCTGGTGACGTCATATATTACATCACTCATGACATGGTCATTGACATCACTGATGACATCTCAAATGACATCACTGATGACATCATTCAGTGACTATGAGTGTTTCCTAAAAGTTGACAAATGTTTTATATATATATATATAACAGGGTGGGTGCATGGGTTCGAAATGAATTAACTGCACCATACCTGGGTTCGCTGTGTCTTTGTTCGAGGAAAAGAACGATAAAGAGACATTTCATGCATATATATATATAGATATATCACAAAGTCCATTCTCCTATTCTGGAGCACCCGACCCTTCAGGGCAGCCTCAATCACAATGGGCACGGAGCAGCCCATCAATTGAACAAAAAAAGAAACTTGAGGCTCAATAGTTGAAGTGAAGCTTTATTCAGCGTCCAAGTAACACAGCATGCTTCCCCTTCTAACGTTTCGGCACTGATTGGCGTTGTTCACAGGTGGGAATCAGATTGCAAAATGCTTTCATGCGTGCTTTTAAAGTTGTTACATCACGTGACTTAGTATGGAAAATACAAATCCCATAGTGCCTTGTTGTAGCATCACAGAATAACAGTCTGGAAATCCTCGTATATTACATCCTTATTGGCAGTCTTTATAGCCGAAACGCGTTTCTAGTGGCTCGGGGTCGTGGGTGACCCGATAAAATAAAAGAAGTTGAATACCGAGAACCTGAAGTCCGTGCCTTCTTGTTGGGAGTTCCTGTTGAAGTTGGGTGTTAGTGTTCATATATATATATATATATATATATATATATATATATATATATATATATATATATATATATGAATCCTCAAAGTGCCCTGAAGCTTTGGAGGAGCACTCGACGATGTTTGGCCATCCAGCTTATTAATGCAGCCTGCTTCCAAAGTGCACGTTTTCTTTTCTTTGTGCCTACGCATTTCAGAGCCTCAAGCCCCTTCTTCCTGGGCCGTGGGAGGAAGCAACATCGTCAGTTGGGATGGAAGGCATTTCCCAGCTGATTGAGGCCGGAGCTCTGAACTGTTCAGGACTTTCATCGGCACGATGTTTGATATGCAAATTAAGCAGGCTTTCCAGTGCGTGACTCACTTAGAGCAAACTAATGAAAATACAATTTTAAACGCACGCATGAACTTACTAAAAGGAGATTAATTACCTGCACATCGGACTCCATGCCCCACAATGCACCAAGGGATAGCGTAAAATCTATACGCCCATGGGGAGTGGACATGGTGAATAAATACCGGAAATGACATGCAGGGCTCAGGTGTGCTGTTTATTGCCCAGGAAGAAGGGGCTTGAGGCTCTGAAATGCGTAGGCACAAAGAAAAGAAAACGTGCACTTTGGAAGCAGGCTGCATTAATAAGCTGGATGGCCAAACATCGTCGAGTGTCCTCCAAAGCTTCAGGGCACTTTGAGGATTCATATATATATATATATATATATATATATATGAGGCAACTACCTCGAAACACGTGTCCAGGGATGGCTAACGCAACACATACTGTTCTTTTTACACATCGTGGCATAGGCGTACCCGCCGTCGTCACTACATTTACCACAGTCCTTTGGGGCAACTTGCTGGTGTGACGAGCAGTGTGCGACCAACTTTTGCATAATATATATATATATATTCACTTAAAAAACCATAGGTTTCACACATGTTATAGTTAGCTGGACATTTCACTCGTAAAAAACCATTGAAATTCCCCCGTTATAGTTAGTTCGGATAACTATAACTCGCGCGCCCGCAATCCACTGCTGATGACGTCAATCAGCTTAAGGCTATATATAAAAACCAGCCTAGCAGAGATCCTGAAAAACAGGAACAGTGGAAACAACTCCCTTTTTGTTTTCCCTCCCCTAAATAATAGGAACCTAATTAAGATAAGGTTACCCCTTGCCTGAACATCGCAAACTTTGTTACTGACTCTGCTCAGGACCAACAAAATCAAAATATCTTGAGGAATAATCAGCTTAAGGTCCCAAGGTTATAGAATATTGGACTTTTCTCTTATGAAAAACTAACGGTGTACAACTTAGCTACATAACGTCTTATTATTTGTTTTTTGTATATGTCTGTGTAAATAAATGTAAATATTATGTACAGGATACTTGTGTGAATAGCGAAAAAATATAGGAGCCTATTGTTGTAGAGTTTACCCTGTATATAGAAAATTGTGAAAATAAGCAAAATGATATTGGTTCTCTCAGCCAAATAAAAAGGACTGATGATCAAATATTTCTTGCAATTTATGGGTTCAGAGGTAAATATATGTTCATAATAGTCACATATTACATCACTCATAACTATAACATGTGTGAAACCTATGGTTTTTTAAGTGAATTTGCAAGGTTTTTTAAATGCTAATTCCTAACTATAACGTGTGTGAAACCTATGGTTTTTTAAGTGAATTTGAAAGGTTTTTTAAATGCTACGTTATGTATGTATTATTATATTTTTATATATTTATTTTACAATAAACTACCTATGTATATAGTTATAGATTGACTGTATCCTGTAATATGGAATGGCTTGTTTAAAATATATATATATATTTTTAATGGTTTTTCACGGCGCGCGCATGGTGCGCGCATGGTGCGCGCACCCCGCGATTTTTTGAAAAAAAAAAAAAATGTTTTTTCCATCCTTCGGGGTCCTTCAGGGACCCCCTGACAAAGGCTAGGGGGTCAGGAACTCTCTACCCTGCCCCCTTTTCACGTTCTCCACCTTTCTTTTTCTCTGTCACACACAAAACACAGAAAATGGCGGCCGACACTTCCTGATTTCGACTGATTCGAACGTTGACTGACATGTAACCACCAATCAGAATTACGCTTGCGCACGTTAGGATGCACGCACCGTGCGCGCATGGTGCGCGCACTGTGCGCGCTTATAGATATTTATGTACTTTTAACTGCAATTTTCTCAGGAACTACTTAACAGATTGACACCATATATGCAAAAGGCACATGCCTGACCTGAGGACTACCTCTTTGCCAAATTTCAAGTAATTCTGTTCAGCCGTTCGGGCTGTACCTTCGACTAAAGGTCCTATGGGAAAATGCATGGGGAAAACGCGTTTTGGGACCCCCCTTTTTTCTCAGCCCCCGCTTGACAAATCACCCCGAGACTTTCAGGGTAGGAGCTGTGCGGAGCGCCCCATTAGTTTTGAAAATTTCACGAAGATAAGTCAACCGGCGCCAAAGTTATTCAAAATAGAATTTTCAGATTTCCTATGGGAACTCGGTCCTAACTATAACTATCTACTGGCGACTGCCAGTAGATAATATATATATATATATATATATATATATATATATATATATATATATATATATATATATATATATATATATATATATATATTACCTACTGGCGGTCGCCAGTAGGTAGTTATAGTTAGGACCACGTTTCCATAGGAAAACCTCAACATTCTATTTTGAATAACTTTGGCGCCGGTCGACGAATCCTCGCGAATTTCTCAAAATAGGTGGGGCGCTACGCTCCGCTCCTACCCTGAAAGTCTCGGGGGGATTCGTCAAGCGGGGGCTGAGATAAAAGGGGGGTCCCAAAACGCGTTTTTCCCATGCATTTTTCCATAGGACCTTTAGAACGAGCTACAGCCCGAACGGCTGAACAGAATTACTAGAAATTTGGCAGAGAGGTAGTCCCTAGGTCAAGGAAGTGCCTTTTGTAGGTTTGGTGTAAATCTGTTCAGTAGATTCTGAGAAAATAGCCTTTAAATCAATATATATATCTGAGCCCGCTTACGGTACGCTTACCGTACGCTTACCGTATGCTTACCGTAAGCTTACGGTGGCGTGCGCGAGCGCGATTCTGATTGGCTCTTAGATCTTAGTAAACATTCGAATCGGCCGAAACCAGGAAGCGGCGTCCGCCATTTTGTCTCTCGCACTGAGTGTTGTTTATCAAACATGATGGCCAAAAACATGTTACGGTGCTGTTTTGACAACTCCCTCCCACATATTCATGTTGAGGGAGTCCCCAAACATCCCCCAAGAGCAAAAACGGTTTTATTTTTTTTTCGGCAATTTCGCGGGGTACGCTTACCGTACGCTTACTGTACGCTTACCGTAAGCTTACCGTACGCTTACGGTAAAAAAATAAAAATAAAAAAAACACTATCCACACTTACCCCACCCCCTGTGCTTTTGGTGGCCGCAGGCCACCAAATGTGCAGGGCTTATTAATAGAGAAAAAAAACGTAATTTTGGCAACATGAAATTATAAAATCGAAATAAAAAAAACACTATCCACATTGACCTCACCCCCTGTGCTTTTGGTGGCCGAAGGCCACCAAATGTACAGGGCCTATTAAAGTTGATAAAAACCGTGCACGGAACGAACTGCGTTAAGTGGGCGCGCACGCCACAAATGGCGTAAAGTAACTTAGCATTTAAAAAACCGTACAAATTCACTGAAAAAACCATAGGTTTCACACACGTTATAGTTAGGAAATAGCATTTAAAAAACCTTGCTAATTCACTGAAAAAACCATAGGTTTCACACATGTTATAGTTAGCTGGACATTTTACTGATAAAAAACCAATGAAATTCCCCCGTTATAGTTACTGTAGGCAACTATAACTCACGCGACCGTAATCCTCTGCTGATGACATATGTGTCTTTATGAAAAAAAAATATTTGTAATATATGTATAGCTAAAATTTAATGGAAGAAGATATGGGCAAATAAGTGTCTAAATACAGTATTAGCATCAGCAGAGGATTGCGGTCGCGTGAGTTATAGTTGCCTACAGTAACTATAACGGGGGAATTTCATTGGTTTTTTATCAGTAAAATGTCCAGCTAACTATAACATGTGTGAAACCTATGGTTTTTTCAGTGAATATATATATATATACATATATATATATATATATATATATATATATATATATATATATATATATATATATCCATCCAAGAAAGACGTCGCCGTGTGCGGTTCAAAATTTTATTTAAACTGCCGTTATCAAACGCGTTTCAACTGCAAAGCAGCCTTGTTCACTGATTGCGAAATTTAAAACGCGCGGCCATTTTAAAGTGCTTACGTGCTTGAAACTAATCACATGTTAAACTACAACCGTGACAAATGTGAAAACAGACTCGTAGTTTTTTTCAAATCCTCAAGTATTGCACACCAAATGTCTCAGAATGCAACCTTCGCACAATGTACGGCGTTTTTCATAATTAAATCCATGTCAAAACAATTCAACTGTTTTACAAAATATAATTAAATAAAAACATCTTGAAAAAGCACGTTGAGCATTGGTGCTATTATATTATGTTTGACATATAAGCATTTTTTGTCAATTCCGCTCATGTGAGCTTAACGAAAAACGCTGAAACACTTCCTAGGGACAAGACCAATACAATTATGGGCACACACACAGATGGTGATGAGAATGATTGAGAAATGTCTGAAAAGCAATTATTTTCTGTTTAATGGGCAACTATACCATCAGGTATGTGGTACTGCGATGGGCACCTGCTTCGCCCCCAGCTATGCTAATTTGCATATGGGCTGGTTGTGGTAAATATTTCATTACCGGTACTATTTTTTATGCGGTAAAGTCTAGTAAGAATAACTCAGTAAATATAAGAGGCAGAATCCGTGGTATTAGAGGTTTTAAAAGGCTTTATTCCTATACAAAGGAATACAATTCGAATTGCAGGCTTTCTATTCCATCACCACGAAAGTTCAGGAAGGAAGGGCATACATTATTGACAGATAATTGGTTTTATAGGAAATGCATTACAGTAAAACAGATGCAAGAGGCGTAACAGCTGATAGTACAGATAAAAGGTGCATACGTAACTAATAGAGGCGGATATATGGGCGTAATTTAATAAACGTCATCATACATGATGTCACAAGTGGGTGGATCCATAAGAGAATCCTGCAATGTCAGCAGAAATATTTTGGCAGAGATGCGCGCGCAGCCGCATGACGTGTGATTGACGTGTAACTAGAGGGTGAAGGGGACTTGACATTTAGCTCTACATGTGGAGACAGAAGTCTGGGGGTCATGTCAACCTAATCCCAAATCATATCTAATATCCTATGTTTAAAGAACTGTGTTATCCAAAAGGAAAGGTCTCTAGGATAGAATCTATTCTATACTGACTGTTAGTGCGTGTACAAGCGTCTAAATGTCTACATGAGATGCGAGGGGGTAGGAATATTCCATGGTAACGGGGCTATGAATTACTTGCATGAGGACAGCGAGGCCTGGCCCTTTGCACGGTAGCTGGAGGAATGTTTACATAAACTACTAGACAGGAATGCATCGGATGAGGAGCGGAGTAGATAATCTTGAAGGTGAAATACAGTTTTTGGCAGGCAACAGGCTGGATCAGGCACCGTTAGCCGCGCAGGGAGTAGGACAAAGTTCATGGATACAGATGCAGGCTCAGACTGGAGCTTTCAGAGGCAGAAGGCAGGAAAAGGCTTGATGACAGAATTCAGGGCCTACTCGCCTGAATCTGTAAAATGTGGAAAGTGAACCACATAAAGTCGGTGGCCTTTCATACTTAGGAATGGAATATCTGACCCATTCATGGTGGATCTGAAAGAGGACATGTTGACGGTGGACGCACATATATTTGCGTCTTCAAAACTGGAACTGGAGGGAACATACATGTACTTATAGCATGCACATGGAGCCGTTGGGGTCTACGATAGGGGACATAACTGATCACAAAATTCATATTTCCTCATTCCCTCCTTGTCCCCTACGGACCCTCAGGAGATATCGATCTTCATCAATCCATCGATCTGTTCATATAGCATCATTTGTTCTTCTTTCTTCTTCCGGGATCTTGAACGAAAACTTGGATGTGGGATACACAATGTGGCACACAGACCACAAATCGCTGGCCCACATTGTAGACATAAGCAGCAACTGAATAGTATGAGAAAGCCAATACCTAGGAAGGATAGGATTCTCCATCCCCAGGCTGACAACACGCCCCAGAACCAACCGGACCAAGTCCAGGTGCCTGGACTCTGGTGTATCTGGCTTACAATCTTATGAAGGCGAGTTATGGCTTTATATACTGACGGCGAATTTTCTGGTATGAAAATGCAGCAACTTGATCCGATGACCCTACAAGCTCCGCCCCTATCGGCCAGGATGACGTCAAGGACAAGACGATTTTGAAGCACAACAATCCGCATAGCAGACTGCTCTTCTGTTAAATTGCCTAAAGCGGAAATAGTTTCGTTCACTACTGCTTCAAGGGTTCTGGTTAATCTACGTATCAGCTTACTATTAGTAACTGTACCTATATAGGGAAAGAAACCTTTATTGAAATCTGTGTATTTTTCCCATGCTGTTTCAGTGTAATCGACAATTGGGAGATCTCTCTGCTGTCTATTGTGTACTAAATGGGTATTTCTATGATAATCAGGAGGAGCTAGGAAAACAGGTGGTAAAAGGAATGCTATGTAACAGGTACCATCCCAATCTAGAGGTAGACGTATATATGCGGTCTGGCCACATATAAAGTAGGAATGACGAGAAGCTCTAAATGTAGACTTGCCTTGGTCACTGAATTTTATCACAGTGGTGCATTTACTATGGCCCATGTGTATGGAACCATTCTTTCTTACACATAATTCCCCTTTCACTGGGAATACTGACATGGCGGGCAAGATTGGTGTAGCTTCGGATTCAACGTTCAGGATCATGAGGTTAAGTGTAAAATTACCTAATCCATATACTTCATTTTCTAGATCAGTTCCTGTTCTTTTGGGAAGTCCCTCCTTGTTAGGGTAGCAGACTTTAAGCAAAACTAGGTTCAGGTTTCCCCATACCCAGTTGTCTTGATAAACTGTGGACTTTGAATCTAGGGAATTAATCAAACTAAACCATGCTCCACAGGAGCCATTGTGTGTGAACGGATAGGGAAAGAGGGGCAAAACTCCCTTATAGTTCTGATAGGGAGGGAGTCGGCCACATATCCAACAATTCGTGGCATTGCTGGTCTGATGGGAATGATGTAACATACTAATGAACGTGTTGTTGCGCAGCGCAAATCTATAGGACAATTCATGCGGAGGTAATTCGCTAAAAGAATGTTCTGCAGTTACATTGTAAACACGCTTAAGAATAGGGTAATACATGTGCAATAGTATGCTGACAATGATGATCAGAAGACTTAGAAAAAACAAAATTAATAATGTTACTGTGCAGTGACTACGAAGTGATTTACAATACGCATGCTTCTTAAGCTGCATCTGTTGATTTCTTTCTCTATTCCGGTCTAGAGGATACATGTCAGAGACAAATTCAACCGATTCACCTTGGAGAGGACTTAAACAATCAAATTGTCTGACTTGCTAGACCTTAATTTTAGTTTGTAAAGTTCAGAGTTTGTTAATTCAGCCAAGGGGAGCTTTGAGTCTGTCTGTGAGGGAATGCAGGGCTGAGCGTTCACACTAGATGGTAGTCCATAAAATTTTTTGATATGACTCGAGTGCAACCACCCTTTACGTCCTTCAATCTTCACGGCTGTCCTTGTAGTTAGTAGTACCAATTTTGGCGATGTCCATCTAGGCTCCAGTTGGGTCTTTCGGTCAAAATTCCTGACCAAAACCAGGTCGCCAGGAACCACGTCATGGGGCTTCACCTCAGTATTGTCGGGAAAAGCTGCGGCTACCTGTGAACGACAAGATTGTAGTGCAGACATCAAGGAAGCCAGGTAATCTGTCAGCATATTACAGTCAACATCAGTGATTTTGCGAGGTATAGGCATCCCCCACATATTTGGTGGTCTACCGAAGATCACCTCGTACGGGGATAGCCCTGTTCGAGAATGTGCTACCATTCTCATGTAAAAGAGCGCAACTGGTAAGGCTACTATCCAATCGACACCTTTTTCTCTACATATTTTGGACAATCTAATTTTCAGAGTTTGATTATGGCGTTCCACGAGACCTGCTGCCTCGGGATGTCGGACACAGTGGAATTTCCATTGGTAGCCTAACAAAAGGGAAACGTGTTTCATTAGTTCGGATGAGAACGGCTGGCCGTTATCTGAGTAGACAACACGTGGTAAACCGTACCGTGGGAAGAATTCTCGAACTAACTGTTTGGCAGTAGTCGGGGCAGTGTAATCTGAAACCGGGTATGCTTCTGTCCAACGGGAAAGAGCACAGACAACTACGAGAACATATTTGAATCCTCGACATCGTTCCATCTGGATATAATCCATCTGGAGGACTTCAAAAGCATGATCGGGAGTTTGAAATCCACCCTGCTCTACGGGGATGCTTTTACCTGGATTAAACTGACAACATATCATACAGGTACGAACTTTTTGTTTAGCTGCGGCTCGTAAATGTTTGTTAAACCAGATGTGTTGAATGCTGTCTAGCATAGCTTTTTCTCCTAGGTGCGCTGGACTATGTATTGTGTTAATGATGACTTGAACCATGGAGTCGGGAAGAAACCATATAGATTTTTCCTTTGTCATCCATCCTTGATCCGTTTGGATCCCTCCTAATTCAGTCCATTTCTTTATTTCTTCTGGTGTAGCATGTGTCTGTATGTCAATTACATCAAGGGCGGGATCCTTAACTGTCATGCAATGTGTTGGTGTCGGAACTATTGTCTTTGTCATGTCAGTTGTGTGAGTCTGATTCTGAGCAGTCTGTTTAGCTGTTCTGTCAGCTAGGTCATTACCCTGAGAAATGATATCGGTAACTTTTGTGTGGGCTTTGCATTTCATAATCGATATTGCAGTAGGTAGATGAATCGCGTCTAATAGGGCTTGAATGAGGGGTCCGTGTTGGATGTGGGCACCGTGAGAAGTTAAATAACCTCTCTCTCGCCACAGTACGCCGAAGTCATGGACGACTCCGAATGCATAACGTGAATCTGTGTATATGTTGACTTTCTTATTTTTGGCTTGAATACAGGCTTTGGTCAGAGCGATGAGCTCTGCTGCTTGAGCTGACAACGTGTTAATACAATTTGTTTCAATGACTTCAGTGTCTGTTGTGACTGCGTAAGCGGCCACTAACTCTCCTGTACTTGTTCTCATACATGACCCATCTACATACAATGTCAAGTCTGGATCTGACAAAGGGATATCTGTCAAGTCTTGTCTGGGTTTCGTCGTGATAGTAATGACTTCGACACAATCATGTGCCAATGGATCTGTTCCGCCTACTGGTAACAGTGTGGCAGGATTTAACGTATTACAACGTCTGATTTCTATGTGTGGCTGAAACAATGTCAGTTCGTAACCGGTGAGTCTCGCTATAGTCAAGTGTTGTGTTTGTGTGCGGTTCAAAAGAACCTCTACTGCATGTGGTACTTGTACTGTCAATTGGTGTCCTAACACTATGGCATCGCTTTGTCTGATTGCTAAAGCTGTTGCTGCCACCGATTTCAGGCACGCAGGAAGAGCCTGAGCTACTGGATCTAATGTACTAGAGAAATAAGCACATGGTTTGTGTGATCCTGCTTGTTCCTGAGTGAGTACTGACAAGGCAGTACCTTCGCGTTCTGTAACAAAGAGTGTAAACTGTTTACTGTAACATGGTGTTGCTAAAACAGGTGCTTGGCATAAAGCTTTCTTTAAGCTTTCAAAGGCGTGTGTATGTTCTTGAGTCCAAGGGAGGACAGTCGATGTGGCTGCCTCCTGTGTTGTCAACTGGATGAGTGGTTTTGCTAGAAATGCATATTGAGGGATCCACTGCCTACAGTATGAAGTGAGGCCTATAAAAGCCCGCACCTCCTTTTGTGTCTTGGGTGGTGGCATGTTAGCAATTAACTGGATGCGATCAGGTGTAAGCTGCCTTCCCTCCTTGGACAGCGAGTGCCCAAGGTAAACAACTCGCTGGACACAGAATTGCAGCTTAGAAGGGGACACCTTGTGCCCCTTGTCGGCCAGAAATTTCAAAACCGTCAGTGACGCTGTTTCACATTTATGTTCGCTTCGGGCGGTGATCAGCAGATCATCGACATATTGAAGCAAGGCAGTGTTAACTGGCATGTGGATACTGTCAAGTTCTCGTTTCAGTGCTTGGCTATAGATGCTGGGGCTTTCTGTAAATCCTTGAGGTGCGCGTGTGAATTTAAAACTTCGCCCATTTAAACTGAATCCGAACAGATATTGACTTTCCGGATCTATTGGGACGCTAAAGAAAGCATTCTTGAGATCAATGACAGTGAAGAACGTTGCTTCTGAATCAATAGCTGTTAGTAATGAAGAGATATCTGGGACCACAGGGTATTGTGGTACAATACATTTATTTAATTCGCGCAGATCAATAACTAATCGATATACTGGTGGTGCTTTTGGATCCGTCCTTTTAAGAATCGGAATTATCGGGGAATTACATACATTGGAGTCTGTTTCGACAACTACTCCTTGTGCAATGAGCTCGTCAATGATTTGCAGTAAAGCCACAACAGCATCTGGTGGTAACTTGTATTGTCGCATTCGTGGTAGTACTACTCCTGTTTTCAGTGTAACTCGATATGGTGTAATATTCATGCAACCAACATCAGTGGGGCCTTGTGCCCATAAATGTGTAGGTAAATTCTGCAGTCGGTGATCCATGTCTCTGGACACGTAGTGACCTTTAAAGTCACGTAAAAATAGTCGTATTCCTTCCGGAGAACAACATATTATAGCTCCTAGAGCTTTCAATGTTTTTATACCTAACAAGTTTTCTGGACATGATTTAGTAAGCAATAAATCTGTAGTACGTGTCAATGGACCGACCGTAAGTGGAAGAGGTTGTGTTACGTCATTGATTATAGGTTTTCCTGAGAATCCAAGGGAAATATTCTGTGAGCCTGAGAGGGGTGCCCCTGGAACTTCACTGCGTCTTATAGTTGTTCTGCTTGACCCTGTATCAAGTAAAAACTTTCTGTCTTCCCCTAATAGTTCACTATGTACATAAGGTCCCTCTTGGTCTACAGGAACCTCAATAAGGGGTAAGCCAACTTCCCTCTCTAGGCTATTTCATGTGTATCGCTGATAATCGGGATAATCTGCTTGTGCATACTGATACATCTGTTGCGTTGTTGCTTGTGTTGCAGCAATAGGCTGCGCTTGTGGTGGTGCTACGATCTGTTGTGGAGCTGCCTGTTGTGGAGCTAGTTGTTGCGGAGCTAATCTAAGTTGTGCATGCTGAGGGATTTGTTGTTGATTCTGATCCTGTCTAGGTAGACGTGGTCTCTCCTGGGTTCTACCTGTGGCAATATTATGTTTCAGGACTGGACAATCGTGTATATAATGACCTTGTTGTTTACAATAGTTGCATGTCCCTTTCGTAGGACCTGCGGAATCACCCTTTAGGTGACCATCAGCTGGAACTGACTGAGCAACAAGCATTTTCATTTTTGTATCTTTCATACGTCTTTGTTCATGTTCTTGTTCTTCTCTAATTCTATTGTGGTGATATTGTAACATCTGTAACATCTGTGATGGGGTATTACCTTGCCATGTACTTTCGAATTTCAATACTCTATTCTTGATTTGCAGCAGAGAATTTTCAACTAATTTTGTCACAAACAGATGTGGATATGACTCGCTACTGGCTTTTAGGCCACTATTTATACCAAAACATTTTTCAAATCGGGAATAGAAATCACTAGTATCTTCATCTGGCTTTTGTTTACAGGCTGAGATTGCACCCCAGTCTTCCTTTTTCGTAGTTAATAAACGTGGCAGTACCTGTACTAGTAGCCCTGCTAGTGCTGTAGTCTTTTCCCCAAGCCCTGCTCCTGCAGCTCGGGCCCTCTCTTCGTTTTCTAATGCTGTCCAATCTATCTTTTGGTCTCCCACCTCCCATTCCTTTTCTTTGAGTTTCTCATAAACACCGGCGGGTAATAGGACTTTTAATATTTTCATAATGTCGGGGTAGGTATACTCTCCCATGAGTAACATGTCTTTTATTTCACGGTGGAAACCTGCTGGATCCTTGTCATGGCTGGGCACTACTTTCTTCATTTCTAATAATTCCAGTTTAGTCATAGGCGTGTACACAAACACGCGTGTAAAGTTATTACCGTCACCTCTGATTGGGTGTACTTCGCGTAACGGGTTCTGTCTATCTATGTGATACATTTTTCTTCCCATGATGGGAACTGGAACGTGTTCTGGGCATACGAAAGTTAAATATTGGTTTCGAAATTCTAGAATTTCTTTAATCAAATCAGTACCTGACCCTCTCCATATATTCGTGAGTAGTTCTGTCAATATGTCAGGTAAGGGTCCTGGATCGGAGTGTTGGCTTTTATATAATATAAGGAGGTGTTGAATCATGTATATACTAGCTAAACGCTGTTCGTATGGGTCAAGATTCAGAAACGTGTGTGCAAGTACATCATCATTGTATTCGCTGGGACTGTCAGCCCATTGTACTGCCGACCTGGCTAATTCTTGTTCGTCCATGGAATCGAGCATATGGTACCCCCTTCGATCTCGGAGTAATTTATCAGCGGCTTGGAATAAGTGTTCCGGGGATCTTGTATTTAACATAGGGGTTTGAAAATGTCTATTACATTCTGGACGTATCGGACGTATCGGATCATTAAAGCCTCTATTATGGGGTCTTCCTCTACCTACATAAGCTATCGTTTCTAATTGTTCTGATTCTTGCTCCTCCTCTTCTTCTGATTCTATTCTGTCTGTTTCTCGTCTTTCTTTATGTATTCGTTCTACTTCCTTGCGGATCTTTCGACACATGGCGATTATACACGCCTGTCTATCATGTTTCTCTTCTGATATGTTCTGACCCCATTTGGCAAGTCTTTGCATGGTATCGTGATCTGCCCCAGGCCTGTCTTGATTCCTAATTACGCAATTTATGAAAAAACGTAGTAGTTGTCTTTGGACATCCACTTTCTGGTATTCCATAGCTTCATTAATACTTTCTGGACTTCGCCCTGTTTGGACAAAGCGATATATTTCGTCTAGGTGTTCACCCATTCCTGGTATTGTCATTAAATATAATGTAGCTCGTCGTATACGTAGTGATGATATGAGCAATTTGTCCTGTCTACCTGGTACTGGGTCGTATCTACAATCCACAAGCTGTTCTTTAAACATGTCGGATGTCGCTAGTTGGGGTGTACGTTGGAGTGCTAAATCTCTAAGGGTCTGTTTATTTCGCGGCGGGGTGGCAAACATGTCTGTCGTACCTCCTGTAGCACCATCTGAGGTGCTAGGCACGAAAGGATTCGTTGGGCGTAGGATAGAGATTGTAGATGCGGGAAAAACTGTAGAAACGGACGGGCCTGTGGGAACTTGTGTAGGAGTTTGTAGTTGCGGGGATACAGACGGATGCTCTTGGTGTTGAACACCATCGGCAAGCGGTGTGGGTGGCATGGCATTAGTATACTCGGGAGCTACGTCATCTAAATAGGAGGAAAGGAAAACGTCCTTTGCTGTTTTGGGATGTGTTTTGGGATGTGCTTTTATCGGGAGCAATGGAGGAGTTAAGTCTCTTGGTATTTCCGGGGTAGCCTTAGGTAACCCTTCGGCCAGAAGAGGATACATACCATTCATAAGAGTGTTTCTTTGTCTATCTACTTGTTCTGATTTTACTCGGGTACCTTCCTCAAGTAATAGATTTTCTCGGGTTTTATTTGAGTTCTCTCTACCTTTCTCTTCCTGTCTGAGCGCTTTTTCCGTACGTCTATATGATTCTTTACGCCATAATTCAATGGCATCTTTCTGTGACTGTCTGGCTTTCTTTTTCCATAATTCTTCTTCTACTCTCATGATGCAATCTGCATCCCAGGTCCCCGCTGCGGGCCATCTCTGACTCTCTGGTAACTCTTTGGTGTAGTCCACCCATAAATCAAGAAATAATACGGCATCTAGGCCATGCTTATGATACATAAAGTACCCTGGAGTGTCCCTAGGTGGGATGGGAACAGCTTCTTCGAGTACCCCTCTTCTGGTTTTGATCTGTCTTAGTTTCGAAAAGAGCGGCATTTTTAGACCTTATTACTAGAACACACTTTATACAAAGAACACAATAATGAACAGTCATTCACACCACAATATATAGAACGTATTAAAACATTTAACACTTAACAGTTTTACGAACGATGATAACTAATAGAAAACTAGTTACTGACATAATACTGACATTAGATAATACTTATTTATATGCAAGACATATTATATATACTGCTAAACAGTACAGATACACTGCTGAAACAGTGCAGACCGGATTTGTGTACCCAAACCCGTCTTGACCGGCACAGACTATGTGCACGTTAGATGCCTCCCCGGTAATGGTACTCACCGGGTAGCTCGGAACGGAAGGCCTCGGAACGGAACTGAAACTGGACCGGACTGGACTCGACTCGACTGGACTCGGAACTTCGGAACCTCGGAACCTGGTGGGCCTCTGTATACCTCGGATCTTGCTCTCTCAGCTAGGCTCTGGTCGGGATACTTCGCACTTCTCACCGCCTCGTCTGGGTGTTGATCGCAGCCTCAGTCGTCCCCGCTTGGCCGGAGGGAGATACAGGAAATCCTGCAGGTACGCGTTTTTGTCCGTTCAGCTGTGGCAGGAGACCGGGCCTGCAACGCACCGCCGGCGCGTGAGATGAGAAAGTGTCCCTGTTCGGGCGCCAATTTATGTGGTAAATATTTCATTACCGGTACTATTTTTTATGCGGTAAAGTCTAGTAAGAATAACTCAGTAAATATAAGAGGCAGAATCCGTGGTATTAGAGGTTTTAAAAGGCTTTATTCCTATACAAAGGAATACAATTCGAATTGCAGGCTTTCTATTCCATCACCACGAAAGTTCAGGAAGGAAGGGCATACATTATTGACAGATAATTGGTTTTATAGGAAATGCATTACAGTAAAACAGATGCAAGAGGCGTAACAGCTGATAGTACAGATAAAAGGTGCATACGTAACTAATAGAGGCGGATATATGGGCGTAATTTAATAAACGTCATCATACATGATGTCACAAGTGGGTGGATCCATAAGAGAATCCTGCAATGTCAGCAGAAATATTTTGGCAGAGATGCGCGCGCAGCCGCATGACGTGTGATTGACGTGTAACTAGAGGGTGAAGGGGACTTGACATTTAGCTCTACATGTGGAGACAGAAGTCTGGGGGTCATGTCAACCTAATCCCAAATCATATCTAATATCCTATGTTTAAAGAACTGTGTTATCCAAAAGGAAAGGTCTCTAGGATAGAATCTATTCTATACTGACTGTTAGTGCGTGTACAAGCGTCTAAATGTCTACATGAGATGCGAGGGGGTAGGAATATTCCATGGTAACGGGGCTATGAATTACTTGCATGAGGACAGCGAGGCCTGGCCCTTTGCACGGTAGCTGGAGGAATGTTTACATAAACTACTAGACAGGAATGCATCGGATGAGGAGCGGAGTAGATAATCTTGAAGGTGAAATACAGTTTTTGGCAGGCAACAGGCTGGATCAGGCACCGTTAGCCGCGCAGGGAGTAGGACAAAGTTCATGGATACAGATGCAGGCTCAGACTGGAGCTTTCAGAGGCAGAAGGCAGGAAAAGGCTTGATGACAGAATTCAGGGCCTACTCGCCTGAATCTGTAAAATGTGGAAAGTGAACCACATAAAGTCGGTGGCCTTTCATACTTAGGAATGGAATATCTGACCCATTCATGGCGGATCTGAAAGAGGACATGTTGACGGTGGACGCACATATATTTGCGTCTTCAAAACTGGAACTGGAGGGAACATACATGTACTTATAGCATGCACATGGAGCCGTTGGGGTCTACGATAGGGGACATAACTGATCACAAAATTCATATATAGGAGCAGGTGATCCAAGTGCAGTATCAGAATGAGTGGGAAAACCATATAATGCATTGGAGCCGTTTTATAGACGACCTATTCATTGTATGGAAAGGTACTGAAAGTGAAGCAAGAAGTTTTATGGATAAGATACAGATAAACAAATTAAACCTTAGCATTACCAGTGTAATCAGTACCTCCAATGTCAACTTCCTGGATTTAACCGTATATGTCCATGATGGCAAAGTACAAACAAAGCTTTTTAGGAAACCAACCTCAGGCAACACACTTCTGCACGCTAAAAGTTTTCATCCAGTAAACCTTAAACGCAGTATCCCCTATGGGGAAAGCCTTAGAGTAAGGCGTAACTGCAGTGAGGCAGGGGAGACAAATGAAGAACTCAACATTCTGAAACAAAGATTCAAAAGTAGAGGGTGCCCAAATAATTGGATTGACACGGGAGTGAGGAAAGCAATAAACAAAAAGAGAGAAGAACTGCTTTTTGAGACAGACAAGAAACAAGAAAAGAATGAACCACAATGTAGATTTATAACAACATATAGCCAGCAACATCAAGAAGTAAGGAGTATTTTGAATAAACATTGGTACTTAATCAAGAATTATCCAGTTCTTGGAAAAAATGTGTCTCGGAGACCACAAATTACGTTCCGCAAAGCGAGGTCTTTTAAACAGTCTTTAGTCAGGAACAACCTAAAAAAAGCTAAACCAAAAACAACATGGTTAAACAAAAAGGAAGGGTTTGTGAAATGCATCAAATGCAAAGCGTGTACGCATAGCATAAACACTGAGCAATATAGACTAGGTCTATCTGTTGGAATGCGAAGGATAAAAGGTAGATATACGTGCAAGACAAGTTTTGCTGTCTACGTGCTACAGTGCCCTTGCGGCTTGCGGTACGTGGGCAGCACAATTCTGGAAGCACATAAAAGAATCCTACAGCACCTGAGGGCGATTAAGAATGGGGATAGAACATATCCAGTAGCCAGACATTTTGAAAAGGTACATGGGAAAGAGACCAAAGGCCTGACTTTTTATGTGATAGATGCTGTTGAACAAAATGTAAGAGGTGGAAACCGAGAAAGAAAATTAAGACGATTAGAGTCTCGCTATATAATTGAGTTACACTCTAAACAACCAGGAGGATTAAATATTGAGGAAGACCTATACACACATCTGTAGATGGATCATGTAAGGGATGAAACGCCGAAATGTAAATAGTGCAGTAAGGAATTTTAATCATGAATAGTATTGTGTAAATGTTTGTATCAGACCGAGAAAATTATGCAAGATTGCCATTTATAGCATCTACCAGTAAACCAAGAAATGTACTTGCAACAAATTGAAATTAGAAGCCCACTTGGGCGTAATTGTTTCAGCGTTTTTCGTAAAGCTCACATGAGCGGAATTGACAAAAAATGCTTATATGTCAAACATAATATAATAGCACCAATGCTCAACGTGCTTTTTCAAGATGTTTTTATTTAATTATATTTTGTAAAACAGTTGAATTGTTTTGACATGGATTTAATTATGAAAAACGCCGTACATTGTGCGAAGGTTGCATTCTGAAATTGATTGGACATTTGGTGTGCAATACTTGAGGATTTGAAAAAAAACTACGAGTCTGTTTTCACATTTGTCACGGTTGTAGTTTAACATGTGATTAGTTTCAAGCACGTAAGCACTTTAAAATGGCCGCGCGTTTTGAATTTCGCTATCAGTGAACAAGGCTGCTTTGCAGTTGAAACGCGTTTGATAACGGCAGTTTAAATAAAATTTTGAACTGCACACGGCGTCGTCTTTCTTGGATGGATGTATTAGGACCTGCTCTCGAGAGGTCCCTTGTGACGACGCAGCTCTTGTTAAGGAGTGGCAAAGAAATGCTCGAGAGAAACACGAGGAGATATATATATATATATATATATATATATATATTTGCCATAGTTTATTGAAGAATGAGTAGGTGTATGAATGTCTGAATGGATGACTTTGCGGGTATGTGAATGACTGTATAAGTGAGTGAATCTGTATCAGTCTGTCAGTTGGTGTGTAAGTGGCTGCATGGGTTGGTGAGTAGCTCCATGAGTATCTTTATGGGTTAATGATTGGTTGTCTGATTACCTGTATGGATGCCTGAGTGTCTGTGTGGGTGTGTGTGGGGGTGTGTGACTCCTTGCATGGATGTGTGAGTGGGTGATTTACTGGGTGTATGGGTTTATGAGTGCGTGTATTAGGGGCTATATGGATGAGTGAGTGTGCATATAGCTGTGTTGGTGAGTGAATGGATGTCTCAGTGGTATATGTGTAAGTAACTACTTATGTGAAAGGCAGTATATGTGAATGTTTGAGTATATAAGTGACTAAATGTGACAGTGAGTGATTGTGACAGTGGCTGCATGGATAAGTGTGTGCTTATGTCAGTGATTGTAGAAGAAAGTAAGTGTATGGTACTATCTGTATGAATAAGTGAGGTGGTGTGTGTGTATAACTGTATAGGTGAGTAAAGGACGGTGTGATTGATTCTTTGGGTGACTGACTAGGTGTTTGAGTAACTCTTTGGGTGAGTGTCTGCATGGGTGTATGAGTGGAGATATCAGTGGCTGTATTGATGAATGACTGCATGTATGAGTGACTGTATGGGTTAGTGAGTGGATGTGTGTGTAGACGTATGAATCAGTTAAAGGCTATGTACTAACTGATATTGGTCTTTCGATGGTTTCGAGATTGGTAGTCTGTATTTTAGAGTGGGTGTATCAAAGGTTATATTAGGGTGTAAGGATGTGCATCACATGATCACGTGGATGATGTCATCAGTGATGTCATCAGTGATGTCATTTGAGATGTCATCAGTGATGTAATATGTGACGTCGTCAGCAGTGCATTGTTAGGGCGCGAGTTATAGTTAGTTCAGGTAACAATAACGGCCGAATTTCTCTGGTTTTGTACGAGTGAAATGTCTAACTAACTATAACGTCCCTGAAACCTATGGATTTTTCAATTAATTTCTAAGGTTTTTTAAATTATAATCGCTAACTATAACATCCCTGAAACCTGTGGTTTTTCAGTGAATTTCTAAGGTTTTTTAAATGGGGAGAGGATGTAGCCTTACGCTAATGTGGTCGACCTTGAAGTTAGGAAACCGGGTTCGAGTTTCGGCAATGACCCTTAACATCCTGTGATTCTGGGCAAATCATTTAATCTCCATGTGCCTAACAAAAATGAATGTGTCCTTCTGTAACAAAACTAGTGCTCATGTAAAGCGCTCTGATACCCGATGTCTCGAGTCTTGTTCGCGCTATATAAAACTCACAAAAAATAATATTTAAAAAAAAATGCTACTTTCTAACTATGGTCACATAGGTAGGACATGTGCAGAAAGAGGAAGAAAGGCACAGAAAGAAGCAAAAGATGTGCAGAAAGAGGCAAGAGAGGTACTGAAAGAGGAAGAAAGGTGCAGAAAGAAGCAAGAGAAGTGCAGAAAAAGCCAACAGAGGTACAGAAAGAGGCCTACTTTAACTGTACCTTAGAACAGACTCATACAAAGTTCCTCTAATCATTAATCCTTATCAGAAGATGTCATAAACCTCACTTTTCTCTTGAAGGTTGACTATCAATCGACTGCTCAGATGTCAGGCCTACCAAATATAAAACAGCAATCCTTAGCATTTCACTGTTGTAAGTCTGATCAAGCTTGTGAAGGTATGCGTGTCTATACTTTTACCTAGTGAAATGTTAAATGAAAATAAACATACACACACTTGATTACCTGTGTTTCAAACAGCATACTCTGTAATTTTGTGTAAAAAATGGTATATGCCTTTCTTTCTGCTCATGCTCCCAATACAGGGCGCATGGGTATTCAATAGTATATTTGAGGGATTCTATAGCATATGTATACATATGACATGTCTGCCTGTGCAACCGAATGACAGAGCAGAACTGAGAAGATGTGACCACCTATAGGATAAGTTACCTGCTTTTTAAGCTACCATCTTCAGATGCATAACGCATGTAAGAATACATATACAAGTAGACTTATACCTCAGTTACGAGGGCACGCAGACCTTTAAATTGACAGCTTGCAGTTCCCACTTGAGTACAGAAAGAGGTGAGAGAAGTTAAGAAAGAAGCAAGAGAGTTGCAGAAACAGGCAAAAGAGGTGCAGAAAGAGGGAACAGGGGTGCATAAAGAGGCAAGAGAAGTGCAGAAAGAGGGGAAGAAATGTGCAGAAAGGAGCAAGAGGGGTGCAGAAAGAAGCAAGAGAGGTACAGAAAGAGGGAAGAAGTGTGCACAAAGAGGCATGATGAGTGCAGAAAGAAGCAACAGAAGTGAGTGCAGAAAGAAGCAAGAGTAGTGCAGAAAGAAGCAACAGAGGTGCAGAAAGAGGCAAGAGGGGTGCAGAAAGAGGCAAGAGAAGTGCAGAAAGAAGCAACAGAGGCGCAGAAGGAGGCAAGAGAAGTGCAGAAAGAGGCAAGAGAGTTGCAGAAACAGGCAAAAGAGGTGTAGGAAGAAGCAAGAGCAGTGCAGAAAGAACCAACAGAGGTGCAGAAGGAGGTAAGAGGGGTACAGAAAGATGCAAAAGAAGTGCAGAAACAAGCAGAAGAGGTACATAAAGAGGCAAGAGGGATGCAGAAAGAGGCAAGAGAGGTGCAGAAAGAGTCAAGAGGTGCACAAAGAGGGAAGAAGGGTACAGAAAGGCAAAAGGGATGCAGAAAGAAGCAAGAGAGGTGAAGAAAGAAGCAAGAGAAGTGCAGAAATGTGCAAGAGAGGTACAGAGAGAGGCAAGAGGGGTGCAGAAAGAGGCAAGGGAAGTGCAGGGAGAGGCAAGAGAGTAACAGAAACAGAAACAGGCAAAAGAGGTGCAGAAAGAGGGAACAGGGGTGCAGACAGAAGTAAGAGAGGTGCAACAAGAACCAACAGAGGTGCAGAAAGAGGCAGGAGAGGTGCAGAAAGAGGCAAGAGGGGTGCAGAAAGAGGCAGAAGTGCAAAAAAAGCAAATGAGTTGCAAAAAGAGGCAGGAGGTGCAGAAAGAGACAAGAGAGGAGTAGAAAGGAGCAACAGAGGTGCACACAGAGGCACAAGGGGTGCAGAAATTTGCAAGAGAGGATTCAGAACGAAGCAAGAGAAGTGCGGAAAGAATTAACAGAGGTGCACAGAGATGCAACAAGGGTGCAGAAAGAAGCAAAAGAGGTGCAGAAAGAGGCAAGAGGGGTGCAGACAGAGGCAAGAGAGGTGTTGAAAGAGGGAAGAGGGGTGCAGAAAGAGGCATGAGAAGTGCAGAAAGAAGCAACAGAGGTGCAGAAAGAGGCAAGAGAAATATAGGAACTATAGAAAGAGGCAAGAGAGTTGCAGAAACAGGCAAGAGATGTGCCGAAAGAGGGAACAGGGGTGTAGACAGAGGTGAGAGAGGTGCAGAAAGAACAAACAGAAGGGCAGAAAGAGGCTGGAGAAGTGCAGAAAAAAGCAAATGAGGTGCAGAAAGAGGAGAGAGAGGTGCAGAAAGAGGCAAGAGGGGAGTAAAAAGAGGCAAGAGAGGTACACACAGAGGCACTAGGGTGCAAAAAATTTGCAAGAAAGGATTCGGAACTAAGCAAGACAAGTGCAGAAAGATGCAACAGAAGTGCAGAAAGAGGGAAGAGGGGTGCAGATAGAGGCAAGAGAGGTGCAGAAAGAGAGAGGAAGGGTAAAGAAAGAGGCACGAGGGGTGCAGAAATTTGCAAGACAGTTGCAGAAATAAACAAGAGCATTACAGAAACAACCGAGAGGTGCAGAAAGAGGCAAGAGGGGTGCAGAAAGAGGCATGAAAACTGTAAAAGGAGGCAAGAGAGTTGCAGAAACAGGCAAGAGATGTGCAGAAAGAGGGAACAGGGGTGCAGAAAGAGGCACGAGAGGTGCAGAAAGAGGGAAGAGAGGTGTAGAAACAGGCAAGAGAGGTGCAGAAAGAGGGCAGAGGGGTGCAGAAGGAGGTAAGAGGTGTACAGAAAGAGGCAAAAGGGGTGCAGATTGAAGCAACAGACGTGTAGAAAGAGGCAAGAGAGGTGCAGAAACAAGCAAGAGAGTTGCAGAAAGAAACGTGAGGTGCATAAAAAAGCAAGAGAAGTTCAGAAAGATGCACGAGAAGTGCAGAAACAGGAAGAAAGGTGCTGAAAGAAGCAAGAGAAACACAGAAAGAGGCAAGAGAGGTGCAGAAACAAGCAAGAGTGGTTTGCACACCATTAGTACCAATCTAACACTCACATTTAGCAATAAGTAAGAGCTGACCATTCTAGCTTTGCAAAGGGCCTTCCACCATGCTATACCAATTGTCGCTGCATTTCTGATAACGTTTGAGCTATTTGAGCTAGAAACAAGGGTTTTTTTTGTTCAAATCTGCAGACTATGCAGCAGATTATGCATTATGTAGCAAATGCGGAAAATGTATAATGGTGCAAAAGGTGGTGCATCCAAAGAGTCAAAAGTGCAGAAAGAGGCAAGAGAGTTACAGAAACAGACAAAAGAGGTACAGAAAGGGGGAACAGGGGTGCAGACAGAGGTAAGAGAGGTGCAGTAAGAACCAGCAGAGGTGCAGAAATGTGCAAGAGAGTAGCAGAAAGAAGGAAGAGCAGTGCAGACAAAAAACCTACAGAGTTGCAGAAAGAGGACACTGGGGTGCAGAAGGACGCAGGAGAGGAGCAGAAGGGGCAAGAGAGGTACACCCAGAGGCACAAGGGGGGCAGAAATTTGCAAGAGAGGTGAAGAATGAAGCAAGAGATTGGAAGTGCAGAAAGAAGCAACATAGATGCAGAAAGAGCCAAGAGAAGTGCAGAAAAAAGGAACAGAGGTACAGACAGAGGCAAGAGAGGTGCAAACAGAGGGGAGAAGGGTGCAGAAAGAGGCAAGAGGGGTGCAGAAATTCGAAATACAGGTACAGAAAGAAACAAGAGCAGTACAGAAATGTGAGAAGTTGGCCTGATATATGCTGTCCACTAGTTATAGTGGGCACCCTGTACCAGTCCAAACAAACCCCTTATGGTGATAGGTTAAAGACAACCTTTATTGAAAGCTATCCTAGTGGTAGCTATGAAGAGCAGCCTTCAGGCTAAGTCTTGAAGGAATGTAAAGCAGCTTGTTTTACCAGTCTATAATCTCTTGAATGATCAATTGAAAAGACAACCACACCAGGTATAAATTTAAAATATATGTATTTAAGATAAAACACACCCCTCTAGTCTCTTTATGAGATTGGAGTTCGAAGTACTTAAGTTACAAGTCAGTATTCAACAGTAATAGCACAAATACACGTTTGGGCCCTAGGGGCGTACCAAACCATATACCAATAAAGTGGAATAAGAACCACGACTGAACTAGACACATGGCCTAGAGCCTGTAGAACTGTTTGGACCACAAGGAACCACCCAAGGTAGTGACACAGGGGACCCATGGGGGCCGTGTGCAGTGTGAGAACATAGCCGCAAATCGCCGTTTACTTCTATGCGGAAAGTCACGGTTGTAAATTTAGTGTTTAAGGACACTTAGAGGATATCTACGAGCAAACCCTTTTGGACTTAGAGGTGTCTGGGGACAACGCCCATGGGAGCACCGGAGTACTCGAGTTACCTCACCCAGGGAAGCCGGGTGCATAGGTGTCAAATGGTGTCGGGTCGTGTCGCTGTTTTCAATGGAAGTGTAGGAAGGTGGATATCTGACTATGGTTACCCCCAACTTTTTGCCTAGTGTCTAGCTGGTTTTTCGACTTAGTTGGCCTGAGATCCTGCCATTCAGGGTCTCAGGCTGTCTGCTCTCTCTGTAAAATGGACTCCATGTACCCTAGGTACATAACCAATTGGTAAGGATCACCTTATTGGACCCTGTACAGTGTACCCTAGGTACCCAGGGCATAGGTGTACCCTAGGCCTCCCAGGGGCTGCAGCATGTATTATGCCACCCCTGGTCTGGCCTTCCAATCAGACACAACTGGCTGATCACTCAGCTGGGGCAAGGTCGTGTAATCACCCCTTGCTTAGGTGTAGTATTCCTATACCTACCTTATATATAGACACCTGTGTACCTATCAGTCACTCCTATGGCAGGCCTTGACAATCCTGGAGGCAGAGTGCTTGGTAACATGTGAGATGGTGCTCTAGCATGAGCTGAGCCTGTCTGCAGCTTTCGGAACCTTGTCCTTATAGCTGTTCTATGATATAGCCTACCATATACTCTTAAAGTGCCTTATAATCTTAGACGGTTATGGTAACTATGGTTTGGCTTTATCAAAACATGTCGTGTAAGGTGTCTAACACTAGGGAATAATACCCCCATGCCATTTCTGGACATGAGAATATTATTCCCCCCTTCTAGAGGGAAAGACATGTTAAAATCATACTCCAACTGTTAGCCTCTGACCAAAGCCTCAGCATCACAAAATGGATGCTGCTGCCACGACACAAGTCTGACCTCCTGCAGCTGGGAGTGATCCCAGCCAGGGAGGCCTGGACAATAGGTTTCCTGCTTGGGGAGGTGCTAGCACCTCCCCAGACAGCCTTTAGTGTATTGGGGCAGGGTGGGCTGAAAGGAATGAGACATGCCTGGGGCACACAAGGTGTTCCTTGCATAGTCCAGTTCAAACCGGCGCTGGGGCACTCCAGCCCCAGCTCTGGCGCGAAACTGGACAAAGGGAAGTGGGTGTAACCACCCACTCCCAGGTCCCACCCATAAGGCGTGACCTAGCAGGTATCCCAGCCCCCCAGATTAGTAAAAGAGTGGGAGTTGGGCCTCAAGACTTTAGATTATCCTGAACCTGCAAAACTGAACAGAAACTCTGGACCTTCGACATTCGACGAAAGAAGAAGACTGAAGAATCTCCCTTGTAGCCAAGGAGTGGCTACCCTGTGCAAACAGGCACCATCAAGAGACTACCCTTTGCTTTGCGACCGTTCTACGAGGAACCGACTGCAGAGCCCAACCAGAGCCTTGACTTCCAGACTTCTCCGACCCTCATCCACATCTGCAGCAGAGCTGAGATCCGTGGATGCGACGAGCAACGTGGGACCGGCTACCTGGGAAAAGTGGCTAGTAACTTACAGCGCAGCTTCTGAGGTACCCTCGAAGTTGTGCACCGGGGATTGAGAAGCCCCAACCCCAAGCACCATCTGCACCGAAGATCAGCCCCCCACACTCCACGAGTCCTGCGTGGGGCCCTTCAGCATTTTCCTGCTTGCCGCGTCTGTCCGGTTGCTTGCCCGCTGGCTAGTGGCCTCTGTGACGACGCACCCTGAAACCTTCTGCGCTGGTTTGGCTCCTCCAGACTGGCTCCCGCTTCTCTGCAAAGAAGAAGCACCCCAGACCTTCCTGGTCTGCACCAGAAGCAAGTCCTTCGTTCTTCGTGGGTTCCGCTTGCCAAGGCTTGGTGAGTCCTAGTCCAACTTCGACGCCGCCGACAGCAAGAGCCTTCGTGGGACAGCTCGCCTCCTGGTCCTGGTTGTCCTCGACGCTTCCTGGTCCTCCTGGCTGCAGCGACAAGCTTCACCTTCACCTGCAACTCTTCACGACATCGCCTGGTTCCTTCCTGGTTCCACGTGGTCACTGGCTAGTGACCTTGACTCTGTCCCTTCTGCTTGCAGGTTTCTTCTCTTCTTGATCCCAGCCTTGGGATCCACCGGACACTCTTCACTGACTGCCTGTCAGCATCTTTCTTCAGGCATCCATAGGAGTCGACGACGAAAATGACGCATCTTCACCCCTATGCACCCGCAGCCTGTGGGCTAGGTAACTTGGGTACTCCGGTGCTCATCAGGATAGTGACTATCCTAGTGTCTAGTTTTCAAGTCTCAACTTCCTAGCTACTCCGGAAGTGTCCTAAATCTACCGTTTTCTAAACTGTACTATTGCTATTGACTTTTACGCATTACGCGTGAGTGTTTCCACTCTGCACACGAATCCCGTGGGCCTCCCACTTCCTAACTAACGCTAGTGTAGTGTAGCCCCAGCGATTCCCTAGGCCTAGGCCTATTCTATTTCCGTGACAGTGGTTCTTATACCACTTACTTAGTATATGGTTTGCGTGGCCCCTAGGGCCTAACTGTATTACTTACCTGTGTGACTTAATGTATGCATTAATAAGACTGTGTTGTACTTACCTCTAATCTCATAAAGAGTGCTGAGGGTTTGCTTAGAATAAATACACTTTATTTTATATATATATCTGTTGTGGTGTCCTTTCATTTGGTATTCAAGGGATTATATATGGTATCACAGCTGGCTTCACATGCCATTCAGAGTTTAGCCTAAGACTGCTCTTGTCCATGCTACCACTAGGATAGCTGGTCTATAAGGTTGACTTTACAACCAATCACCATAAGGGTATTTGGACTGATATAAGGTGTACACTATAACTAGTGACATCATACATCAGGCCAACTTCTCACAGGAAGCTGCTCAGGAAGTGCTGCTGCCGTGAAGAGGAGAAGTGTCCAGAGAGATCCAAGCCCAGATCTAGGATGGAAGGAACCTGAAAGCAGAGGGGACAGAGTCTGGGTCACTTACCAGTGACCAAGGGCACGATAGTCCAATGCCCACAGATGTCGTATGCTTCAGGTGAGTTGACGGGTGTCTTGACTCTTCAGCCACGAGGTCCAGGAGGTGCCGATGTTGACCAGGAGCCGGATTCAAGCTGTCCCACAAAGTCTGTTGGTGACCAGATTGTATCCAACAAGCCTTGGCAACGGCAAGTCACTTGGAATCACAGAAAGGACGTTGGTGCAGACCAGCAAGGTCTGGGGGACTCATCCAGCGAAGGTAAGTCGGGGAATGTCTGGAGCAACCAGGAAAGCCCAAGCAGAAGAGGAGTCGCCTAAGTGGGAACCTACTAGCCAACGGGCTAGCGATCGAGAAGGAGCCTCAAGCGGTCGCACTGGAAACTGGCCCACAGGTCACTCGTGGAGTGAAGGCCAGAAATCTTCGGTGCAGGAGGTGCTCAAGGCTGGGGCTACTCGGGGCCCAAAGCACAACTTTGAGGAAGACCAGGAAGATGATGGATCAGCAAAAGATCACCGTGTCCAGGGGTCACGGTTCCACGTCACCCACGATAGCCACGGGCCTCAGCTTTGCTGTGGACTCAGGGTAGCCTCGACGAAGTGTGGAAATCTACCTCTGGGGAACTAGCTGCTTCCTCTCTAAAATGGTTTGCATGTACATGAGGTACATATCTAATTTGATTCTGGAGTGCCTTATAAGCCCCTAATATATGGTATACTATGTACCTAGGGCAGAGGTACCCCAGAGCCCTACCAGGGGCTGCAGCATGTATTATGCCACCCCTGGGAAGCGCTCCAAAATGGCACCACAGGTCTGCTATTGCAGGCTGGGTAAGGGTGTGCTTGCACCCCTTACAGTGGTATAGGCTACCTATTTTCACTATATATACAGACACATATACACCTATAAGCCACTCCTATGGCAGGCCTTGACAATCCTGAAGGCAGAGTGCTTGGTTTTATGTGAGAGGGTGCCCAATCATGAGCTATGCCCCTCTGCAGCTTTCAGAAATACTTCCTTATGGCTGTTCTGTGATACAGCCATACCATATACTCTTAAGTGCATTACAACCTCACGGTAAATGCTAACTTTGGAATGGCTGCATCAAAAAATGTCGTGTTTGGTGTCAAACATCTTGGAATATTACCCACCCCCCGCCAGTTCTGGCGGTGAGGGTAGCATTCAACCCTTCTAGAGGGAGAGACATGTTCACACTGGTCAAACCCGGTAGGACTTTCCTGAGCCCTGGCATCACAAAAAGGATGCCTCTGCCACAGACACGGGTCTGGCCTCCTGCTGCTGACCGAAAGTCTGGCAGGGGAGGCCTGGACCATAGGTTTCCTGTGTAACTACCTCCCCAGACAGGCAGATGTGTATTGGGGCTGGGCGGGAGCACTCTCTGAAGTCCTGCACTGGGGGCACGTTTGCTGTCCCTGTGCATAGTCCAGTTCAAACCGGTTGCAGGGGCTACCTGCCCCTGCTCTGGCGCAAAACTGGACAAAGGAAATGGGTGTAACCACCCCTCTTTACAAGCCCACCCATAGGTGGGGCCTTAGAGTTAGTCTATCCCCTAAACTTAGTATAAGTATAGGAATCCAGTCCCTAGGACTTTAGATTACCCTGGACGAAACTCTGCTATGTACATCCTGGACCTTCGACGTTCTATCCTGACTAGAAGACTGAAGAAATCTCCCTTGGGGTCAAGAGGTGACTCCCCTGCTTGGCAGGCACCAAAGAAGCAACTGACCGGTCTGCATCGCTGAAGCTCCTGCCAGACGCCGAAGTCTTTGCATCACCAGAGGTGGATTTCCAGACTTCCCCGAGGCTACCCTGAGTCCACAGCAAAGCTGAGGCCCATGACTATCGTGGGTGACGTGGAACCCTGACCCCTGGACACCACGAAATTTTGCAGCAACACTATCTTTCTGGTCATCCTCGAAGTTGTGCTTAGGACTCCGAGTAGCCGCAGCCTTGAGCATCTCCTGCACCGAAGATTGTGGGCCTCCACTCAAAGAGTGACCGTGGGCCCATTTCAAGTGCGACCGCTTGAAGCTCCTTTGCGATCACTAGCCCGTTGGCTAGCAGGTCCCCACAAAGGCAACTCCTCTTCTACTTGGGCTTTCCTGATTGCTCCAGCGATGCCCAAACCTACCCTCACTGGGTGAGTCCCTCAGACCTTTATGGTCTGCACCGCAGTCCTTCTCTGAATTCCAGTGACTTGCCGCTGCCAAGGCTTGTTGGGTCCAATCTGGTCGCCGATACCACAGTACTCGAAAGACTTTGTGGGACAGCTCGATTCCGGCTCGTGGACTTTCTCAACACCTCCTGGACCTCGTGGCTGAACAGTCAAGATACCCGTCAACACTCCTGATGCACCCGACATCTGTGGGCATTGGTCCATCCTGCCCTCGGTCACTGGCTAGTGCCCCAGACTCTGTCCCCTCTGCTTTCATTCAGGGTCCCTCCTTCCTAGATACAGACTTGGATCTCTTCGGACACTTCTCCTCTTCACGGCAGCAGCAGTTCTTTGCAGGCTTCCATTGAAATCGATGACGCGACCCGACACCAAATGGCACCTATGCACCCGGCTTCCCTGGGTGAGGTAACTCGAGTACTCCGGTGCTCCCGTGGGTGCTAGCCCTAGAACTGCTTAAGTCCAAAAGGGTTTGGTCCTGACTCGATTCTAAGTGTCCCTAATCTTTAAATTTCCAACCGCAACATTGCCCATAGAAGCTAACGGGAACCCGTGGTTGTGTTTACACACTGCATACAGTCCCCGTGGGTTCTCTGTGTCACTACCTTGGGTGGTTCCTTGGGGTCCCAGTGATTCTACAGGCTCTAGGCCTTGTGTGTATCCCAGTCGTGGTTTTTATACCACTTTTCTGCTATATGGTTTGGTACGCCCCTAAGGCCCAAACGTGTATTTGTGCTATTACTGATGCTTGCTCACTTGTAAATGAAGTACTTCGAACTCCAGTCTCATAAAGAGACTAGAGGGGTGTGTTTTATCTTAAATACATATATTTTAAATTTATACCTGGTGTGGTTGTCCTTTCATTTGATCATTCAAGAGATTACAGTATGGTAAAACAAGCTGCTTTACATTCCTTCAAGACTTAGCCTGAAGGCTGCTCTCCATAGCTACCACTAGAATTGCTTTCAATAAAGGTTGTCTTTAACCTATCACCATAAGGGGTTGTTTGGACTGATACAAGGTGCCCACTAGAACTAGTGGACCGCATATATCAGGCCACCTTCTCACACCTGCCAAGCAGGGGAGTCACTCCTTGACCCCAAGGGAGATTTCTTCAGTCTTCTAGTTAAAGTAGAACGTCGAAGGTCCAGAATATATGTTGCAGAGTTTCGTCCAGGGTAATCTAAAGTTTCAAGGACTGGGTTCCCATACTTATACTAAGTTTGGGGGTTGGACATACTCTAGGGACCAACCTATGGGAGGGTTTGGAAAGAGAGGTGGTTACACCCATTTCCTTTGTCCAGTTGTGCGCCAGAGCAGGGGCAGGTAGCCCCTGCAACCTGTTTGAACTGGACAATGCACAGGGACACCAAGTGTGCCCCCAGTGCAGGACTTCAAAGCACCAGAGAGTGCTCCCGCCCAGCCCCAATACACATCTGCCTGTCTGGGGAGGTGGTTACATCTCCCTGGGAAGGAAACCTATTGTCCAGGCCTCCCCTGCCGTAGTTTCGGTCAGCAGCAGGAGGCCAGACCCGTGTCTGTGGCAGTGACATCCATTTTGTGATGCCAGGGCTGTAGAAAGTCTTTACCGGGCTAGACCAGTGTGAACATGTCTCCTCCTCTAGAAGGGTGGAATGCTACCCCCGCCACCAGAACTGGCGGGGGGGGGGGTAGTATTCCAAAGCGTTTGACACCAAATACGACATGTTTCCGTGCAGCCAGTGCAAAGTTAGCATTTACCGCGAGGTTATAATGCACTTATGAGTATATGGTCAGGCTGCACCACAAACAGCATCAGAGGAGGTACTCCGAACGTTGCAGATGCGCTCTGCTCATGCAGGGGCACCCTCTCATATAAAAACCAAGCACTCGGCCTTCAGGATTGTTAAGGCCTGCCATAGGAGTGACTTATAGGTTTTATATGTGTGTGCAATGGTAGTGATATATGGAGACTATACCACAGTAAGGGTGCAAGCACCAGCTTACCCACGCTGCAGTAGCAGACCTGTGGTGTCATTTTGGAGTGCTTCCCAGGGGTGGCATAATACATGCTTCAGCCCCTGGTAGGCCTCTGAGGTACCTATGCCCTAGGTACATAGTATATCATATACTAGGGGCTTATTAGGCACTCCAGAATCCAATTAGAAATTTACCTAATGTACATGCAAACCATTTTAGAGAGAAAACAGCTAGGTTGGGGTCCTGATTAGCAGGGCCACAGCCAGACTAAGGTAAAAAAACAGTGAAACACCAGCAAAAGTGGAGGTACCCATGTGCAGCAGATCCTACTCTCCTACACCCCCCCCAAACGCAGGGACATTAAACTAACCTTGACCAGTTGAGTCTTCATATTCTAAGTGGAAATACCTAGAGGGTCCATCTGCATTGGCATGGTTACTCCCGGGTCAATGTTCCACTGTAAAGTCGATCCCCTGTAGGGAAATGGACCACCTAAGCAGTTTGGGGTTGTCACCCTTCATTTGTTTTAGCCATAAGAGGGGCTTATGGTCTGTCTGAACAAGGAAGTGAGCACCAAACAAGTATGGCCTCAACTTCTTCAGAGTCCAAACCACAGCAAAGGCCTCCCTCTCAATGACTGACCAACGTTTCTCTCTAGGGGTCAGCCTTCTGCTTATGAAAGCTACTGGCTGATCCTGACCTTCTTCATTAAATTGTGACAGTACAGCCCCTACCCCCAATTCAGATGCATCAGTTTGAACAATGAACTTCTTGGATTAGTCAGGACTCTGCAGAATGGGAGCAGTGCACATGGCCTGCTTCAGGTCATCAAATCCCTTTTGACAGCTAGCTGTCCACTGAACCTTTTTGGGCATTTTCTTAGAGGTTAAGTCATTCAGGGGTGTCACTATTGATCCATACCCCTTGAAAAATCTCCTATAGTACCCAGTCAGGCCTAAGAAGGCTCTCACCCGAGTCTGGGTAGTTGGATCAACCCAGTCAATGATGGTCTGGATTTTGCTCTGCAGTAGTTGAACCTGGCCTCCACCTACAAGGTGGCACAGGAACACAACCTGACTCTGCCCTATCTGGCACTTGGTACCCTTGATAGTGAGGCCTGCCTTTTGCAGAGCCTCCAAAACATTCCTTAGGTGGACCAGGTGATCCTCCCAGGTGGAGCTAAAGACAGCAATATCATCTAGATAAGCTGCACTGTAGGTTTCCAGACCTGTGAGAACTGTATTCACCATCCTTTGGAAAGTGGCAGGTGCATTCTTCAAACCAAAGGGCATCACCACAATTTGGTAGTGCCCACTTGGGGTCGAAAATTCAGTTTTTGGCTTTGCATCATCAGCTAATCTGATCTGCCAGTAGCCAGCTGTCAAGTCAAATGTGCTAAGGTACTTGGCTGAGGCCAAAGTATCTATAAGTTCATCTGCCCATGGAATTGGATGGGCATCCTAGTAACTGCATTGAGACCCCTGTAGTCCACACAAAACCTCATCTCTATTTTCCCACCAATGGTGTGAGGTTCTGGCACAAGGACCATTGGACTAGCCCAAGGGCTATCTGAGGGTTCAATCACTCCCAAATCCAACATTTTCTGGACTTCTGTCCTGATACAGTCCCTGACATAGTCAGGTTGCCTATAAATCTTATTTTTAATAGGCAGACTGTCCCCAGTGTCCACTTCATGAGTGCACCAGGTAGTCTGACTTGGAGTCAGAGAAAACATGTTTCTGAACTGATTGAGCACCTGTCTGCAATCAGTTTGCTGCTGGGCAGTGAGGCTGCCTGCCAAGGCCACACCATCAACTGACCCATCACCAAGGTTCTGTGAGAGGAGGTCAGGGAGTGGGTCACTCTCTTCCTCCTGTCCCTCATCAGTAGCCATGAGCAAGCCCATGTCAGCCCTGTCCACATATGGCTTCAGCCTGTTGACATGGAGAACCCTGTGGGGACTCCTGGGAGTTCCTAGGTCTAGCAAATAAGTAACCTCTCCCTTCTGTTCAACAATAGTGTGGGGCCCACTCCATTTGTCTTGGAGAGCTGCTGGGGCCACAGGCTCCAACACCCACACTTTCTGTCCTGGCTGGTAAACAGTCAATATAGCCTTTTGGCCATGCCAGGCTTTCTGCAGTTCCTGGCTAGCCTCAAGGTTTTTAGTTGCCTTTTTCATGTACTCAGCCATCCTAGAGTGGAGACCAAGTACATAGTCCACTATGTCTTGGTTTGGGGGCTTGAGAGATAACTCCCATCCTTCCTTCACCAAACACAATGGACCCCTGACAGGGTGACCAAACAAAAGTTCAAAGGGGCTTTAGCCAACCCCGTTTTGTGGCACCTCCCTGTATGCAAACAAAAGGCAGGGTAAGAGAATGTCCCATCTTCACCTAAGCTTTTCTGGGAGCCCTTTAATCATGCCCTTTAAGGTTTTGTTAAACCTTTCAACTAAACCATTGTATTGTGCGTGATAGGGTGTGGTGAATTTGTAAGTCACTCCACACTCCTTCCACATTGCCCTTAAGAATCCAGACATGAAGTTGGTTCCTCTGTCTGATACCACCTCCTTAGGAAAACCCACTCTTGAGAAAACTCCCAACAGGGCTCTTGCCACCACAGGTGCTGTAGTGGTCCTAAGGGGAATAGCTTCTGGGTACCTGGTAGCATAATCCACTACTACCAGGATAAACCTGTGCCCAGATGCTGTTTGGGGTTCCATGGGACCAACAATGTCAATCCCTACCCTTTCAAAGGGCACCCCCACCACAGGTAGTGGTATCAGGGTGGCCTTTGTAGTGCTACCTGCTTTGCCACTGGCTTGGCAGGTTACACAGGAGCGACAAAACTCCTTTGTGTCTTCAGACATGTGGGGCCAGTGAAAGTGAGGGACCAGTCTGTCCCAAGTCTTGTTCTGGCCCAGGTGACCTGCTAAAGGGATATCATGGGCTAGGGTCAATCGGAAGCCCCATAACTTCAGAGGTATAACCAACCTCCTGGTGGCACCAGGCTTGGGGTCTCTACATTCTGAGTACAGGAGTCCATCATCCCAATACACCTTATGGGTACCACTAGCACTCCCAGCAGCCTCAGCAGCAACTTGCTGTCTGAGGGGTTCAAGAGAGGGGCAGCTCTGCTCTGGAAGGTCCCCCTGTCCCCAAGAACTCAACCTGATCAGGTTCAAGCTCTTCTGGGACAGTTCCTTCTTCAGGACTGTGATCATCTCCCTCAAGAGACTGATCCTCCTTCTGAGTCGGGGGGAAGGCTCTGCCTTAACCCTTCTGCTCCTCCTCTTGGATGGCACTTGGTCCATTCTTCCAGAATCCAAGGCCTGTTCAGTTTCACAGCAAAGACATGAGCAGGGATCCCTAACATTTCTGCATGTGTCCTGAGCTCCACTTCAGCCCAAGCTGAAGTCTCTAGATCATTGCCAAGCAAGCACTGTACTGGTAGGTCTGCACACACCACAACCTTCTTAAGGCCAGTTAACCCTCCCCAGGAGAAGTTAACAACTGCCAGAGAATTGTCTGTTCTGACATTGCTAGCATTGGTCACTTGATTTGCCCAGGATCCACAAGATCGCTTGTCACCATAGTGACACTTGCTCGTGTGTCCATGAATGCTAACGTCTGTACTCAATTGATTAAAGGCCGTTGCCTGTACTTGCCCAAGTTACTGGGACTTCCAGAGGGGGTCATATCCATGCCCCCATTACAGACAAGAACAGCCTGAGTGGTTTCTCTGACTAGGTCAGAGCCCAACTCAGTGCCCAGGGTCAACCCTACTAAACCCTTTGGCTGTGTATTCCCACCACCAATTGTAACTGCACTAAGGGAGCAGGTGCCTTAGGGGCATTGGTGGGGGTTGGAGTATTCTCTTTGGACTTGGTGCAATTACTGGTCCAGTGTGTCTTTTGCTTACAGACTTTGCACCATGGTTTCTTTTGGCCTTTCCCTTTGTTAGCCTGTGAATCCCCACCTGAAGAAGATTTTTGGGGACCTTGTGAAGACTTCTCGCCTTTACCCTTCTCCCCACCCTTGGCAGAGTTCTTAGAATCTTGCTTCTTTGGGTCACCACCTTGGTTCTGTACCTTCTGCCTCACCATGGTTCTGACCCATGTGTCTGCCTTCTTTCCCAATTCTTGGGGAGAGGTCAGATCAGAGTCTACCAGGTACTGGTGCAACAGCTGATTTTTGATAGTTATTAAGAATCTGCTCCCTCATTATCAAATTGTACAATCCTATGAAGTCACACACTTTACTGCCCAATAACCAACCTTCCAGAGCCTTAGCAGCACAGTCAACAAAGTCCACCCAGTCTTGATTTTGTGCCTTTTGGCTATCCCTGAACTTTAACCTGTATTGTAAAGTGGTTAGGCCAAACCCATCTATCAGTGCACTTTTCAAGACCTGGTAATCATCAGCATCCTCTTCTCTTACAGTGAGGAGCTTGTCTCTACCTTTGTCTGCAAAGGAGAGCCATAAGATTGCTGCCCACTGCCCTTGGGGGACCTTCTGTACTTTACAGGCCCTCTCCAAGGCAGTTATCCATTTGTGGATGTCATCCCCACTCTGGTAGGGAGGGACAATCTTACTTAGGTTTCTATGGTCATAAGACCTCTCCCTATGGAAATTGCTGCCACCAAGGGACTCTAGTCCCTCCTTTTTGCTAGCTCTGTAGAGCTCTAGGGCTTCCCTATCTAGGGCCATCTGCTGTTTTCTGAGGTTGAACATGTCTTGCTCATACTTCAGCAGTCTCTCTCTCATGTCCTGGGAGGTTTCCCTCCCTCTGTGAGAAGAGACAGAGGTCCCTATAGATGAGGTAGACTGAACAGACTCCCTTGAGAGAGATCTATTCCTTCTAACCCTACTTTCAACTCTTCCTGAAGGGACAAAGAGGGGCGCATTGTTGTCATCCTCCTCATCCTCATCCAGGGGAGCTGGGTTCACCAGATCCTGATCATTGTCATCATTGTCATCAGTCTGGTCAGCAGTAGAGGTGGGGTCAGGGGAGTTTCCACCCCTAGGCCCACCCTGACCTGCTGCCCCACCCACTCTGCTTACCCCTTCAGGCCCTCTAGGCCCTGAGAGATCATCCAGCCTGAGTATCTCCAAGAGATGCTGGGTGGTTGGGCTTTTGCCTGTCTTCAGCTTCCTAATGGAACGTAAGGCCCTAAGCTGTGCAGAGTTGAGATCCTCATATTTATAGGGGAGAAGCCCACTGGCTTCTGGCAGGGACCCACTGGTTCCTGGCTGATTGGACATTACTAGTGTGGAGTGGTGTATTGCACTACCTACACTAGTGTGGCCTACTAAGCTCTCTTGAGTTGTAGAAAGGGTGTGCTATCCCTTAACACACAGCTCTAAGTTACTGTATACTAAACATGATATTATATGTACCTAAGGTTCCTTTAGTGCTTTTCAGTTGATCAATTCAATTGAGATTATCTGGTAAAACAATAGCAAGCTGGAATCCCTAGGGGCGTACCAAACCATATACCAATAAAGTGGAATAAGAACCACGACTGAACTAGACACATGGCCTAGAGCCTGTAGAAGTGTTTGGACCACAAGTAACCACCCAAGATAGTGACACAGGGGACCCACAGGGGACGCGTGCAGTGTGAGAACATAGCCGCAAATCGCCGTTTACTTCTATGCGGAAAGTCACGGTTGTAGATTTAGAGTTTAATGACACTTAGAGGATATCTATGAGCGTACCCTTTTGGTCTTAAAGGTGTCTAGGGCCAACACCCACGGGAGCACCGGAGTACTCAAGTTACCTTACCCAAGGAAGCCGGGTGCATAGGTGTCAAATGGTGTCGGGTCGCATCTCTGTTTTCAATGGAAGCTGCTCAGGAAGTGCTGCTGCAGTGAAGAAGAGAACTGTCTGGAGAGATCCAAGCCCGGATCTAGGATAAAAGGAACCTGAAAGCTGAGGGGACAGAGTCTGGGTCACTTACCAGTGACCAACGGGGAACAACCTTTACAACGCAACTGTTACAACGCACTACACTTACAACGCATTTTTTACAACGCACAATCCATTACAACGCATGACATTACAACGCATGACACTACAACGCATTTTTAAAAACTACCTTTACAACGCATTCCATTACAACGCATACTACCATTACAACGCATACCATTACAACGCATAATATTACACTACACTATCCAACACTTACCCTACTGTTGCACCCCCTGGAGTTAGAATAGTAATTTTTACCCCTATACTATCCAACACTTACTCTACTGTTGCACCCCCTGGAGTTAGAATAGTAATTTTTACCCCTATACTATCCAACACTTACCCTACTGTTGCACCCCCTGGAGTTAGAATAGTAATTGTTACCCCTATACTATCCAACACTTACCCTACTGTTGCACCCCCTGGAGTTAGAATAGTATTTTTTACCCCTATACTATCCAACACTTACCCTACTGTTGCACCCCCTGGATTTAGAATAGTAATTTTTACCCCTATACTATCCAACACTTACCCTACTGTTGCACCCCCTGGAGTTAGAATAGTAATTTTTACCCCTATACTATCCAACACTTACCCTACTGTTGCATCCCCTGGAGTTAGAATAGTAATTTTTACCCCTATACTATCCAACACTTACCCTACTGTTGCACCCCCTGGAGTTAGAATAGTAATTTTTACCCCTATACTATCCAACACTTACCCTACTGTTGCACCCCCTGGAGTTAGAATAGTAATTTTTACCCCTATACTATCCAACACTTACCCTACTGTTGCACCCCCTGAAGTTAGAATAGTAATTTTTACCCTTATACTATCCAACACTTACCCTACTGTTGCACCCCCTGGAGTTAGAATAGTAATTTTAATCCCTATACTATCCAACACTTTCCCTACTGTTGCACCCCCTGGAGTTAGAATAGTAATTTTTACCCCTATACTATCCAACACTTACCCTACTGTTGCACCCCCTGGAGTTAGAAAAGTAATTTTTACCCCTATACTATCTAATACTTACCTTAAATGCAATTTAATATTATGCGTTGTAATGGTATGCGTTGTAATGGTAGTATGCGTTGTAATGGAATGCGTTGTAAAGGTAGTTTTTAAAAATGCGTGGTAGTGTCATGCGTTGTAATGTCATGCGTTGTAATGGATTGTGCGTTGTAAAAAATGCGTTGTAAGTGCATGCGTTGTAAAAGTGTGCGTTGTAACGACATACATCCATGACCAACGGCACGATAGTCCAATGCCCACAGATATCGGATGCTTCAGGTGAGTTGACGGGTGTCTTGACTCTTCAGCCACGAGCTCCAGGAGGTGCCGCTGTTGACCAGGAGCTGGATTCGAGCTGTTCCATGAAGTCTGTCGAGTGCTGCGGTGTCGACCACCAGATTGGACCCAACAAGCCTTGGCAACGGCAAGTCACTTGGAATCAGTGAAAGGATGTCGGACGAGATCAGCAAGGTCTGGGAGACTCACCCAGTGAGGGTAAGTTGGGGCACATCTGGAGCAACCAGGAAAGCCCAATCAGGAGAGGAGTCGCCTTTGTGGGGACCTACTAGCCAACGGGCTATCGATCACGAAGGAGCCTCAAGCGGTCGCACTGGAAACTGGCCCTCGGGTCACTCGTGGAGTGGATGCCAGAAAGCTTCAGTGCAGGAGGTGCTCAAGGCTGGGGCTACTCGGAGCCCAAAGAACAACTTCGAGGTAGACCAGGAAGATGATGGATCAGCAAAAGATCACGGTGTCCAGGGGTCACGGTTCCACATCACCCACAATAGCCACGGGCCTCAGCTTTGCTGTGGACTCAGGGTAGCCTCGGGGAAGTCTGGAAATCCACCTCTGGGGATGCAGAGACTTCGGCGTCCGGCGGGAACTTCGGAATTGCAGACCGGACAGTTGCTTCTTTGGTGCCTGCCAAGCAGGGGAGTCACTCCTTGACCCCAAGGGAGATTTCTTCAGTCTTCTAGTTAAAGTAGAACATCGAAGGTCCAGGATATATATTTCAGAGTTTCGGCCAGGGTAATCTAAAGTCGCAAGCACTGGGTTCCCATACTTATACTAAGTTTGGGGGTTTTACATACTCTAGGCACCCACCTATGGGAGGGTTTGGAAAGAGGGGTGGTTACACCCATTTCCTTTGTCCAGTTGTGCGCCAGAGCAGGGGCAGGTAGCCCCTGCAACCGGTTTGAACTGGACTATGCACAGGGACACCAAGTGTGCCCCCAGTGCAGGACTTCAAAGCACCAGAGAGTGCTCCCGCCCAGCCCCAATACACATCTGCCTGTCTGGGGAGGTGGTTACATCTCCCTGGGAAGGAAACCTATTGTCCAGGCCTCCCCTGCCGTAGTTTCGGTCAGCAGCAGGAGGCCAGACCCGTGTCTGTGGCAGTAACATCCATTTTGTGATGCCAGGGCTGTAGAATGTCTTTACCGGGTTAGACCAGTGTGAACATGTCTCCCCCTCTAGAAGGGTGGAATGCTACCCCCATTGCCAGAACTGGCAGGGGGGGGGGGTATTCCAAAGCGTTCGATACCAAACACGACATGTTTCCGTGCATCCAGTCCAAAGTTAACATTTACCGCGAGGTTTATTTTGTTTTATTTATTTTTAAGGTTTTATATAGCGCGAACAAGACCCTTGTGGGTATCAGAGCGCTTTATAAGTCAGAAGTAGGAGACAAGAATAGACATAGGAAACACAGTTATAGGTGATTCAGATATACGATACTCAAAAAGGTAAAAACTAGCGATTAAAATACGGAGCTCAATACGACAGAGCTAGTAATTAAAGTACAGTAGTAAGTCAGTGAATTCACGTGAATTTAGCCATGAGAATCGCTTTCACTTCTTTTTTGAAGAAAGCAGTGGAAGGATTCAATCTTGTTTCTGTGGGCAAAGCATTGCAGATCCGGGGAGCCATACCAGGGAAGGATCGGTTGTAGGTTTTTTTCTTGGCAAATCGTTGTGGTTTCAGAAGAAGAGTCTTGGCACTCCTGGAGGCTCTATTACCAGAGAGATGTGAGAGGTTCTTTTCGAGCCCTTGATGAGTCTCGCAGCTGAGATGATAGTGGCTCTTAGCGGGGCTGTCGATAGGGGTGGGCGGAATTTGCGGAATTAACCTTCGCAAATTATCGCGAGAATGTTTAAAATTATCGCAAACAAGCAGAAATATCGCGAAGATGCGGAAGTTTTTTTCCGGCATGTTCGCGAGATTTTCTGCATGGTTGCGGGTCGCCAACTTACCCATGTGGTTGCTTGCGGGCGCGGCCATCTTGTTTTGAGTTGTTCTCGCGGTGCATGATCGCGAGAAGAAAGACGTGATCGCGCGACGCATGACGTCACTGCGGGCGCGAACTGTCGCGAGACAGCGCAAATGGCTAAAAACAATACAACATCTCATGGAGAACGCGACCGGATCAAGAAAACTTGTCGGCGAACGCAGGGATTCAGGTAAGGCGATCGCGCGCGCGCGAGAATGTATTATTTTACAGCGCGAGCAAGAAACAAATTATCGCCAAGCTGCGGAAACCGGAATTTTTGACATTTTCGCGCTCTCCGCGGAACGCAAAAATGTCAAATTATCGCAATTTCCGCGAACGGAACGAAATTTTTGCCCAGGCCTAGCTGTCGATGACCTTGGGAGGCCGCATAGGGTTACAGACCCATAATCCACTCTTGGGATTACTAGATCTTGAACTGCTTGTTTGAAATCGTAAGTTGGCAGGAAGGGTTTCAGTTTCCGCAGGGTCTTCATGTGGAAGTTAGCTCCTTTTGTGGAAGCGCTGATATGCTTCTGCATCTATAGGTTACTGTCCAGAGTCACCCCTAATGATTTCGCTGATTCAACAATGAGAGGTTGTCCTTTGAGAGCTGTTAGGTGCTTCATCCAGTCCAGGATAGTATAATGCACTTAAGAGTATATGGTCAGGCTGTACCACAAACAGCATCAGAGGAGGTACTCCGAACTCTGCAGAAGGGCTCTGTTCATGCAGGGGCACCCTCTCACATAAAAACCAAGCACTCTGCATTCAGGATTGTCAAGTCCTGCCATAGGAGTGACTTATAGGTTTTATATGTGTGTGCAATGGTAGTGATATAGGTAACCTATACCACAGTAAGGGGTGCAAGCACCACCTTACCCAGGCTGCAGTAGCAGACCTGTGGTGTTATTTTGGAGTGCTTCCCAGGGGTGGCATAATGCATGCTTCAGCCCCTGGTAGGCCTCTGAGGTACCTATGCCCTAGGTACATAGTATACCATATACTAGGGGCTTTAAGGCACTCCAGAATCCAATTAGAAATGTACCTAATGTACTTGGAAACCATTTTAGAGAGGAAGCAGCTAGGCTGGGGTGCTGATTAGCAGGGCCACAGCCAGACTAAGGTCGAAAAACAGTGAGACACCAGCAAAAAGTGGGGGTACCCATGTGAAGCAGATCCTACTCTCCTACAAGAAACAACCAAGAGAGGTACAGAAAAAGAGAAATGCAGAGAGAACCAACAGAGTTGCAGAAAGAGGCCAGTGGGGTGCAGAAAGAAGCAGGAGAGGAGCAGAAGGGGCAAGAGAGGTACACCCAGAGGCACATGGGGTGCAGAAATTTGCAAGAGAAGTGAAGAAAGAAGCGAGAGAAGTGCAGAAAGAAGCAACATAGGTGCAAAAAGAGGCAAGAGAAGTGCAGAAAAAAAGGAACAGAGGTAGAGAAAGAGCCAAGAGGGGTGAAGACAGAGGCAAAAGAGGTGCTAAAAGAGGGAAGAAGGGTTCAGAAAGAGGCAAGAGGGGTGCAGAAATTCGAAAGATAGGTGCAGAAAGAAACAAGAGCAGTACAGAAACAACCAAGAGAGGTAGAAAGAGGCAAGAGGGGTGCAGAAGGAGGCAAGAGAAGTTCAGAGAGAAGCAACAGAGGTGCAGAAGGAGGTAAGAGAGTTTCAGAAACAGGCATAAGAGGTGTACAAAAAAGCAATAGCGGTGCAGAAAGAACCAACAGAGGTGCAGAAGGAGGTAAGAGGGTCACAGAAAGAGGCAAAAGAAGTACAGAAACAAGCAAAAGAGGTGCTTAAAGAGGCAAGAGGGGTGCAGAAAGAGTCAAGAGAGGTGCACAAAGAGGGAAGAAGGGTACAGAGAGAGGCAAGAGGGGTGTAGAAAGATGGAAGAGAGGTGTAGAAAGAAGCATGAGAAGTGCAGAAATTTGCAAGAGAGGTGCAGAAAGAGGCAAGAGGGGTGCAGAAAGAGGCAAGGGAAGTGCAGAAGGAAGCAATCAGAGGTGCAGAAAAGGCAAGAAAGTGCACAGAGAGGCAAGAGAGTGACAGCAACAGGCAAAAGAGGTGCATAAAGACAGGAAAGGTGCAGACAGAGGTAAGAGAGGTACAGAAAGAACCAACAGAGGTGCATAAATGTGCAAGCGAGTAGCAGAAAGAACCAACAGAGGTTCAGAAAGAGGCAAGAGGGGTACAGAAAGAGGCAGGAGAAGTGCAGAAAAAAAGCAAATGAGTTGCAGAAAGAGGCAGGAGAGGTGAAGAAAGAGACAAGAGAGGAGTAGAAAGAGGCAAGAGAGGTGCACACATAGGCACGAGGGGTGCAGAAATTTGCAAGACAGGATTCAGAATGAAGCAAAAGAAGTGCAGAAAGAATTAACAGAGGTGCAGAAAGATGCAAGAAAGGTGCAGAGGCAAGATAGTTGCAGAAAGAGGGAAGAGGGGTGCAGAAAAAGGCATGAGGGGTACAGGAATTTGCAAGACAGGTGTAGAAAGAAACAAGAGCATTATAGAAACAATCAAGAGAGCTGCAGAAAGAGGCAAGAGTGGTGCAGAATGAGGCATGAGAAGTGCAGAAAGAAGCAACTGAGGTGCAGAAAGAGCTAAGAGAACTGTAGAAAGAGGCAAGAGAGTTGCAGAAACAGGCAAGAGATGTACAGAAAGAGGAAACAGGGGTGCAGACAGAGGTAAGAGAGGCACAGAATGAACCAACAGAGGTGCAGAAAGAGGCAGGAGAAGTGCAGAAAAAAGCAAATGAGGTGCAGAAAGAGACAAGAGAGGTGCAGAAAGAGGCAAGAGAGGAGTAGAAAGAGGCAAGATAGGTACAAACAGAGGCACTAGGGGTGCAGAATTTGCAAGAGAGGATTCGGAACGAAGCAAGACAAGTGCAGAAAGAAGCAACAGAAGTGCAGAAAGTTTCAAGAAGGGTGCAGAAAGAAGCAGGTGAAGTGCAGAAAGAAGCAACAGAGGTACAGAAATAGGGAAGAGGAGTGTAGACAGAGGTAAGAGAGGTGCAGAAAGAGGGAAGAGGGTTACAGAAAGGGGCATGAAGGGTGCAGAAATTTGCAAGACTTGTTGCTGCATTTCTGGTAACGTTTGAGCTATTTGAGCTAGAAACAAGGTTTTTTTTGTTCAAATCTGCAGATTACGCAGCAGATGATGGATTATGGGGCAAATGCGGAAACTGTATAATAGTGCAAAAGTTGGTGCTGCCAAAGAGTCAAAAGTGCAGAAAGAGGCACGAGCATTGCAGAAACAGACAAAAGAGGTGCAGAAAGAGGGAATAGGGGTGCAGACAGAGGTAAGAGAGGTGCAGAAAGAACCAACAGAGGTGCAGAAATGTGCAAGAGAGTAGCAGACAGAAGCAAGAGCAGTGCAGAAAGAACCAAATGAGATGCAGAAAGAGGCACAAGGGGTGCAGAAATTTGCAAGGGAGGATTCAGAACGAAGCAAGAGAAGTTCAGAAAGAATTAACAGAGGTGTAGAAAGATGCAAGAAGGGTGCAGAAAGAAACAAGAGAAGTGCAGAAAGAAGCAACAGAGGTGCAGAAAGAGGCAAGAGGGGTGCAGACAGAGGCAAGAGAGGTGCAGAAAGAGGGAAGAGGAGTGCAGAAAGAGGCATGAGGGATGCAGGAATTTGCAAGATAGGTGCACAAAGAAACAAGAGCATTACAGAAACAACCAAGAGAGGTGCAGAAAGAGGCAAGAGGGGTGCAGAAAGAGGCATGAGAAATGCAGAAAGAAGCAACAATGGTGCAGAACGAGGCAAGAGAACTGCAGAAAGAAACGAGAGGTGCAGAAAAAAGCAATAGAAGTGCAGAAAGATGCACAAGTAGTGCAGAAACAAAAAGAAGAAAGGTGTGGAAAGAAGCAAGAGAAATGCAGAAAGAGACAAGAGAGGCGCAGAAACAAGCAAGAGTGGTTTGCACACCATTAGTACCAATCTAACACCCACATTTAGCAAAAAGTACGAGGTGACCATTCTAGCTTTGCAAAGGGCCTTCCACCATGCTATATCACTTGTCGCTGCCTTTCTGGTAACGTTTGAGCTCTTTGAGCTAGAAACAAGTTTTTTTTGTTCAAATCTGTAGATTAGGCAGCAGATAATGGATTATGTGGCAAATGCGGAAAATTTATAATAGTGCGAAAGTTGGTGCAGCCAAAGAGTCGCATCATTACAATGGCTCATACCTCTGACTAGGTCCAGAAGTGCTCGTCAGTGGTTCCTTTTTTTTGTCTCATTGAGTATATAGTTTAGATTTTATGGAAACGAGGAAGACTAAACCTGAGGTTAACACTCCACAACACAGACTACCATACCACATAATTACTCTCCATAACACATAATACCACTCTGCATAATTCCTATACACTAAATACCACATACTTTCTATCCACACAATTTCACTGCACTACATATCACATAATTTCACTACACAAAACATACATCCACTCCACTCCCCACAAAATTAGTAAAATCTTTTACATTTACAACGCTAATAGCTCTAACTCTCGCAAATGTGAGACTTATTACATTGAAAATGCTTCTTTAACTGGTAGTTGCATTTGCAGAGTTGTGGAGAAAGGGGGATGGGCCTCCGACCAGCACTCAGGAATTCCGCTGCGTAGGACTTCTTGGCACCCAAAGTCCCTCAGGAGCAAAGTGGACTTCATCCCCCAACCGGTAGTGTGCCAGGAGGCACATTTGCAGAGTGGTGGAGAAAGGGGGGCATGGCCTCCGAAGACCTTTTGGCAATCCCACTGTGTGGGACTTACTGGAGATAACAGGATGGGTAGTTGGCCCCCAAGGACAACCTTGGGGACCAACTACTCCTCCTATTACCTCCGGTAAGTCCCACACAGCAGCATTGGTACGTTCTCATAGCAGGCCACACCCCTTTTGCCTACCAGTCTGAAAACGCGCTCCCTGGTGCGCTCTTCGATGGGGATTTAAGTCCCCTTTGCTGCTGGGGGTTGCTAGGGGCCAACTAGCCTACCTGTTACCTCCAGTAATCCCCAAAAAGTTGGATTGCTGAGAGATAGACACAGGCCACGCCCCCTTTGTCCACCACTTTGCAAACGTGCCTCTTGGTGCGCTCTTGGTTGGGGGATGAAGCCCCCTTGCCTCCCGAGGGTCCCTGGGGGCCAACTAGCTCTCCTGTTATCTCTAGTAAGCCCCACACAGCTGGATTGCTGAGAGTGGTCGGTGTCCCCACCTCCTTTTTACACCACTCTGCAAATGTGCCACCTGCGCACTGCTGCTCGGGGGAAGAAGTCCACTTCAGTCCTGAGGTCCTCAGGACCCAAGAGGACCTCATCACCCCAGCAGCAGTGTGCCAAGAGGCAGGTTTGCATAGTGGTGTAAAAAGGGGCGTGGCCTTGGACCACTTCTCAGCAATCCCACTGTGTGGGGCTTACTGGAGGTACCTAGTGGGCCAGTTGGCCTCCAGGGACTCTTAGGATTCAAGGAGACTTAATCCCCCAACTTAGAATGCGTCAGGAGGAGCGTTTGCAGAGTGGTGCAGGGAGAGGGAGGGGCCTCGGGCGAGATGCTGGCTTTTCTTTTTTGTTTGTTAGAAGGGGGGCTATGTGGTCCCCCTTCTCTTAATATTTTGTGGGCCTTGGGGACCCAATACCCCAGGGCCTGACCCATTTTTATATATAAAAAAAGGGAAGGGGCCGCAAAAGTTCTCTCCGGAGGCCGATTTCGGCCCGGGGTACCCCATCCCCTCGGACATGGCCTCTTTTTAAAAAAATGTAAATTATTTATATGAGAGGGGGCCGCGTTGTCGCCCTTCCCTGGGACAATTTGGCCATGGGAACCCCATCCCCGGAGCCTGGCCAGCCTTTATTTATTTATTTTATTTTAGAGGGGGGTCACATGGAACCCTCCCGAGCTCAATTAATGCCCCGGGGACCCCATCCTCGGCGCCGGCCTTCCGTTTAAAAAATAAAAAATAAATAAACTAAAAGGGAGGGGGCCGAGTGGCCCCCCTCTTGGGCCTCTTCTGGCCCCAGGGACCCCATCCCCGGGAGCCGGCCCTCATGTTGGGGACTGTGGGGGGAGCCCCAATACCCCGCAGTCCCTGCTGGCTCCCCACCTCCTGCGGGAGCCGGCATTGCTTTTGGACAAGGGGAGCTGCAAAGATGCAGCTCCCCTTGTCGAAATTTAACAAAGCAGCGTTTGCAATGACAGGGCGGCAGCTGTGCCCCCACCCTGTCAATGCAAACTGCAATGTCCCGGGGCTAGGCACCCCTTTACATTGCTGGAGCCAGCCCTGGGGGGTGGCTTCCCCAGGGCCATAAAGGGCTCCAGGAGGGGGCTGCGTGGCCCCCTCCCATCATGAAAATAGCCCCAGGGAGGGGGTGGTCCCTGAGGGTCCACAACGGACCCCCGTCCTTAATTAAAATTGAGCTGGAGAGGTGGTGGTCCCTGGGGCAGTGTGGGTGGGGCAGGGTCCCCCCACCCTTCAAACATTTAATTGAAGCCCCTGGGAGGTGGCTGTCTTCGGGGCAGCATGGGCGGCAGTAGCCCCCCCATGCAATTTTTTCAAAGAAGCCCCGGGAAGGTGGGGGTACCCACGGCTGCGGGGGGGCCATGTGCCCCCACATATTATTTTAAAAGCCCTGGGGAGGTGGCAGTCCCCAGGCTGCAGGGGCCCATGTGGCCCCACATACATTATGAACATTGCCCCCAGGACCTGGCCCACCCAGGGGCTTATTAAAACGAAGCGTGGGACAAAGCAATTCGTTTTTTTCATTTTCTCGGCCCGATTCGCACCCAATGCGACTCCCACCTAATTTTTTTTTTAATGCTTTTTTCGGCCTAGGGGGTCAGGGTGTTTCTACCCTGACTCCTTTTCTTAATTTTTAACCCTTTTTTCTTGTGACTCGAGTTACAAGATGGCTGCCAACACTTTCTGGTTTAAAGTATTGGCAGCCACTCAGAATCAAGCTCGTGCTCGGAAGGGTTCATAAATCCTCCTCCGTCACCAGATTTTCACGAAGATAAGTCAACCGGCGCCAAAGTTATTCAAAATAGAATTTTCAGATTTCCTATGGGAACTCGGTCCTAACTATAACTATCTTCTGGCGACCGCCAGTAGATAATATATATATATATATATAACGCTCCCTTGAAAAATACAGAGAAGTGGGGAGAGTACCACGCGGATTAAGAATACTCATTGCCCCCTCCTTTGAAAACCCCAATCCCCTGATGCTTGAGGAATGGGCCTCTAATAATCTTGAGTCGTCAATGAACATGGTCAAGATTTTGATAAAGTACGCTGATATTGACAGAGAAGCAATTTTGAAGCAAATCGATGACCTGAATCAAGTTTTGGGGGCACACGAGCAACAAGATATTATCACGAAAGGCCGAGGTGAAATCGATGTTCGACTTCAAAAATATGAAGAGTCAATTAAGGCGCGAAAAATATTTAAATTCGCCAGGGATAAGACCGACTATGAGTCGGGAAGAATCTTCACTTTCTCACGCAAGTTTGACAATGTTAAGAGGCAGGCTCTAACATCTAAAACAACTGCAGCCCCCAATATTAGTGTGCGTCTCCCTGGTACTATAGATTCTGACTCTGATTTAAGTTCATTGGCAAGTAGTGTTTGCTCTTCTGACAGCGGGCCAACCACGGCATTAGCGCCCATTCCAACTGACATCTCCCCCTCTGAGGAACTTGGTTTTTTAGTGGAAGATCGCCGCCATACGTTGCGGCAAACCACTCAATCAATGAGAGGTCCAAACGAAGAAATGAGAGCAGAAAACAAAGACGGAAAGCCAAAAGGAGGAAACAACAGGGGAAAATGGAGGAATACAAAGAAAAGGAATTAAGCGTTGGTGTACCATCTGACAATACTGTTATTAATCTGACTGAGCTTAACCTCACCCAACCCGAGATTGCGTTACTATCTAAGGGACTGTCATTTTGCCCAAGAAGTTGTTTTAGGTATGTTCAAACTAGAATCGATGTTTTCAAATTCATACGGAAACTCAAACTACTGAAACACTTCAAACTAAATAAGGCTGCTGGCACTGCTGCTAATATAATAAGTACAGACAAAGCCGGACCGTGGATAACTGCCAGTTATGTAACGCATTTAAAAACTATTCATGCTTTGGTTGGCAATTCAGAGGATGTGATATGTTCAACACAACAACAGTTGTTGGATTTAGGTACGACAGGCAATTCACCAGCTGTTAGCCCATTCCGTCCTAATTCTACATTCATTCTACTTATGCCAAGGGACGCGCTGGATGTATTCAGTGATTGTGTCACTCAAGACCTCAAAAATCTTAATAGAAAGATCAAAAAATCATCGAAACGTTTGAATTATCAAGAGCGACAATATTCCACCCTAATCAATAAACTGAAAAATAATAAAGAAATTATTATAACCAAAGTTGATAAGGGAGGAAATGTTGTTTTGTGGGCAAGGAGTGACTATTTACAAGAGGCCTATCGTCACTTGAACAACGAGTTGTGTTATAGGAAGGCCACCTTCAATGACATCAAGAAGCTAAAAGACTGCGTCCATACTGAACTAGGACAATGGAAGAGGGATGGGCTACTTAACAAGAATGAATATAGCTTCTTAAAAATTGAGTTCCCTACTACTGCAGTTCTTTATTTCATTCCAAAAGTGCATAAAACACAGGAGCCTACTCCTGGTAGACCAATTATTTCAGCCCAGCGGAGTTTATGTGAAAACATTTCTAAATATGTTGACTTTTTTTTGCGTGGTTTTGTGGAAGAACTCCCATCGTACATCAAGGATACAGGACATTTTCTTTCTCACATATCTGAGACGGTATGGCAGGATGGTTATTGCTTTATTGTCATGGACATCTGTTCTCTTTACACGAGTATTCGTCACTGTGATGGTCTACAAGCAGTCAAATTTTATCTAGAAAAGAGAGACATCATTTTTCATCAACACAACATTATGTTATTAAACATGATTGAATTATGTCTATGCAATAACTATTTTTTGTTCAACCAAGAAGTGTTTCAGCAATTGCAAGGTGTGGCGATGGGGGCATGTTTCTCCCCCAGCTACGCGTGTTTACACGTGGGCTGGTGGGAGGAACATGTCCTCAGAAGTACACACAATGATTTGTATCAGATTCATGTCGTTCGTTGGTGGAGATTCATCGACGACATCTGTTTAATTTGGAATGGGTCAATTGAATCGGCTAATGAATTTGTAAAGCTAATTAACATTAACAACCTCAATCTTGAGTTTACGGCCCATATCAGGGCTGAGCATGTCGATTTTCTTGATGTTGAACTCTATATTCTTGACAGTAAGATACAGTCTAGAATACACCGCAAAAGTACCGCAGGCAATTCAGTACTCCACGCGCAGAGCTCCCATCCATACCATCTACTTAAAAGTATACCATATGGAGAGTTTTTGCGCATCAAACGTATTTGTAGTACTGACATAGATTGCATTAAGTACCAAAAAGACTCATATCAGAGGTTTTTAGCCCGAGGCTATGCTAGAGCTGATCTGGAGACAGCACTTGAAAAAGCTAATAAAACCAATCGTGATGAATATTTGAAGTCGATAATTAGAACTACCATCAAGAAACCTATCCCTAATTACGAAAGTGCTAGTGGTGAACCGAGCTGTGTTCGATTCATCACTACTTTCAGCAATCAGGACAAGGAGGTGAGAAAACTGATTTACAAAAACTGGTCTATAGTGAAAACAGACCTTACTATGTCCCAACTAGTACCTGATTTACCACAAATTACATTCTGGAGAGCACCCTCTATGAGGGACGCCCTAGTTAGGACGAGCCCTGAGACCACTAATACAAGCACTTGGCTCTCTAATCGTAAGGGTTTTTTTAAATGTAGCTCATGCCGAGCGTGTAAATTTGGCACAAATACTTATGATTTTATGGGCGCATTTGATTTTTCCCCTACAGCTCTTAAAGGTTTTTTCACATGTAAAACTGACCATGCAGTTTATGTTCTTGAATGTTCGTGTAATTTGAAGTATGTTGGTAGCACGAAATTACAGGTATCGGTCAGAAGTTTACAACATTTAAGGGCCATTGTTAATTCTGACTCTAGTTACCTTGTCGCCCGACATTTCAAATTAGTTCACAAGAACAACCTGAAGGATTTTAAATATTTTGTGATCGACGCAGTACCCAAACAGGAGGCAATAGAGAGAAACGCCTTAGGCAGTTGGAAACTCAATACATTCTTTTATTAGATACTAAGATGCCTAATGGCCTTAACACAGGGGAAGATATGCATACATTCTCTGAATACTTTCAGGATGTATCTTTACCTATGTGTATCTATGTTAAATTCACTCTACTGCTCATATTATTCTATTTTATAGACTCTATTTTATAGAAACATTCACTGCGTTTTACAGAAGATTACAGTCCTTTTAGTCTACATCTATAACTGCTGGTTTAAGATCACTCCTGTCATCATATCCACCCTTGGGACACCCCTATGGGGTATAGGTTCAATTTCTCGCCTTGGGCTCACAAATGGTTTGAATGAATATGTATAAGATATGAATGACAACTTGGTTGGTTCTCTAGCTTTCGAGTCCCTATATACCTGTGGACTTTATTTAATGTATTTATTCTATCTACCTATCCTAGTTTTATTTTATGGTTCTTGAGAACTTGTTTACGCTGCTACATGATTTTTGCTGATTTGCACATACGTTGCGTATTTTGCACTGATGCACTTGCACTTTATTTCCAGTACTGTTGCTCCTAGGAGTAAATATTTACAGTGGGGCCATTTGTCTATTCTAGGATTTTTCCTTTACATTGGTCCTATGTGCTTCTTTGCTTTTTTATCTATTTTGTATATTTGTACATAATATGATTTGTGCCACATAGGCTTGTATGAATCCAAAGGCACGAGCACTTTTTCTAGGATGCATCAGTATGTCAATGCATTATTCATGACTGTCTATTTGCAAATTTAACTTTCTACTGGTTTTAAGAGTTATGTGCAATAATCAAGCTATATTTTTATATGTATATATGCAGGGATTTTCATATGCAAACTTATTAGCATTGTGTAGTATGCGGATTATCTGTTTAAAGGAACTATTTTTTCTATATAGGATTTATCCAGAAGGATTGTATGTAATAATAATCCACTTATTTTATATCATGTATTGTATGGGGCTCTACAAGGTTATTGAATAGGTTTATCCGCTGGCATCGATCTTTCCTTTATGGTAGATTTTTTATATATAAGTGTTGTAACAATGATTCCTCTCAGCTATTTTTATTCATGGCTTAATTTATGGATTTGCGAGCACATTTTTCACTTCAGGGTATTGCTCTATTGTATAACCACTATGGTTCAATTCAGCTTGATGTGGCTATTTGTCATGATGCCGTATTTGTGCTGAGTGTACGTAGTATTTTTTCCATTACCATTTTTTTACCCTTGTTGTAATATGGAGGTTTGCTGTTCTGTATGCCGCATTCCTATTGGCTCATGTAAATGGGAGGAGTCTACAACTTACTATATTTGTTGTGTATGGTCCTAATGGTGTCATGTGATCAAGGCCGTGGTAACACGGCCGAAACGCGTCATGCCTACTGACTCTATGGAATAAACCTTTTCTACGACAATATTCAGCGTGCTGTGGTCTGTACCTGTTCCAGCTATCTACTGGAGTCTGGGAACTCCTCTTGTGATATATATATATATATATATATATATATATATATATATATATATATATATATATATATATATATATATATATATATATATATATATATATATATATATATATATATATATATATATATATATGACGAGATTCCGCCTGGAACACTCCTGCACGCCAACTGTCCTGGATATATATATATATATATATATATATCCATCCAAGAAAGACGACGCCGTGTGCGGTTCAAAATTTTATTTAAACTGCCGTTATCAAACGCGTTTCAACTGCAAAGCAGCCTTGTTCACTGATAGCGAAATTCAAAACGCGCGGCCATTTTAAAGTGCTTACGTGCTTGAAACTAATCATATATATATATATATGTATCTTATATCGAGTATAATTATGCCGCCTCACAACAGCCAAAATTATTGTTTAAGGACGCACTCACTCGTGTGTTTAAAGTTCAAGGCGGCTTTATTTCAAAAACGCTGCCATGCCCAACTCGTTTCGCCTCTCCTGAAGGCTTGATCACGGGATATTGTTTCAACAAAACAGACCTCTTATATTTCTACAAACACCCATGTACTTTCTGTTTTCAATGTGATTCATTGTGGTTAGTTTAGTTTAATCGTTAATTCACCTACAAACATGTGGATTACTAATTGTGACTACAATTTCAAAGTGTATATATTACTTAGGTGCTCAATTAAAACCTTTTCTCATATTTAATCTACTTGGTTCTGAATGCTTTAAGTCCATTATGCATGAACCAGTTCATTCCAATCACGCTCTCTGGTGAGCTTTCATTTGCATTATTCACAGTTTACAACTTCATCGTTTTAGTTTCTATACATTATCTTTAGATTTTGAATTCATTTCTTTTTTCTCTCGCTGGTGAGTTTTTATTGCTGTTCCTCATGCATTCGATTTGCTACGAGATCTTCTCCATTTACTTTATTTTTATAGATGTACAAATAACTCCTCATTTTGATTTAATCCTCTGGGGTCAAGAGTTCTAAATGTTACAATGTGGCGTCATTCTTTTTGTCTGAGGGTTTTTATTCGGTCCCCACCTCTCTAAGATTGCGGGATTTGTTCCAAGGCACAAAATTTTAATGACTCCTGTTTTCCATCATGGTATTTCTCCATGTGTTTTGCAATGGCGTTTGACCGGTCTTTGTGTGTTGTGGCTCGAGCATGCTCCAGGATTCTCTTTTTTTTATATACATTTATTTATATCACAACGAAATCCAAGAGTTAAAACCATCCACAGGAACGGCACAACAGCGGATACAGACACCATAGGCAATATTCAATAAAGAGTGTAGTTTAATCACACATCAGAGGTACAGATGACGCATTTTGGCCGCTAGACATGCGGCCTTGTATATATGTGTATATATATATATATCAAACCAAGAAGGTCCTCTGTCGACTCGCAGCCTTGTCAGCACTTGCTTCCGCCGAAAAGAAGAACCATGAACCACCGGAAATGCAGGCAATTTAAATGTTTATTTTAGTTTTCCTCGGATAACGCGTTTCGGGCACCACTTGCACTTGATCACATACTCGTGAGGTAAAAACGCCATCTTTTTTAAATGCATAAACCATGTGATAAGACACATATAATAAACATAGTAAAAATACTGACACCAATTTATACATAGGTACGGAGTCTCTTTTCTTGTATCATACTTTTTTCTCTTTTTTTTGTTTTTTGTGTTCTGATCTGATCTTGTGGAGGTGATATGCCCATTTTCATACGGTAGTTCCAATCTTTATATTCACAGATCCATCTATAATACAGGAGAATATAAATACATTGTATAAATATATAAATATATAAAAACGCATAAATTAATAAAAATGCTTTTATATACAATATCACCAAAATAGTGTGTAGGGCTTTTAAATATATATACACAAGTCCTCCCAGATGCAGATGACAGCCTATCTTTTTCCTAGACTGCTCTTTGTAACAGCCTGAATGCTGCTATATTGGTACAACCCCCTGAGCAGACTCCATCCTCCTTAGTTAATGGGATAAATCCCACACGTATCTGTCGACCTCTTTGCTTGAAGTGCAAAGTGCTTAAAGTGCTAACCAATGTGCAAATAACAAACAATCATAAAGTGCAAGTGCTACACATGTCCCATCATAAATAGTTGATAATACAATATAAAAATATACACGTCCTAAATTTACGGGCCTAAAATGATTAAAAATACAACCAAAACCGAATAAAATGCAATTCTGCTTCTACTCAATTAAAATAGGACAGCCGCTGCCGGAATTGATACTTGTTTACGAATAAATACAGGATATACACAGCGTTGCCAGAAAGACACACATATCTAGCGCTGATAGGGCATAAGGTCAGTTGATCCCAATTGACCCCTATAAGAAATTGTGCAGATCCTCAGTGTTGTTCAAACCGTATGGATATTTACTGTCTAACTCCAGAATTATTTTGGACTCCAGCTGACTTAGAGCGTTCTCTCGGTCACCCCCTCGACGTAATTTGGGAATGGCTGCCACCACAAAATAACTTAAACAGTTAAGATCATTATTATGTGTTGCTTTGAAATGGCGGGCCACCGGATAAGACGAATCATTGTTAACTATGGCCCGCAGGTGCTGTAATATTCTGACATGCACCTGCAGCTTGGTACTGCCAACATATCTTAGTCCGCAGGTGCATGTCAGAATATACACCGCAAACTCCGTCTTGCATGTAAAGTTGCCCTTGATAGCTATTTTTTCTGGGCTGAATGGCGACCAATAGTGCGTAGTATTCTTCCCAAACCTACATGCTCTACAGGTGGAGCATTTCGTGAAGTCATCCTTAGGTTGCAGCCACATATATATATATATGCTTTCACTCCGTCACTCCTCAGCTTTCTTGCACAGACGGAAACGCACCACAATATAGTGCTTAAATGATTTTATTGCCCTGCTCTGTCCTGACGCGTTTCGGCTCGGGGTGAGCCTTGATCACATGACACGGAGGTAAGCTTTTTGCCATTTTTAAAATGATAGTGCGGTATGTGAAACATCACGTGATAACACATCATAGATAGACTTAGCAGAAACACTTCAGTAATCCGTCACTCTTTGTTACCCAGAGTGTTTAACAATGTGTGACCAGATATAGGGCCATGGCTGTCATACTTGTAGCAGTTACAAAAAATCAAAATAGTCTTGTTTCTATTCAAGGTTTTTGTCGCCACATTTACCTATGGTCTGCTACATGTAACTTATTTGCCTTTGTGAAGTAGCCATTAATGTTGGTCATACATGTACTTCCATGTCTACCCTGATGAGCAAAGCCTGCTGTATGTTGGTGACGAATATGTGCAAAATTAGCAAGGCCCAAAAAAGTGATTAAATTGCAAGTGCGTATAAAAATGCTATTTGATTGCTAGTCTGACTTGTTTCTTGGGTGTCCGTATTTGCATATCCTTGCTTTACACTGTTATTAATGTTGCTTCCTAATACTGCAAAGCGTCTTGTCCATATGTCAACTTTGAGACAGTTGCCAATAACCTATTCAGGTTAATTGTATTCATATAATATTTTAGTTGCATGACATGACCACGCTTACCTAACCCACGTGTTCCCTACCAACGCGGTTGGAACAACAAATGCACCTTGACCCATCAATCCTTCACCGCGCAAGACTTTCTATTGGGTTGCCTTAGGGAAAGCGCTGGAGTTTGGAACAGCATAATTTACTATTCCAACTATAAAGTCCAATGCCGCTTTATCGAAGGCATGCCGTTGTAACTACATGCGTGGTACAGGAATGCATAGTTAATATGCATTCGTTTTCCAGACCACGTTGCAAAGGTGGATGGTTCGGCCGTCATTGTAATTGCTGTTTCCCATATATTTTCACTGAAAAAAACACAAAGGTTAACCCCTTCGCCGCGGCGCGAATTCTGCCGCGGCGCTGGTGGGGTGCGTGGTGAGCGCGGCGCCGCCATGCTCGTGGCGGAACCACTCCGTCATGAGTCACGGGCGAGCTGTGCTCATGACGGAGTGGTTCCGTCACGACTCCGCCAACTCGTTAATTCGCCCGCACAGGCGGGGAATCAGCGACACGTGGGCGGAGCGGCCGCAGCATGACGGAACCACTCCGTCATGAGCACACGCCGCCCATGGCTCATGACGGAGTGGTTCCGTCATGGGCACGCAAGGGGTTAAAGTAACCTTACAGTTAGGGGAAAACTTCAGTGACAATGTCATGTTTTGAAATAAAAAAAACACTGAAATTCACCGGTAATAATTGTCTGTTATAATTCTTGCCCTACGTTAACTATAACTCGCGTCACCGCCGTGCACAGTTTTGTCATCAGTGATGTAATTTCAAGTGTTGCGGTGCTTTGTTCAATGATACCATAAAAGATGTCATCACAGATGCAATATGCAGGGTAATTAGCTGTGCATGGCAAGAGCGCAATGTATGGCCTCCTTCTCCCAGAGCCTTTATGGCCCCGGGACCACATCCCTGGGGCCTTTCGGGCCCAGAAGAACCTATCCCCAAAAGCTGTACTTTTTTAAGGAAAAGGGGGGCACTGCCTCCCCTCCATGAGCCAATAGTGGCCCTTCGGACCACATTCTTTGGGTTCCCTGGAGGGTTTCCCTGTGCCCACCTGAGAAAACCTTAAAACACTATGTTGGGAGCTATGGGGAGAAGCCTCAAGTTTCCTACAGACCCAGTTGGCTCCCTAACCAGCATCACACTGGATGCTGGTGGGACCGGCACCTTTCCTTTGCTCCCTCCCTGACAGGAGCAGCATTTTTTTTTCCTGCCCCAAACAAGCAGCAGGAAAGAGGAGTAGGGTATGCCCACACTCTCCTGGGCAGGGAACCCATTTGTCCGGGTGGTGGGGTCCCAGGACACTACAAAGTATCGCACCCTAGGGAATGGGGACCTTGGGCATATACCAACATGGGGCGAGGTGGCACACAAATCAGGGGGGGGGAAGCCCTTCTGTAAGCAATTTGGCCCCAGAGGATGCCCAAAAGTAGCTCGGGGAGGGGGACCGTGCACCCCCTCTTCATTTTCAAAGACATCCATCCCGAATTGTAGTCTTCATTGCTTTGGCTGATTAATTAGGAAAATCAGTCAAAATCAAAGATATCCCTTAAAAAAAAAAATTCTATGCGAGATGTAAGGAGATAGCACCGGGAATTGAGGCAGCTTGTTATTGGCACCTGTTGGGCCCATCCAGGAATCTATGAATGCAACCGCATCTGCATTAAATATACAGTTGAGACTGTTTATCCCAAATAAACTGCGTAGAAGGAACTGCCCAAGTAATATCAGGATTCATATGCTCCTGGGATCATTGAGGAACCTTGACGACGTGAAAAGACCCGAGGTTTTAGCCACAAGGAGCAGTGCATGTTTAGCACCACCCTGGAATTTTTTATTTTGATTAGTGGGAGACATCTATTTCTTTCCTGAAGAAGGTGGTTTGGATCATTAAGAACCCACTGAAACGCATCGATGCAGCAATGTTCGAACACTAAATTGACTCCACATTGGATGAAATGAAAATGTTTTGCCACCCTGCTTGTGTTTTATTCTTATGTTAAGTTAGCATTCGGGGCACCATTTTATGTTCAGCCGCCATTTTGAATCATGTCGTCAGCTACGTATTCCCTATCCCCAAAAGCTGTACTTTTTTTAAGGAAAAGGGGTGCACTGCCTCCCCTCCCTGAGCCAATAGTGGCCCTTCGGACCACATTCTTTGGGTTCCCTGGAGGGTTTCTCTGTGTCCACCTGAGAAAACCTTAAAACACTATGTTGGGAGCTATGGGGAGAAGCCTAAAGTTTCAGAAGCAGGCTGTGGAAATATTCATTTCTCCAAGGTTAGGCCTGGCTCTGCTAATGAATACCCTGTTCTTATTAATGCATTCTTTTCCCATAGATAGAGGCTTTCTCCCACTAGCCTAGCGATAGACACGAACAGAACGACCTTGGCAATAAGATAATGTGTGCCCGGTCTCAGAGCCGAGACCTGTCTTATTGTACTTCTTTGTTTCAGCTGCACCTGATAGTAGATTTCCATTAGGGGTGGGACATTTGTGGTTCAGAAACACACAAAATGTATCTCTATGTTTGGTGAAGTCAGTCCCTCTGCAGCAATCCCAGAAGGCTGGTCAGACTGGACTCCGCTCAAGTGTACCTGAATAAAATACACTTGGTTTGTATTCTCTACTGTCTGACTGACTCTTCATTTGTACGGACGGCTGAGAGGTGATCGCGAGTGACCCGGGTGGCCCTAATCAGGTCACTTCATTCAGTTGCCACCCGAACAGGAACTCCATTGGGTGACCCATCCTCGCCCGTGAATGGGTATGGAGGTCGGGTCCATCATCTGGTTAGACGGGCGGCCAGGGATCCCTTCATAAGAGAGTCCTGAACTTGCAGCTGCCCCATCTGTCTGGCCGGTCAGTGCCTCACCCAGCGGTCATCCTGACTGGGGACCTGAATGGCGAAACCCTTGGATCTGACTGTTTGGTCCGAAGAGACAGCAGTGGAGAATAAATTTGTTTTACCTGTGTACACCAGGTGAGTTTGTTTTGGTTCTTTGTCGATATGGTACCATTTTGGGTTGTCTTTGGTACAGACTGAGGACCGATTTTGGTTTGCATTTGGTACGGTCTGAGGACCACTTTGAATACAAGGTGTTGGTGAACACTTTGTCCAGCAACAGAACGAATCTGGCTTACTTTTGAAAATGCCAGTGTTCAGTCATTTTTTGGTTTCTTGTTTTCGTCGTTGTTCTGCTGATGCTTGACTGGAGGAAAGTCAGCCAGCACCTCCAGATGGCCCTACGAATTATGATATATATGTGAAACATGGCCTATTATGTTTAGTACGTTATGGTCCAAATATACGAGGGACAATGCCGAGTTGCAGTGGCCGTTAACGGGCACTTTTGATGAACAAAAAATTGGGTTTTTACAGGAGAAGTTGTTTGCAAGAAGAAGCAGACGGTCTATGTTTGATTCCCTCAGAATGTGGCAAAAGGAGGATAAACAGAGGGGAATGCAAGCAGAGAAAGAGGTGCGAAAGATGAGAATGCGAACATTGACTCAAAAAGCTGTAGCGCATGATAGAGAGAAGCAGGAGATAGGAATTGAATGTGAAGATAGGAGGTTTCGACTGAATATTGATAAATCTTATGTAGCCCGAGAAGAAAATGACGCTTTTGGATAAGAATTGCTAGATGCTCAACCCCCCACCTCCCAATGCCCTGCAGATGGTATATCCCGCCCTTCCCCCACAGGCCCAGCTACTCAGTTCTTCTGTCTCTACTGTTTTTGCTTCTGTTACTGTAGATCAGATTGCCTTGGCCACAACACCTCCTGTCCTTTCTTTGTCTTCGCCGTCTGTGGCAACTACGACAATTAACATTCCTGCAATGCCTATTGCTTAGGTGTCTCTTTCGCCAGCCCTTACACCAACGACCCAGCCAGCGGCGAGGTTGATGTCCACTACCTCTGTTATCACTCCCACTCTGTTCCTATATTCCCTGACATTACAGAGTAGTGGGACACCAGTATGTTGCCCTGAGGATAGAGACTGGACGAAATTTAAGGAACACCTGGGGCGATCATTGGTACGATCTGATATGGGAGAGGCAGAGAAACAGGCAGTGGCTAATCACAGCAGCGCAGTGGGCCCGCAACCCCATTACTGGTGTGGAGTGTGATGAAAGATTATGAGTCTTTTGTATCACAGCATGCCCTTAAGCACATGTTGGCTATTTTGATCGGACTTTAGGAGCAGAGTTTCAATGATGCAGGATCATGTATACGTTGTTGATATGGTGCCTGGTTAAGTCTTTGATAATGTCATGACGCTGGTTGCTTATCGGGGTAGGCTGCTTGAGAAGAGCCCGACGACAGTATTTCAGTTTCCAATGAGTGAGGTTCACCTCAGATATCACCCTGAAATACCAGAGTTACGGGACCAGCACAATGTTGTTACTAGACCAGGGGTAGCGGCCCGTTTCCAGGAACAGTGGGTTGATACCCCATGGAAAAGGAGTGAGGTCCCTTAAAACTCAGTTACCTGACCCCAGGAAAAATCCTACTGCGTATTGTAAAGAATTGACTGAGTCCGCTTCTTCGACAGTAATGATGCTTGCGGATATCGAAATGTTCTTTGTTTTGTTGGTTCCGGTTGATATTTGGAGACAGCTACACACACCGGATCACATTGCAGAATTGGGTGGCACCTGGGACCAAATGAAAATATGGGACCAGGATATTACTGCATGGTTACCCCCACTTTTTGCCTGGTGTTTTTCTGGTTTTCGACTTAGCTTGACTGGGATCCTGCTAATCAGAACCCTGGTCTATCTGCTTTCTCCCTAAATTGGCTGTTCATGTACTTTAGGTACACTCTAGATTGGATTCTGGGGTACCCTTATCAGTCCCTAGTATATGGTATACTATTTGCCCAGGGCATAGGTACCCCAGAGGCCTCTCAGAGGCTGCAGCATGTATTATGCCACCCCTGGGAGACCATTCAAAATGACACAACAGGTTTGCTACAGCAGGCTGTGTAAGGTGGTGCATGCACCCCTTACTTAGATATAGGTTCACTCTATCTATCCTTATCACTGCACATATAAACCTATCAGTCACCCCTATGGCAGGCCTTATCAATCCTGACGGCAGGGTGCTGGGTTTTATGTGAGAGGTTGCCCATGCATGATTCCACCCTACTAGAGGGAAAAATGTGACAGCACCGGTACACCCGGTACCAACTTCACAGACCCTGGCATCACAAAATGGATGCTGCCAGCCACAGACACGAGTCTGCCCTCCTGGTACTTGACAAAACTCCGAAAGGGGAGGCTGGACAATAGGTTTCCTGTCACAGGGAGGAGTGACCACCTCCCAGACAGGCTTTGGTGTATTGGGGATGGGTGGTTGCACTCTGAGAGTGCTTTGATGTCTGCACTGGGGGCACATTTGGTGTCCCTGTGCATAGTCCAGCTCAAACCGGTTGCAGGGGCTATCAGCCCCTGCTCTGGCATGAAACTGGATAAAGGACATGAGTGTAGCCACCCCTCTGTCCTGACCCTCCGATAGGTGGGTCCCCAGAGTTTGTCTCACCCTTTCCCTGGGTATAAAGTAGGAACCCCTGGCTACAGGACTTTAGATTTATCTGGACGAAACTCTGCTACAGAAACCAAGTACTTCGACTATCTACTCTATGTTGGATGACTGAAGAATCTCCCTTGGAGTAAAGGAGTTACTCTCCTGGAAGGCAGGTACCTGAAAAACATCTGACCGGTTTGCATCTACGCAGCTCCTGAAGGACTCTGAAGATTTTTGCAACACAGGAGGTGGGTTCCCGTGATCTCTGAGGTTGTTCCGTGCTCTCAGCAATTCTGAGATTCGCATCCCTCATAGGGACCGTGCAACCCGAACCCCTGAGCACCGTGTACATTTGCAGCAGCATATGCTTTTTGGTGACCCCTGAGGCTGTGCTTTAGGATACTTGTAGTCCGGACCCCGAGCAGTATTTCCACTGAAGATTTCAGGCCTACACTCCACGAGTGTTCCGTGGGCTGGTATTTTGTGATTCAGCTCGAGGTCCCTTCGCGATCCCTGGTCCGACGACCTGTGGGCCCCTGAGAAGGGAACTTTGACTTTAAGTGGGCTTTCCTGGTTGCTCCAGACTTGCCCTGACTCTCCATTGCTTGGGGAGTCCCCAGGACCTTGCTGGTCCCCACCGAAGCATCTTTTCTCTGACCGCGTGGGTTGCAGTTGCCGAGGCTTGTTGGTGTTCAATCCGGACACTGACTCCCCAACACTCGACATCCTTTGTGGGACAGCTTGCATATGGACTTCGGTTGTCGTCGACATCTCCTGGTCCCCGTGGCTGCAGAGTCAAGCTTCACCTCATCTCACCTGAAACACCCGACATTGGTGGGCATTCATCTATCGTGCCCCTGGTCACCCTGAAGTGACCCAGATTCTGTCCCCTCTGCTATCAGGTTCTTCTCAGCTCCGATCCAGGCTTGGATCACACCGGACACTTCTCATCTTCCCGGCAGCAGCACTTCTTCGCATCACGCCATTGAAATCAACGAGTGTTTCCGACACCACTTGACCCCTATGCACCCGGCTCTCCTGGGATAGGTAACAAGGGTACCTCGATACTTTCTTTTTTTCTTTTTTCTTTATTTTGTATTAATCCACAGTATCACAAAATCGTATCGTAAATCAAACATTCATATGTTCAAAGAACGCCCCCCAAATATAGATACCAATTTTTCGTTTTCTTGAGCCTTTCGCTGAGTATAAACTAAATTCTAAATTAAATATATTATACATCCTTTATCTCCACATTTCAAAAGCGGGGGCCTCAGACTGCAACCAAGAGGCAGCAACACAGAGACGAGCCACAGCCATAGCCATAAACAATAAATAACAATGCTTATACATCAGTCTTCCAAGCTCTAAATCCTGGCCAATCCCTAGTAACATCATAGAAGCAGAGATTTTAATGGGTTCACCTGTGACATCTGACAGAAACTTTTCGATATGACTAATATACAGAACCAATTTACTACAAAAATAGAAAATATAAAAACTATCAGCCTTGTCAATCCCACAGCGAAAAATTTTTCCATCCTGCCTCCCCCCCATTTCAACAATTTTGCAGGCGTGTAATATAGATTAAACACAGTTTTAAAAAATTAGGCTTTAAGATTTGCAGATAAAAAGGCTTCCCCGGATATTGCAATAGCCTTCTCCAGGGAGAGTTTGTGTTCTCTTAGAAGATTAGCCCATTTAACATTATACTTCTCCAGATCATCCGCCCTAGAGGTTAAGAGAATTTTATTAAAAAACCCTATTTTCTCCTGATGCCTAATGGCTTCAACAAGTTTATGCGGTACTTGTGCTAGATTTTTTCTACCCAAAAAATCCCGAATCTGGAGAAATTTAAAAAACTGCGTCCTTGGTAAATTATATTTCATTGCAAAATCCAGAAAGGTAGGATAAAGCCCTCCAACCTCATAACAATCTCCAATTTGTGAAATACCCTTACTTCTCCAGATTGTTGCGACATGATCCCAAAAAATCGCTGGGAGGATCTTTGAAGCATTTGTAGGGTGTGTAATGTGTTATCCCCTCCCCCAAAAACAATTCAGAATAATCTTCCACGCCTTAAAGACAGCCTCTATGACTTTAAAGCACGTTCTCTTGTAGCAACTGCCGTCTACTTCTTTAAACAGGCAATTTTTAACCTCCGATCCTAGAGCATATGATAGATTGACGGAGCTTCTGCCATATTACTGACCTCCACTCCGGTCAATAATATCTTCATATTGGAAAAAAAATATGTATAGTAATGAAATGTAAAATCAGGTATCGACCAGCCACCCCTTTCTCTTGGGAGAGTCATAAACGTGCGGCTCGTCTAGGTTTGCCCGGGGCCCGGAGGAATTTAGCACAAAGTGCCTGTAAATGTTGAAGTTGAGCCCGCGTAACTTCTAAAGGGACGGATCTAAAAAAATATAAGACCCTAGGGAGTATATTCATTAGGTCTCGCCTGAGCCAGCGCATGCGCTGCCCGGAGAGACATTTAGTAGGGTCTTTAAAAAGTGCTACCACAAGCTGCTTTGGCTGGCCTAGCGCTTGCATTCACACGCGCCTGCACGCGCACAACCGCCAGCTTTCAGCGCCCGATCAGGCGCCATCTGGTTTCAATGCTCCGCCGCACCTCCCTCCCCCGCCACGTCGCACTGCTTTCACTTTCACTCGCGCGCTCACCACATTTGAAGCCGGGCTTGTTTTTCTGTTCTATAACACCTTGTTTGTCTCCCACACCCCTTCCTTCCTGTTCTTCATGTGATTTTACCCTCATTCTCTTCCCTTCACACTTTACCATCTCTCCCTTCCTTCCCCTCTCCTCCCTCTGTCGCGCCCTTCCTTCCACCTTTTCTGACCCTTAGGTTTCCCATCTCTGTCCTTCTAATATTACCCATCCCTTTCCCCTTCCCTCCCAACTTGTCTCTCTTTCTTCTAACTTCTCCCTTTCCCCTGCTCCCTCAAGCCTTTTTTATTCCCCCCTTTTCCTCTTCCCCCTGTCTCTGCTTCACCCTATTCCCTGCATCCATGACCCCGACCCGTTTCCCTCTATTTTCCATACAAACCATCTCCCCCACCCTTCTCACCTACCCACCTGCTGCCCACTTCCTTCCCCACCCACCTCCTGCGTCTCCCTCCCCTGCAGTCTCTTTCACGCTCTCATGTGTGCGCCCCTACTTTCCACTGACTCTTCCTTTCCACATATGTCCCCATCTCTCTGCCTCCTCTTCTATCACTCCCTCTGCTGCCATGTTCGCCATTATTTGAAAAGAATGACCGTCTCCCGCAAACTCCTCCCACTCTATTATCGTGACCATGCCCCCGTATTACTGTTAAACAGCCTCATCCGAGCCCCTACTGCTCGACCAGGTCTACCTCATTAGAATAACCCCTCCCCCTGGCTTCCTTCATATAGCCGGGCAAGGGCCAAGAAGAACCGCTCACTGGTTACCCCGGGGGACTTCTAAGGGTGAGCGAAGGATTACTGCTGACTCAAGCTAAAGGTACCGAAATAGTCTCTCAATAGTTCCCCAGGGGCGCACCTCTGTCATGCGGACTTTCAAGATGGCCATATTGGAAAGGGGATTTTACCTTAAAGCCCTCAGAAGGGACGCAACGTTTACTTTCATTCTTGCACTAGAGATAACAGTTTTAAGGATTTCCTGGCTGCAATGTTAAACACGAACAAAGATAGCATAGCTGATGACGTCAGAGGACTTGAAACCAATGGTGTCACAAGAAGACCTCAATGAAAGAATAAGACCTCCTCAATTAAACGTAAAATTATTATAATAACTCCCAATTCCTCACTACTCATGTGACATGGCTAGATTAAATGTCGAAAATATACTTGCCAACGTCTGACAACAGCTAAGAATACAGTGGCCACCTGATTGGTTTTATAAGGGTGTGACCGGTATTATAATGTCCTGCTGGTCTGGTACATAAATTAGAAATATCACCTAAAGTCGATATATTTCCCCCTTATAAGCACGTACTTTAAGCAGTAAATGCTAGAAGGAAACATTTCAAAATGTGTGCTACATCTGCCCGAATGACCTTTGGCTGATAAATAAAGGCCATATTAACAAGCATTGGCATAGCCAATAGGTCTCGCTTTTGGGACCTTATAAGTGTTTAGCCATGCAACAGTTGATGTTGTTGCACCAAGGATATTGTGCTGCATAACTAAATACTTATAAGGTCCCAAAAGCGAGACCTATTGGCTATGCCAATGCTTGTTTTTAAAATGTTACCTCTACCCACCAATGTGAGATAAAGACGCCCCCACCTTTCTAAAGATTCTTTAATACTGTTCATTATAGCCACCCAGTTAGCTTCCACCAGCACTTTCATAGATATTCAGATTTTAATCCCTAGATATGTCACTTCCCTGACCACTCTTAGATCATCGGACATACTATTGTTTGTACTTAGTATTTGCGTTTTTGTTGTATTCAACTATGTAGTGAGGAGGTCCACGCAGGTAGGTTGCAATTCAAGATGATATCTCACCAAATTCTTGGGCTCAGCGTTTCACCTCTAGTCTTTGGTTTTGGATGATTGTCGTTTGGGTTCCCTGTCCCTTTGGTACAAGGGGGGCCCCTCTCCTGTTATTTACAACTGTGATTCAACATCTACATGGCACCACTCGCCCACGTTGCATGACGACACGACCTCAACATCATCTCCTACGCTGACGACACCCAGCTGATCCTCTCCCTCACCAAAGACCCCCACACCACCAAAAACAACCTCCACGAAGGAATGCAGGCCATCGCCGACTGGATGAGAAACAGCCGACTGAAGCTGAACTCGGACAAGATGGAGGTCCTCATCCTCGGACCCACCCCCTCGGCCTGGGACGACTCCTGGTGGCCGACTGCACTAGGAGCACCCCCCACACCCACCGACCACACACGCAACCTAGGGGTCATCCTCGACTCCACCCTCTCCATGACGAAACAGGTCAATGCCGTTCCCTCCTCCTGCTTAAACACCCTCCACATGCTTTGCAGGATCTTCAAGTGGATCCCCACCGAAACGAGAAGGACGACCCAGGCCCTCGTCAGCAGTAGTCTGGACTATGGCAATGTACTCTACGAGGAGCCCCGGCCAAACTCCTGAAACGGCTCCAACGCATCCAGAATGCCTCCACCCGCCTGATCCTCGACATCCCCCGCCGCAGCCACATCACAACCCACCTAAGATACCTGCACTGGCTCCCCATCAACAAGAGGATAACCTTCAAGCTCCTCACCCACGCACACATGGCACTCCACAACACCGGACCAGCGTACCTCAACAGCCGACTCAACCTCTACACCCCCACCCGCCAGCTCTGCTCCACAGACCTCACCCTCGCCACCGTCCCCCGCATCCGAAGAGTGACCGCCGGTGGCAGATCATTCTCCCACCTCGCCGCCAAGACTTGGAACACCCTCCCCATCCACCGGCAGCAGACTGAGGACCTCCTAACCTTCAGGAGACTTCTCAAGACCTGGCTCTTCGAACAGTAGCAGCATCCCCCCTCCCCTCCAGCGTCTTGAGACCCTCACGGGTATGTAGTGCGCTTTATAAATACCATGATTGATTGATTGATTGATTAATTAGGAAGCCATCGCAGACTGTTCTCCTGCCACTATAGTGAATCAGTGATTAGAGCATTCTCTCTGTGACTCTGTTTATATCGCTCGTACAGTTCCAAGTTATTTATTTCACATCGATGTGTAGTATGCATCTATGCATTGCAAAAAGTGAGCCGGAGTAGGTCCATCGAAGGGGTTGAGAAATGGGAATAGAATCAAAGATCATTCACTGCAATGCATTAGTTCCAAATGTAGATTTTGTTAAGGAAAATTGGAATAGTGATTTATGGGCAACTCAGCAATAGTCGATGGACTTGAGTCAAAGCTAGTAGTACTATAGGTGATCTGCTTTAGAGAAGTAAGTGAGTGTATTTGTGGTCATTATTAATGAAATCACAATTTTTTTTAAAAATCTTCTTTAATTCTTACATCAGCACCGAAGGGAAAGAAGAGGGACGTTGTCGAGGATCCGGGAGAAACTGGTCAGCCGGTGCCGACCACCAGCGCCACTGCTGAGGGCTCTGCTGATCCCAGTAAGTTTTTAGGTCTCGCCTGGCGTTAGCAGCGTGCATTCGCTGCCTCGCCATGCGAGGGCTTTTTGCAATCGATACGGATTTAGAAGGGACTTGAAGCCCCACCACTGCTTCCCATTGGTTCGCGTCATCGTATATGGTAAACGATGGTGCGTGATAGGAAATCTGGCTTCTTGGTTACCTCCTTGTCCACTTTTAGGACGGCCCATGTGGACAGGCCGATGCCATCTTTGTTCCCAGAATGTGGGAGCTGCACTTGCCCTGCAGGAGCTTTTTGCAATCGATACAGATTTAGAAGGGACTTGAAGCCCCGCCCCTGCTTTCCATTGGTTCACGTCATTGTTTATTGTAAACGATGGCAAGTGATTGGAAATCTGGCTTCTTGGTTACCTCCTTGTCCACTTTTAAGACAGCCCATGTGGACAGACCAACGCCATCTTTGTTCATGTATGACGAGGGAGCTGCATCCCTTACAGCGTGCACCGCACATTAAAGCACATTGTCGCCCTTTCCTTTTCAAACTAGCTCAGGCTGTAGCACTGTGCCTATGTTAGTCATACTCCAGGATGAGCACTATACCCGCTTCAGGTTGCAGTTTACCAGCATGTCTATGTACACTCAGTCAAACTCCAGTGTGTGCGCTATGCTCGTGTCAGGATCCAGTGAAGCACTGTGCCTATGTCAGTCAGACTCCAGTATGTGCACTGTGCCCGCGTCAGGCTCCAGCTTCAGCACAGTGCCCGTGCCCGACTCCAGGTGCCCCTGGTGATACTTCCTGCTGCAGGTCTCTTGCTGCTGCTGTCCCTTTAAATCCCCAGCAGGTTGCTTGCTGCTGATGTCACTGGCTCTCTCGGGCTGCAGGAGGATTCCTGCACCCCGCACACACGCTGCTATCAGCGATGGGCAAGGAAGGAGGCAGTAGCGGGGGGCACTGAGGGAGCCGGGCACTGAGCAGGGGTGGCCGCTGTGGCAGGGACCGTTCTCCCAGAGACAAGGAACAGCCTGCAACCCACAGAGGGAGCACCTGCCGCCGCCTGGTAACTGCATCCCTCTCAGACCCCGAGATCATGGACACTCTTGGAAGCTGGAGGGAGGGTTGTTAATGAGGGCACCCCTGCCAGAGGGGTGGCATCGATGCCACTGCAGTGAAGGTCACCCACCACGGCCTCTCCTTCTGTGCCCTCTCCCACTAGCATGCACCCCCTGCACCTCCTCGCCCATCTCGCTAGCCACATCTGCCCTTCCTGCCGGCTTCTCGCTCTCTCTGCCCTTGTTTCCCCCACCTTTCTTGCTCCCCTTCTGAGCCCCCTGTATGTGTATCTCTCTCCCCTCTGCCCTTGCTTCCTTCACCCCTCTCTATCTCGTTCCACTTCTGACCCCGTGTGCACATCTCCCTCCTGCTGCCCTCGTTTCCATCTCACCCTCTATTCCGCTCCAATTCTGACCCTGTGTGTGTGTGTACATCTCCCTCCCCTAGGTTCCGTCTCCCCCTTGCTATCTTGCTCCACGCCTGACCCCCATGTGTGTCACTCTCTCTGCTCTTGTTTCCGTCTCCCCCTCGCTTTCTTCTCCCACCTGTGTATCTCTCTCTGCCCTGTCTCTCTCTCCCCTTATGACCTCCATGCGTGTCTCTACCTCTGCCCTTGTTCCCCTCCCCGTCACTATCTCGCTCCACTTCCCCGTGCGTCTCTCTCTGCCCCTGTTTCCACCTCCCCTGGATCTCTCTCCCCTTCTGACATCCATGCGTTTCTCTCTCTTTGCCCTTGTTTCCTTCTCTCTCTCGCTCACTACCCTTCTAATCCCTGTGTGTTTGTCTCTCTGCCCTTGTATCCATCTCCCCCTCTCTCTCGCCCCCTTCTGACCTCCAGCGGTGTCTCTCTCCCTCTGCCCTTGTTTCCTTCTCCCCCTCACTATCTCTCTCCACTTCTGACCCCTTGTGTATATCCCCCTCCAGCTGCCCTGGTTTCCATCTCACCCTCTATTCCGCTCGACTTCTATGTGTGTACCTCTCTCTCCTCTAGGTTCCGTCTCCCCTCCTTCGACGCCTGACCCCCGTGTGTCACTCTCTTCCTCTGCCTTGTTTCCGTCTCCCCTCGCTCTCTCGCTCGACGCCTGACAACCCCTTGTGTCACTCTCCCCCTCTGCCTTGTTTCCGTCTCCCCCCGCTCTCTTCCTTCACTTCTTCACTTTCTATGAGAAAAATACAACCTTTCAGTTCACTCCTAACATTCTAAAACAAGCATTGAAAATGCAATAGGTTTCGCCTATTATTAAGTTAAAGCCATTTGCTTTGCTATACAATACCATTAGCAAAGCAAATGGCTTTAACTTAATCAAAGGCGAGACCTATTGCATTTTCAATGCTTATTTTATGATTGTTGTGGACTTCTTAGGGTAGAATATTGGGGTATTGAAATGCTTGTGCTGTCTATCATGAAGATTCAGATAGCAGGCCCAACTAGGCTAGTATTATAAATAAAATTCACCATGGATGCTTTCTTTTTCCAGCTCATGCTCTAACACAGTTGAATTCACGAGAGAGTGGCCATGCTCATCATTGACGACCCAACCCCCTCAATGTAGCGTGCTTCTTTCTCGTTCATTTATAGTTACATTATACCAGCAGTTTCCCATGAAAGTGCAGTATGGCTAGAAAAAATATGTAGTCTCACTCCCATTGCTTTTGCCAACCAACACTTATGTCTTTCATTGACCATGGGATGGATGGGCAAAATGATGGTTTGAAGGAAGGGTGGCTATTGAATGGATGGATAATGGATTGGAAGTTTTGGTGAAAGACTGGATGAGAGAAAGAAAAGCTTAATCATGGTGGCTATGGGTGAATTAGAATGCAAGGATGAATTAATATTTAGATTGTTTGGATGAAAAAGCAAGACAGCTCCTCTCTTGAGAATGCTGCTGCTCACCTACTTTGCTTACTTGGTTTATGTAGGGTTATCATTTAAAGCTATGCTTCTAAATGGGGGGGGGGCTTTTTTTGTTCTTTGTTCTACTCCCTTAACTCGTTGTATTTGCTAAGTGAGCCAGATGTATCCCACCCATCATTCATCATCCCCTGCCCGCCCATGGCATTTTTGCCACCTAAGAACGTAGCACAGGATGGGTCAATTTGTGATTGCATTGTTGGCTGTGCAATGTGCATCTGCTTCAGTCAATGCAGCTTTTACAATGTTTTCAATGCATTGCAAACTGAACCCACATGGTGTGTTGTTTCCTTTCGCCCACTCAGAAGCTCATAACAGATTTTTTTTACACTTGTTCAGTGACTGAATATGCCAAAGATGACGAATCAATGATCAGTGTAGTGACCCCTCTATTCTGTATCAAAAAAGCTCTACCCTACTTGCCTAATCCCTCTACTCTACCCCTTGCAGTAGAGTAAATCATCAAGATACCTTTCCTTGCTTACTGCCCAGCGAAGTAATTTGTGGCAAATATGTGGTGGTGGTCGAGGCCACAGAGTAAAGTGGGAGTAAGTGCATGATTTGGTGTCAAGCTTGGTGTATGGGATACACAGTGATGAATGTGCCAAATGCAATCTATATAGCCGGTTCTTTTCCCTGTAGTGCAGTCCATCAGGTTCATTTTCCCCAATGAGTACTTATGGCAGACAGGATAATATTAATATCCACATTTCATACACAAGGTGTGTAAAGTAGTATCTTATTTATTATTCATCTGCCTCTTTGGAGTCAGAGTAGAAACAGAAATGTATTTGGAGAAGAGAAGGGCCATTGGAATTAAAAATCGAGAATTGTAAATCTACAGCTGCCCCAGCTGCAGACAGTAGGAAACTACCCGATGCGCTGGCTAGCAATGAGCATGGCTTCATTATTTTAGCCCAACGCACAATTTGTACTCCATATAGCGCATAGTGCCGTACTCAATAATGAAAGGTCATTTATTTTTCTACTCAAAGTGTCTGTTTGTAGTTACTTGAAAAGCCCTTAGAAGAGAAAAATAATCAAATCACAGTTTTTTAAAGTCCAGTTTTATCCTACCCTTTAATACTTTTCTGACACACAGTCAGTGAATTTTAGGTCTGGCAGACCTGCGTTGCAGCGCGCATGCGCTGCTCGCATCTACAAGACATATTGTGGGTGAGTATATTTCAGAAGGGGGCTTGAAGCCCCGCCCCTCATTTTCATTGGGTAGCGTCACCATTTATGGTAAACAGTGGCTTCCTATTGAAAATGAGGCTTCTGTGTTACCGCCCTTTGTTCTTTTGTGACAGCCCATCCAGACTGGGTCTCCTGCTTCACGGCTGTCATGGAGCAATTTCTTATCTCAGAGGCATGTTATGTAAACAAGCCTCTGAGATCCAGTCCTGATGGGCCTCCCAAAAGGAGACAGGGCACCGTGAGTTTATTTTTGCATCGTGCTTTCCTTTCACTGAAAGTGAAAGATCGATGCAAATATAAAGAGCGCTATGGCGCGCGCTTGTTATTATGCAGTGAGCAGATCACCTGTTTAAAGGTGTTTTGTAGAAGCGCGCGCTTTGTACATCTTTCTACAAACCACATCATCAGTCTGGAGAGGTTTGTTTTCATGTGCTGATTTAACTTCAACATGATGACTGTGTTGACTGCATGGTACACTAAGCAGAACCAATTTTTCGATGTCTGCGCGTTTTGTATTCGCTATAAACAAGATGGGCACGCAATGCTTCTGCCCGCCTATATCAAAAGTGGAGCTGGAACACGGTTGGTGTGTGTGCTTTTATGGCCTAGTCCAGACCACCTATCTCTGAGTGCGCTCTCCCGGCATCTCCACTATAACCCTCTTTTCGTTAATTTTACTCAGCTCTCATCTTTAACCCAGCCCTTCTTCTTTCATTTACTCTGTCCTCTTTTGTTTGCATTTTTATATAGCGCTAACTCGACCCGAAGGTAATGGAGCACTTTACTTGAGCACCAGTTAAGTTACACATTTTTGTAGGCACGGGGAGATTTAGGGCAAATGATTTACCCGGAATCACAGGGTGGCTTCCACATTTCCAAAGTTGGCAGCTCTGGTTGTTGCGCCAAATGCTCGCCCCTTCTTTTTGCTACACTTCCGCCTGTGACGCAGTCCCACGGCACTCTCCATGCCTCTCCTTTCTCCGTCAACCCTCAGTACCCCGTCCCCTTAGCCACCCCTGCCTGTCCCTTTTAACTCTTCCCTAGCCCCTCACATTCTCAGCAGTAGAAACGGTTTTCATGGTTACCATAGGTCCGTCTCGGGTCCCTCGCTGTGATGCAGGGCTCTGACCCTCCGGGCCTGTGTAACCAATATTCAGACGGTGGGCTCTGACCCCACTAGCTAGTGACCATACGGCAGCACCGCCTCCCACAGTCTAACAGCTCTTCCTGTGGAGACCTGCCGGTCCTCGACAACAGGGCACGGCTGCGGCCTTCTCTGCGCACTGACAAGCGCTTCGGCAAAAACAAACGTCGTGCACAGCTAGATGGGAAAGACAATGGTGTCTGGGTGTGATAATTCACATGTGTAGCGGGCAGGAAGCAAAGCACAGCACAATATACACACAATCTCACTTGGGTGCACACATGCATGTACACTCAGTACACGCAGTAAACACTAAATTTCGACCATCCAATCGCAAATACCAAACAAACAAAAGTCATCACTGTTAGAAGGTGGTTCTGACACTATGGGCCGCCCGGATTTTTTGCTTTTTGAGCACCTAATTGTTGAGCTTTTACTGTGGGGGAGCCTCATAAGTTGGGACTCACCCACAATGAACTCAGGATGTAAGAGACTGCATGGGGATTTTACTGGTGTTCCCCTGGCTTGACCAGGCCACTGCGCAGCAGCTGGAGTAAGGGACACCGGGCTGGTTACATGCAGACACATGTGTACATGCGTGTGCACACGTGTACGGGCTGCGCAGGGGAGATTCCTAGCGTGCGCAGTCCAGGAGCAGCTACAAAGTGAATGGTGTGGCAGGACTTATGCAGTATTGGGTGGTGATATGGAATAGGCTTTATACGCTGGAAAGAAACATGCCAGGGAAAGTCAGTGTGTTTTACTGTGTTTTCACTTCATTATTTCCCTAAGGGAATGTGGGGCCCATGGCGAAATTAACTTCCACAAGGCCTACAGTTTCCAGACATGCACTAAAGTCCATTGTATTGGAGGTGAAAAGAAGTATTCTGCAGAGTCCAAAGTCATATTTGTACTGCTTTTGGGTCATCCAGAACTGTCATATTTCTGTGAGCCAGCCAGGACCAGACCCAGGCTGAGGGCTGACCTCAGCTGGATGGATTGATAACCTTTCTTCCACAAGCTAGGGCCTCCTCTCCACGAAGGGAAGATGGGAGGGGCTACAGGCTCATCAATTAGCAGCTGTCACTGGGTGCCAGGCACCAGGCTGCACCAAGGAGGGAAGGCAGCGTGGGGGATGAGGCTTCAGACATGTGGCCAGAAACCCTGGACGACACCATTTTGAACAAGCTCAGAGGCTGGACAAGAAGGAGGGAGTAGGGGCAGGGACGTGAACGTGATGTGTCGCTGTTTGATAGGACCAACAGAGACTTCCTGCCAGCCCCCTACTCAACTTTTAAAAAGTGCTTGCACTGGGGTGTGGTCGGCTGAGGCTGAAGGTGCTGGAGCCTGGCGCAATGGGCAGTTGGAAGGAGAGACCCCCTGACTGGCCCCAGGACCCTATCAGCACCAGAAGAAGAGCCCAGGACTGGTGCACAGAAGCAGGGGTCTCTGCGCAGGGAGAAGAAAGGCCCAGAAGGAGAGCCTGGCAAATGCTGGCGCAGGGAGCCAGTGAAGACAGCACACTGCTGAATCTACCCTCTCAGAGTTCCAGAGGGCAGAGGAGAGTGTTCCCAGTGGCGGGGGCTGGTAAAGAGGAGCATGAAGCGCCCCTTAATGCCTCGCCAGGCATTTGGAAATCTTCCGTTTTGGTGCTTTGTGGCCCCCAGAGGAGGGGGGCCACCCTCACTTGTGAAAAGGTGCTGGGGGAGCTGCTGGAGAGGCCCAGTCTTCCCCCCCCCCAGCATGGAGAAATCTGCCATTTTGGTGCTTTGTGGCCCCCAGAGGAGGGGGTCACCCTCACGTGTGAAAAGGGGGGCAGGGGGGCTGCAGGAGCCCCGCAGTCTCCCCCAGCATAAAGAAGAACAGTCCACCCCTAAGTTTCACGGGGCATCTGAAAGAATAACCCCTTCAGGACTCAGCCAGCCTTTAACATCTTCTAGGCTGGAACTTATGTTCTACAGCTGAGGGTGTACTATGAAGTGCATCACGGAGTGAAGGGCTGAGTTGGGGGATGTCTGGAGAAGGGCATCCCCTGGAGGTGAAGTGGTGTAATTGCACCGAAATGCATTTACTATTGGTTATTTCTTTTTAGGTGGACTGAAAGTCACATGTGTAAAGTGAAGTACCTGTGTAAGGTGATGTTAAGCTAAATGGAGTTATGTTGTTGGACCTTCCTGCTAGGGGGTCTGGCTGTATTTACGTAATCCCATGCTTTTACCTGGGATTCCTTTTAAAGTGAAGAGGCACACTGCAGGAGAAGTGTAGTTGCCAGGAGTACTTCTTTTGAAGGGACTGTAAGTTACATGTATAAGGAGATGTTAAGCTAAATGGGGTTATGTTGCTGGACCTTCCTGCTAGGGGGTCTGGCTGTATTTACGTAATCCCATGCTTTTACCTGTGATTCCTTTTAAAGTGAAGAGGCGCACTGCAGGAGAAGTGTAGTTGCCAGGAGTACTTCTTTTGAAGGGACTGTAAGTCACATGTGTAAGGAGATGTCATAAGCCAAGTGGGGTTATGTTGCCAGACAGTCCTGCGAGGGTGTCTGGCTGTATATGCGCAATCCTGTGATTTCATCTGTGATGCCCTTAGGGGCTGTAATTGCAATGCATTCAAATGATCAACCAAGGTGATGAGTACTGTCATTCTAAAGTGTGCGTAAACATGGATTCTTGCTGCTGCGCTTAGGTGAAGACCCCAGACTGCTAGCCCTTAAGATATAGAGGTGCATACTTTATGGTCAGTAGGAGATGCTCAGTCAGGGTCATGTGTCACCAAGGCAGGTTTACCCCTTTTTAATGCTTGTTGAGGTAATGGGGTGGGTCGCCACTGGGATGGTGCCAGTGCGCAGGGCCCTCGCTCCAGGTTATGTTCAACTAACTGCGTTGGGGGCAAGTTGATGTGCATACATGGGAGTGGTGGTACTAGACACCCCCCCCCCCCCACCGCGGGAGGGGTGGAGATGTTATGCAATGGCACAAAGTAATTCCAAAAGCTTATGTATATTTGTAAATTGGTGCATAGTATTGAGTGGTGTGTGTGTTTAATAAATGTACTCTTACTTTTATAAAGCAAAGTACAGACTGGACAATCAATTATTGAGTGTTATTTTTGTGCACCTGCAAATGGCGATTACTAGCCCACACCACCTCCCTTGAGTAAGCCTCAGACTGCTCTGCAACGCTACCCTCTGAGAGTCAGGCGCTACAATTGGGTGTTTGGTTCCCAGTGAAGGACAAATGTAGTCATGTTATTTGTGCAGGCCTCACAGATGCTGCCTCGTTTTCCAACAATCACACAAATTCAACTCCGGAACATACAAGGACAATGTTTGAGGTGATGAGCCGAAGTAATGTTAAACTATGATAATAGTAGCTTCTTCAAGATTCTACTCTAAAGGTATAAAATGATGTGTAGTGTTTAAACAACACGAGACTAGTTATGTTTCTAAAGGTCCATGTTGTTTTTATCTTATTTTGTTTTTACATAAACACGAGTATAGGCCTATTTTTCGATCATTAAAAAAGATAAAGCCTCTTGTTGAATGATTACACTGGGAAAAAGGGCCATTATGTGTCGCGACTTATAAAATCTCTTATATCTCTTCACCAGGGCCAAATACTTTTCAAAATTTGATACAAAACAGAGTATTGGAAAGCCAAATGTCACAATAAAAAGGGAACCATAAAAACACCATTAATAGAAAACAAAGACAACGAAAAAGCAGAAATAATAAATTAAAACATAAAAAAAAATGATGCATACTCAGTTCTTTTAATTATAAACTCCACAACACATGTTCCCTACCAACTACTAATGCGTGGTCACAAACGCACACACAGGCACATGGCCACATCTGCCCAACGCTTAAATAGAATAGAATGTGTGTGTCTTTCCCACACATTCAGGCCCATTCTTTTACACAATGCATTTCTCCCTTCTACCTACACTCACTCACAGGATCAAAAACACAACCAAGCGTGCACAGAACCAAAAACACAAATGGGATAAAGAACAGCCACAAACATATTGCTCAAAATCAGCATTTCATCTATATAACCACACTATTCTGAAACAATAAAAACAAGTAAAACACATTAAATGGCTTCCTACTCTGGAGGTGGGGCCTACATTATCAGCAGGTTAACTCATCAAAAATCCACAAGGGACCCTTTTTTCTCCCGTGTCACACCCACGTTGGGAATAAACGAGATTGGGGGAATCTAAACATTTGTCATAAGAACAGGGCCTTAAATAGCATAAAGGGGGTCATTAATTATCAAACTATATCAGTTTTCCCAGTATTCAGCTAATTCGGCAAAACAGAAAGGCCCGCTTGGCGCAGAGGCGCTTTCTCCCCCGCCTGACTTTGTCGCTTTGATCTTTTTTTAAGATAAGAGGCTGTCCCCAAACTTGGCATGCTCGGGTAGATATTGTTCTCGTGACAGGATGACGATCTGAGAGAGAAAGCTCGCGCCTTTGGAAGTGGCCGCGCTGACAGAGCAAACAAGCATTTGCAATGCAATAGGTCTTGCATGTATGCGAGTTTTAGGTATTAGCATTGTAACTAGCAATGCCTTTTATTTTTGTTTTGAAAACGAAAACAAAAATAAAAGGCATTGTCATTTACAATGTCAAAAGCTCAAACTCACGTAAATGCGAGACCTATTGCATTGGAAATGCTTGTTATACAAGGCATGTGTGAGTAAAACATAAGATTGGCCTTGTGACTCTCCTGATCATAATCACATCGAATTCCAATGTCCCTGGGTGACCAGCAATCTACTGCTACTGTGCCACCCAATAATTCAATCCAATTGTTTGCACAGATCATTATTTACAAGTCTTTTTAGTTTTTCTCAATACAGCTGCTCCTGATAGTTCAGCCAGACCACCCAGCTGGCAGGAGATAGCAGCCCGTTTGCGATGGCAGAGGTGGGAGCGTATCAATCTAGAATACCGGTGGCTGGTGGCCCAGGAAGAGGAGAAGGAGGAAATAAATGCCTCTCTGCCGGGCCCCAGTGCAGCTGGTCCCCCTCAGCCTCCAGGCTTGCGACCATCCCGTCGTTGGTGCCACAGTCAGCCAACTGCTGCCACCCCCCACCACACTGATGACAGGCCATTGTTGCGCCATATCCTGCAGTGGCTGGACTCCATTTAGGGCCGGCTCACCACGATGAAGCAGAGCCTGGATCAGCTCTGGACCGACATACACAACGCCCTCTTCTAGCTCATTTTTAAAAAAAAAATGTTTTGTTGGGATGGACTTGTTGTTTGTTGGGGCTAGAGAGGGCGAGGAGAGAGTTGGGACTGGAGTGAATTTTTCATTGGACATTTTGAGTTTTGGGGCTTGGGTCAGTTTTGTTTGAGGAGAGTGGTGGGCCTGTTGTTTGGGTGGAGAGGGTGGGTTTATTTGTAAATAAATAAAGGGGGAAACTATTTTATTTAATACAAATTCATGCCTGAAGTAGATTGTTTTACTTTTACTTTGCATTCAGATTTTACACAACCTGTTTATATGCTTGTAAGAGAGAGTGTGGCGCTTAGTTGTAGAGTTATATTTCTCTAAGCATCTTGATCATTAGGGGTAATGCTGCCATGACCTTTATTGTCTACAACAACCTAGATAAACAATAGTAGCAGTTAGTTACTTACTAACTAAGTTAACTAGTTCAGTGTCATGCATTCTAGCTGTCTTACCTGAATCTAAATGAAGCAATAACAGGGAAGGCACAACTTCACAAGCGAGGTCCCACTTCCAGTTCCACCCAGGTGAGCTCCACCTGTAGGAGTAATCTGAATGATTGATTATCCATTGTAGGCTACTAAAAGGAAATAGAAAGACTGAGTTAGTGGGTTATATATTCATGAAAGCTTTACCAAGTATTGACACCCATACTACCTTAGTGCTACATAAAGACACAACAAAAATGCCAGATAGTGTTAAAATACAAAAAATAGCAATACTAGTAAGTTAAGTTTTGGCTAATGTTGAACTAGTAGTATTACTTGTGAAATCCTCAAGTTATAAAAATGGACTCAAAGTCTGGAGTCGACAAGCTTAGGTTAGGCGTTTACGGTTAGGCAACTCAAGGCCTGAATGATGATGCTTACGACTGATGTTCTTCGTTCTATATCCAAAATATGGATCACTCTTCATGCGTGGATAGGTAATGGGCCAGTGTGGGCTACTGCTTAGAAGATCCTGCAGTAAGTTAGTGTTGCTTTCACCACATCCGCCCCACCAAGTGTGTGATCCATTGATGGTGTACATTAAGCCACACATCAATAAATCACAAAGCTCGGGAGAAGAGGGTTAGGGGTTTGATGGATGGGTGGGTAATGGAACTTTGGAAAAGGTTTGACAAAGACAAACTCTACAACACAAGGAGCTTTACATCACACGTACACATTATACATTGACGAATAAATCATATGTGTGTAAGTCAATGTACAGGATGTGCTACATAAGACAGTGAGGGTTGCAAGGAGTAGGAGTAATGTTCTTCATAGCTCACTGTGCTATATTGGAAGGATTACAATTTGTAAACTGCACTTGGACCGACCCCCTAAGCAAATCTCGGACTGCCCTCATGAGGAAGCCTTGGACACTATCCTGAGGAAGCCTTGAACCCCCCCTCGAGGAAGCCCTGGAGTGTCCTCCTGAGAATGCCTTGTCCGTCCGTCTTAGAAATCTTTGGACCATCCTCCTGAGGAAGCCTTGGACCGCCCCCCTGAGTAAACCTAGGACCGCCCCCCTGGTGAAGCCTGGAACGGCCCTCCTGAGGAAACCATGGACCGCCCTGCTGAAGACGTCTTAGTACGCTCTCCTGAGGAAGCCTTTAACTGCCCCCCTGAGTAAACTCTGGTCCGCCCTCATGACAAAGCCTTGGACCCCCGTCCTGAACAGGGCACAAGTTGGAGGTGGGAAACAGCCTGTACAACAAGGTTTTTATCATGTTGTACCTTTATCACATATTTTTACCACGCATGCTTTTATAACGCATATGCTTTTATAACGTATGCCTTTACAACTCATTTAAGGTATGTTCAGGGGTGTGGGCGGTCTCCCCCCACAAATACACAGTTTATATATAAATATATATATAAACAATGTGTGGTAAAGGCATACGTTTTAAAAACATATGCGTTCTAAAAAATGCGGGCTAACAAATGCATGGTAATGGCATGCAGAGTATTTCCCTGCCTTTTCCATCATACAACCGTCAGAGGTACATGCGGGTAGACAGCGTCTACCCACTCTTTTCTCACTGTGGACACCCTCACCCCAGCCAAGAAATCGGGCCACATAGAAATATGCTGAAGTCATCCCGGTGTAATATTCAGACCCTGGGACACATTTAGCAGCGCCTCCACATTGTCTGCTTTCATTCCAAGCAGCAACGTGCAGGTGAGGTGGCTTTGTTATTTTAAATTTCAACTGAGCCCAAAACAAAAACCAAAATTAAGGGGCCATCAGGCCTCCTTTTGGTTGAGAATCCTGGCTGGGAGCTATCTGGAGCCTTACACCTAGATGCAATTGCAAAAAAAGGGAAAAAAGGCTCACAGCTTGTTATTAATTCACAGGTATTTAAGAGAGGCATGCTTATGACTGTGCTCAGCCCCTGTAAATATGACATATGCATGCACTGTAAGAAAGTCAGATGTGTTGAACTGTCCCAGTATTTACACAAAAACTAATTTAAACACCATTATTTCGTTTCATTTCTTTTATAGCGCTACCCATCCCAATCCAGGGTATTGAATCCCTTTACATAACATGTACAGATTATAGATTGACAATAAATCATATGTGTGTAGGTCAACATACTGAGGGCCAGATGTACGACCGAAAGTTTTAGCAAGTCGCAATTTGTGCAAAATTGTGACTCGCAAATTGCAACTCGCTAAATTGAATGTACCTACACATCCTTCATGCAAATAGCGACTCTCAAGTGACTCGCAACGTAAAATTGCGAGTCACAAATTGCGATATGATAAACGCTCCCAGATAGCCTCCGAGGTAGAAAACATGCATTTTGCATGCGCAATTAGTGTAAGAGGTAGAAAGATTGCATTTTGCATGTGCAAATAGCGAATTTAAATAAAAACTGAAAAAAAACACTTCCTAGTTGATCTGAAGGACCCCAAACCAGGAATTGGTGTCCATGGAGATTCCTGACCAGAATTACAAGCACATGGCAAGCTGCAACAGCTCAGAACACTGCTACACAGAGAAAACAGCACAGCAAGATGGCCAGCCAGACATCTGAGAAAGTTGGCAAGAGGCTGTGCAAACTTAAATTTTCTGAAAAAGAAATAGATACCATTATCAAGGAGTGCTGCAACAACCATGAGCAGCGGTTCGGTCGGACGTCACATACCGTGCCAGAGTCTGACAGCGGAAGATATTGTGGGACATGCAGCTGCGTGTGAATGCCCTCGGTGTTGCGGACAAGTCTATAGATGACATTAAACAGAGGTGACCTCCATTCCAGGGCGAAGGAGAGGGTGGAAGAACGGCTGCTCGCTGCACAACAAACAGGAGGTGGCCCATCCAGCCTCCCAGAAGCCTCCACAGCAGAGACAATGGTGGAAGCCACCCTCGAGCCAGAGTCAGTCGTGGGAATAGGAAGCCTTGGCACATCACAACCTCCACCACCCACAGGTAATCGAGAATTGAAAGCCATTGTATGTCATACTCAACCCAGCACCCCACATGCATGCACCACACACAGGCCAAAGTGCATCTACATGCTCCGTCTACACAATCACAAAGTCACAGTTGGTGCATCATGGGAAATGTAGTACGTGACACAAACATTGCTGTCAGGGACTGACTCAAAACATTTCCTTCATTTCTCCTGCTCCAACATAGATACATCCTTGGGAGAAGAAGCAAGGGAGGAAGACACTGACTCAGAGCAGGGGCACGGGCAGATGGACCAGGGGCAGGATGACTCCAGCACTTCATTCTCATTGGGGAGTGCACAAGGGCTCGATACAACAGCCCGGTGTGAGACGTTGGCCTGGTATATGCTGTCCACTAATTAAAGTGGGCACCTTGCACCAGTCCAAACGACCCTTATGGTGATTAGGTTAAAGACAACCTTTATAGAAAGCTATCCTAGTGGTAGCTAAGGAGAGCAGCATTCAGGCTAAGTCTTGAAGGAATGTAAAGCAGCTTGTTTTACCAGAGCAGAACATCCTGAGTGATCAAATGAAAGGAGAGCCACACAAGTGTTATATAAAGAAATATGTATTTATTGCTAAACACTCTCTACTAATCTCTATACGAGATTAGAACATAAAGCACACAATACTTAATCAATAGAACTTCAGTAAATAGCTCAATACACAGCGGGCTCCAGGGGGAGACCGAACCATATACTAAAAAAATTGTATAAAAACAACGACTTCAATTGACACAATGCCTAGAGCATGTAGAATCGCTGGGACCCCAAGGAACCACCCAAAGTAGTGACACAGGGAACCCACGGAGGACGGGTGCTGTGTGGGAACACAGACGCGTGCTCCGTACAACTCTATGGGAAAGACACGGTTGGAAAATTACAGTTTAAGGACACTTCGGAGAGGACTTCAAGCAAACCCTTTGGAACATAGAAGGTTCTAAGTCCAGCAGCCTTGTGAGTACCGAGGTACCTTTGTTACCTATCCCAGAGAAGCCAGGTGCATAGGGGTCAATTGGTGTCGGAAACCCTCGTCGTTTTCAATGGCGTGATGCGAAGTGCTGCTGCCGAGAAGATGAAAAGTGTCCGGTGGAATCCAAGCCTGGATCCGAGGTGAGAAGAACCTGAAAGCAGAGAGGACAGAGTCTGGGTCACTACAGGGTGTCCAGGGGCATGATAGATGAATGCCCACCGATGTTGGGTGCTTCAGGTGTGAAGATAGGATGCTTGACTCTGCAGCCACAGGACCAAGAGACATCGATGACAACCATAGTCCAGAGGTGAACTGTCCCACAAAGGATGTCGAATGCTGAGGGGTCAGTGTCCGGATTGAACACCAACAAGCCTTGGCCAAGGCAACCAACGCGGGCAGAGGAAACAGGTTACGGTGTGGACCAGCAAGGTCCAGGAAACTCTCCAAGCTATGGGGAGTCAGGGCACGTCTGGAGCAACCAGGGAAGTCCTTTGCTGTGACCCACAGGCCAACAGACCAGGGATCGCGAGGGGACCTCGAGCAGATCCACAAAGCACCAGCCCACAGAGCACTCGTGGAGTGGAGGCCGGAGATCTTCGGTGGAAATGCTGATCGGGGTCGGTACAGTGGATGTCAGAAAAGCGATAACTTACTACTAACGAGCAAGTAAAAACCGATGGATTTGCAAAACATGAAAACGTCCATACCGAAATGAGTACGTGCCTTCTGTGAATACCAAAATGGCAGTAAGTTTAGGATTTTCTCTTAAGTTAGTTCTGTGAATCGGACCCATAGTTCCTGCAAGGCCAGGTCAGCTAAATAAATTCATTAGAGTAGACTCAGTAAGGTGGAGTATATAAATTCTTCATCTCAGCCTCTCGTCTGCATCTTCCTCTACCAAGCTACCTTTACCACATTCAACCGGTGTAACTTTATCTCCTACCCACAGTCTTGTTTGCTCTCTCAAATTGAAGAAACACTTTCACCTACCCGAATTTTGCGGCTGATCTGAGTCCTGATCTCCATCTTGCCGGTTAGAAGGCCACACTCCGGGTCAATCCCTCTTCCGGATTTCCCAGGCACTATTGGGATCGGCAGCCTGCACTTTCTGATTGAGTCAGTTTTGGCATTGTAAATGGCAATGCCTTTTATTTATGTGTTTTGAAGACCTGCAAGCGTGCGTAAACATCCACTTTGAACTTATATTCCTTCCTTATGGGAAGCAAGGCTGTCAGTAAAAGAGGCACAGTTTTTGCCAGCCTTACTTCTTGTAAGCAACGACTATAAGTACAAAGTGCGTGTTTACGCACCGCTTGCAGGTTTTCAAAACATATAAATAAAAGGCATTGTCATTTACAATGCCAATAGCTTAAACTTTCCTTTTACAGACAATATGCTGTGGCTTTGCGCACATTAGCCCCTGAACTCATGCATGATCGAAGCACAGTAGCGTTTGGGTGTGATCAGAAAAGGGGCGCAGCTCACGTCGCCCCCAGTCTTGGGGCTCTAATTGCATGCATTCCTGCAGGAGACCTGTCCGCGAACCGCATCCCACCGCCTGCGAAAAGGAGTTCATGGAGGACAATGGATGGTTAATGTGAATCTCGAGGCATGAGACAAACGTGCCTTTCACAACAGCACTTTCAGTCCTATAAACCAGATAACACAGTTATCTATAAGAGGAGCTGTGAGTTAGCAGCCGCACGCTGCCTGCAGGGCACAGAGGCTACCCCGCCCGCACTCCCAATGTATGCAAATGACCCTCATGTTCAGTGCTTCCAGAAGTCTTGAGTCCAGCACAAACTTCCTCGCACAAGTGGCTTCCTCCTCGACGTGTCAGCAGATTACAATCCCAATTGATTTTTTTATTTACGGCACTGGTGGGTGGCTATAGACCTTTGTATAAACAACAGACGTGAAAAGTGGAGGGCCTGAATGGATACACGCGAGCTGGAACCTGTAGAAATGTGGCTGACCGTTGTTCTTCTGTCACGGCTGTTGCTGTAAGGCGCTTTAGTTAAAGTGCAGGCATAGTGGAGGGCTGCAGGCAGATGCGGTGGGGAAAGTAGACTTGGGAGTAGGTGAGACGTTAAGGTGTGCAGGGCATGTGTAAAATTCCGCGGACTTAAAAAATGATGTCATAAATTGAAAGCACAGAAGTACAGCGCGGAAAAAAGGTTTGTGAGACTAGGCAATTCAATGCGCTAGGACTTGGCAATGAGCATTAGGCAGTCTCACTATGTCAGTACCTGCAGTGCTGGGGTCGTCCACGCCCAGTCTCTTGTGATGAGATGCACCTGTGAAGGGTGCCTTGAGAGAGACAATCCTAGAAGAGGTACATGACAACCAGTACGAGCTTCCCCAGAATACAAAAGATCAAAGGCGCAAATATAAACATATCAAACTTCTCTTAAAAAAACAAAACAAATTGCATTAAACGAACAGGGCAAGAGCTGCAAACTTGTCTCATGAACAGATGATGCACGCTCAAAACACCTAGGAACGGCCCTGAAGGCGTAGTGCTGTCAGAGACAGGACATATGCAGCACGCCAAGGCCAGCAGTGGGAGCGTACCGGTTGTTTACAATCATATACAGTTACAGCACGCCAGGCAGCAGACATTCACGCTTTACTACCACACAGAGAATAGACACACTAGAGGTGACAGTCGGGCAAACGACCTTCGTACAAACAGAACAAACACACCACAAACAGCAAGCCTCCCTCGCGCAGGGACCAAGAAGGCACTGAAAGGCGGGCGGCTGTCTGGACGAAGGCTTTCCTGTGGCGAGAGGAAGTTAATTAGCCTTGGAATGCGCAAGCCCGGCAAGGAAACCTGACACAAAACAGATGGCCCCTGCGCGCCGCTGCTGGCTCACGAGAGCAAAACGCTCTGGGAGTAAAGCTTTGAAAAGAAGCTGGGACATCCACACACCTATGGCCAATGCGTACTGAAGCCATACGCAAAGGCCAATAGCGTGTGAGCACAACATGCACGCGTTTTGAAGAAAGCTGAAGTGATTACAAGAGGTCGATTTCCTAGGCAACGCATGCGCGCTGCCATAGGCTCGACCTAAAAAATAACAACAACGACTTTAATAGACACAGTGCCTAGAGCAAGTAGACTCGCTGGGACCCCAAGGAACCACCCAAAGGAGTGACACAGGGAGCCCACGGAGGACGGGTGCAGTGTGGGAACACAGATGCGAGCTACGTACAACTCTATGGGAAAGTCGCGGTTGGCAAATTACAGTTTAAGGACACTTAACCTCCGTGGGTTCCCTGTGTCACTCCTTGGAGTGGTTCCTTGGGGTCCCAGCGGTTCTACATGCTCTAGGCACTGTGTCTATTGAAGTTGTTGTTGTTATACAATTTTTTAGTATATGGTTTGGTCTTCCCCTGGAGCCCGCTGTGTATTGTGCTATTTACTGAAGTTCTATTGATTAAGTATTGTGTGCTTTCTGTTTTAATCTCGTATAGAGATTAGTAGAGAGTGTTTATTAATAAATACATATTTTTTGTATAACACGTGTTTGGTTCTCCTTTCATTTGGTCATTCGGAAGGTTCCGATCTGGTAAAATAAGCTGCTTTACATTCCTTCAAGACTTAGCCTGAAGGCTGCTCTCCATAGCCACCACTAGGATAGCTTTCAATAAAGGTTGTCTTTAACCTATCACCATAAGGGTTGTTTGGGCTGCTGCAAGGTGCCCACTAGAACTGGTGGACAGCGTATACCAGGCCAACTTCTCACATACACTGCCAGGGGTGTGTGCATTTTGAGTTGCAGAAGAGTGACTCTGGCAAGGATGTGAGAGAGTTGTAGAAGTGCGACACTGCCAGAGATGTGTGTGTTTTGTGTTGCAGAAGAGTGACACTGCAAGGAATGCGTGGGTTTTGAGTTGTAGAGGAGTGATATTGCCAGAGATGTGTGAGTGTGTTGTAGAAGAGTGACACTCCCTGGGATGTGTGTGTTTTGTGTTGCAGAAGAGTGACACTGCCAGGGATGTGTGTTTTTTGCGTTGTAGAAGAGTGACATTGCCAGAGATGTGTGTGTTTTGTGTTGTACAAGAGTGACATTGCCAGAGATGTGTGTGTTTTGTGTTGTAGAAGAGTGACATTGCCAGAGATGTGTGTGTTTTGTGTTGTAGAAGAGTGACATTGCCAGAGATGTGTGTGTTTTGTGTTGTAGAAGAGTGACATTGCCAGAGATGTGTGTGTTTTGTGTTGTAGAAGAGTGACATTGCCAGAGATGTGTGTGTTTTGTGTTGTAGAAGAGTGACACTGCCAGGGATGTGTGTGTTTTGTGTTGTAGAAGAGTGACATTGGCAGGGATGTGTGAGTGTGTTGTAGAAGATTTACACTGTCAAGAATGTGTGTATGTTTGTGTTGCAGAAGAGTGACACTGCCAGGGATGTGTTTTTTTCAATCTCGCTGCGCATGTGTGCATTTGTGATTTAGAACAGTGACAAACCCAGGTATTTGTGTTATAAATAGTCACAATCCTGGGTGTGTAGCTTGTTTCAGGAGGAGTGGTGCGCGCTGAGTGGTGGTCCTGGAATGTCTGTGTTTCTTTTTGACAACAGCTTCCTACCAGGGACGTGTTTGTCTTGTTTTATAACACTCGCGAACCCATAGATTTGTGTGTTTGTGAGTTATGTATCACAATCCCAGCGACGTGTATATTTGTGTTTTCATCGAGGATATTGAGGCGGGTTGAGGGGCCGCGGGAATAGTTGGCCCACGGTGCAATGCACGTGCACAGTGTGTGCGCGTGAGTGTGTCAGTACAGTCATACTGCAAGGCACACGGAGTGTGTTACCCTAACAGTAAGAGAGAGTGTGTGTGGGGGTGTGGGGGTGTGTGTGCGTGTGTACCCCCGCCTGTGCCGCAGGTGGTGGTTGGGCATCCTGTCGGGTGCTGCCGCCTCACGGATCCTGTAACTGTTTGTGTATCTCTGTATGTGTGGTGTGTGTGTATCAGTGTGTGCTGCTGGTGTCTGTCTGTGTGTGCGTGTGGACCCCTGCCTGTGCCGCAGGTGGTGGTCGGCCGATCCTGGCGGGTGCTGCGGCCTCACGGATCGTGTGTATGTGTGGTGTGTGTGTATCAGTGTGTGTGCTGGTGTTTGTCTGTCTGTCTGTGCGTGTGTACCCCTGCCTGTGCCGCAGGTGGTGGTCGGCCGTTCCTGGCAGGTGCTGCGGCTTTGCGGATCCTGTGCCAGGGTCCTGTGTGTGTTTGTGTCAGTGTGCGTGCGTGCCTGTCTGTGGGTGTGTCTGTCTGTATGTGTGTGTGTGTGTGTGTGTGTGTGTGCGTGCGTGTGTCTGTCTGTGGGTGGGTATGTATGTGTGTGTGTGTGTGCGTCTGTTTGTGCTTGTGTACCCCCGCCTGTGCCGCAGGTGGTGGTTGGGCATCCTGGCGGGTGCTGCCGCCTCGCGGATCCTGTTACTGTTCGTGTGTGTCTGTGTATGTGTGGTGTGTGTATCAGTGTGTGTGCTGGTGTCTGTCTGTGTGCGCGTGTGTATCCCAGCCTGTGCCGCAGGTGGTGGTGGGCCGATCCTGGCGGGTGCTGCGGCTTTGCGGATCCTGTGCCGGGTTCCTGTGTGTGTGTTTCTGTCAGTGTGTGTGCGTGCGTGCATGTCTGTGGGTGGGTGTCTGTCTGTGTGTGTGGGTATGTATGTTTGAACTCCCCCGTGATGACACTGCCAGGGGTGCGTCGGTGTGTGTTGTCTGACGGACACAGACACCTCTTAATGTCCGGGTGACGCCGCCTCTGTCCTCGGGGGACCCCGTACGTCCCTCAGGCGCCCCCGGCTTCGAGGCACCTGCGCCCCCGCCCGGTCGGTTAATATTCGATGCTACCGATGTCTGGGGGAGTTGTGGCCGCCCTCTCTCAGCTCTTTGTGCGATTTATTAGACAAAGACGTTTATTTTACTAAACAGTAAACCAAGGGGCCGCTGTTCCACGTTAATTAATAAAGCGCCTTTGAAATGAAAACAACACAGCTTCAACGATTTCAGGACTCTGTGAAATATGATTTTTTTAAAATCTCTCTCTATCTATCTACACACACATGTATATGTATATGTATACATGTATATATATGTATGTATATATGTATATATATATATATGTGTGTATATGTGTGTCTCTGTAGATAGATAGAGAGAGAGATTTTTAAAAATCCATATTTCACGGAGTCCTGAAATCAGGGAAGCTTCTCACCTTGTGTGGCACATACAGTTTTATCATCATGAGGACACGCACAAGATTGCAGGGGTTTACAGCTGTCAGCGCTACTATATTCTTTTTTTAATTATGCAGCAAAAGATACATATTAAAGCAGATTTTCTGTCAGTGTTATTTTTATCTGTCCGAAAACAACTTTTGTAAAATATTATGCGGCATAATTATCTGGTGAAGGTTGGAGCCTCAGAACTCCGTAAATCTCCTAGCCCTCGCCCTTGGTCAGTTCTTCATCTGTAATTTATTGATGAAAGTTGCACCCAAACATCCCAGCTCCAATCTCTGCTCATTGTTGGGCGCACTCGGAAGAAATGAGCGTTTTCAAGCAAATATTTCAAAGTAAACGTGTGATCTGAAACAACTGCCCCAGGAACATGCACTATGGGTCGGTGTTTCCACCTCAGCGATCTGGGGACATTCACAATACTTCTGTTTACCTGAACCCTCGATGGCAACACTGGGCCGTATAGCACGGTCATGGCTCTGTATACTCTCTGTCTGGGGGGGCGTGCGTGAGTTGGAGGGGGGGGGGGGGTGCAAACACGGTCGAGAGCATGCTACTTTTCTCACAGACATTAACCTTTCAAAGTCTATGTTAGGGTTCCCCTTTGTCTCTTTTTGGTGGTGTTGGGGCGCTTTACACACTTACCCATGGGTCACATTGATTTTTTAGACACGGGATATTAGGTGATTTGTCTAGAATCACAGGATGTTGTGACGACGCCAAGACTCGAACCTCGTTCCCCTGTTCCAAAGTCGGGAGCTCTGGCCCTGACGTCACATCCTCTCTTTAATGATCCCCCTTTCCGTCCATTTAGAAAATAATAATATAAAAGCCCCCTGGGGTGCAGGTCTCAGGGGTCTCTGCATTGTAATTTCTGTTGTTGTTACGTGCAAGGTTCGTTCCATGCTCAAGGGCGCCGGCTTGTACCCTCTGCAGCCTTAATTGCCCCCTCCCCTACTTGTCAACACCCCCCCTCCCCCCCAATAGTCTGATAATCAATTTTGTGCGTGTAATTCGGTCTGAAAGGGACAGGCTGCGCGACAGCCGGGATCCCGAGCAGCGGTCGGGGCAATGAACCCCATGACGGCGGGTGAAGGGTGGACACGGGGTGGGGGAGGGGGTGGTGGTCACTGAGGAGAAAGGGGAGCTGAAATCAAGGGGCCCGGAACCACGTGGCATCTCGCAACCCTGTTCCTACCATTATATTTGGTGATAGTTTTATTCTTCTTCTTTACTTAGCGCCAACTCGGTCCGAAGGCATCGGGGCGCTTTACATAAGCACCAGGTACATTACACAAGTATTATCAGTATTAATACTGCTGCGCTTCTTGATGGTATCGTTTTCGATAGCGGAATAAATATCGTTAATAAAACTGTTGCGATGGTGATTAAAACTGTTGCGATTGTGACAATGTTCACAACGAAAACAAAAAGAGGAATGTTACAGACCCAAACAAGAAATTAAAGGAAAGAAAACAAACGGAAAGAAAGAGGTTAGACGGGATGAAATAGGAGAGGGGAATTTAACAAAAGAGGACGGGGTTGAGAGAGATGGAAAGCAAGGGCCTGCGGAGAAAGAAAGAAAGCGAAGAACGAAAACGAAAATATTTGAGGCAAATAAAAAAGAAATAAACAAGGAGACAGAAAGAAGGAAATCTGAGAAAAGGACACTAGCAAAGATAGAAAGAAAAATGGAAAAAATAAAGAATAAAAGATAACGAATGAAAAATGTAGGGACACAGACAGAAATAAAAAACTAAATTAGAAAGGACATATGAAAGAAACAAAAACGAGGGGAAGAGAATAAAACAATGAAAGACTGAAATGGCCGAACGAAAGCAAGGGGGGGAAGGAGGGACGCGGAGGGATGGGGAACTGAGCGCAGATTGAGGACGAGGGGGCGGGGTGAAAAGTACGTGTGTGGCGTGAGGGAGAGTGTGCGCCGAACCCCGACACAGGGGAGGTGCTGCGAGGACAGATGCCATTCACCACCTAGCAGCTAGAAGCCCTCTCTAGTGGCGCGGCCTGCGACCCCCCTCCTAGAGTTGGGCTCTACCTCTGTATAAACCCCTCAAGTTTGTCTTACCTTCGACCCCACGGACCCCGCCTCCCCAATAAAGCTGAGAAGCCTCGAGGCGCTTGAAGACTTCCGACCCTCAATCTGAGTGCCCTAGGTGTAAGCACACATAGTGGGGGTCTGCCTCACCGCAGCCCCCCTTTTGAGGCCTCTCAGGGGAGCTCTAGTGAACAGGAGTCGAAGAGAACACATGCTGTCTGCGGAGCCAGGAGTACCCACGACTACAGCTTGGTGCTCATTCACAGCGGGTCTAAATACAGCGCCTTGATACATACATACAGCACCAGGTAGCGCTTTCTGCTGCTCCGCGTCTTTTCTCGTCACACTGGCTGCGACTTACTGATCTCTTGGGCTCACAGATGAAATGTGGGATCTCCGAAGCCCTTTCCACACTGCACCCCCTCTCTTGGGGGCATGTTTACAATAAAGTGGCGAAGCGTGTGGTTGAGCCAAGAAGGCTAACACGGTCACCACGCTTCCTCACTTAAGAACTTTAGAAACACAGTTTTTTTTTTGTGATAGTTTTATATAGCGCGAACTTAACCCAAATCGGGTATCAGAGCGCTTTACGTAGCACCAGTTAGTTACCTGAGGACACACATTAATTTTTGTTATGCACGGGGAGATCTAGGGGCATATTATCAAGACAGGCGATAGAATTATCGCCGCCTTAGCAGGAGAAAACCGCCGCTAAAACGGCGATAATGGGCTTGATAACATGCTCTATGGAATTCCATTTGAAGCCCATGTTAGATGTGAAGGACGTCTAACCTGAGCTTCAATTGAGTCAAAGGCCTGGCTCGGATCTTAGAGCCCCTGCACCAGCCGAGCCCTGAAGGGGAGAGGATGTGGCCTAACGGCTAGGGCGGTGGGAACCAGGTTCGAGTCTCAGCAGGGATGCCCAACATCCTGTGATTCTGGGCAAATCACTTCATCTCCCAGTGCCTAACACAAAAAATGTATGTGTCCTTATGTAACGCAAGTGGTGCTTATGTAAAGCCTCTGATACCTGTGGGTCAAGTTCGTACCATATAAAACTCAGGGAAAAAACAACAACATATTTGCTATGTAAATCACAAAACAAACCAAGTCTATTCGGAAAAAGTCTCTTCAAAGTTCAAAAGAGTTTACGTAGCACGTGGACGCTTTTAATAACTATGTCACGATATAGCACTGCCCTGAGAAGTACTTATTAAACGTTTTTAAACATGAACCATTAGTAAATTAAGAGGCAAGACAGCTGGTGTGTAAACTCTGCACATGGCCCAGATTATTATACGGTGACTATTAAATAAAAAAAAAAGATGATTTGTACAACTGGTATTCTGAGCTCGCGTATTTGAAAGCGCTTTGAGGTGATAATGGAGCGCTTTACATGAGCAGCATTTATTTACCGAAGGATACTATTAATTATTATTGATGAGACACTTGCGCCGCCGGAGCATCACTCTGTGTGAAGTGCCGGCAGGGCAAGCCACTCAATCATACCTATGAGGTGATGCAAAACCGCCCTGCCTGGCTTCGCATGGCTTCACAGATATGGAGTCAGGCAAGACAGCGCAAGTCGCTGCGTTGCCTTACTCTGCGCTCGGGAAGGCGTTCCATGGGCGTTGCGGTGCATTTTCCCATGCAACACCCATGGATTGAGACGCTGCCCCGGATTTACAAAATCACATAAGCCTGGGGCAGCACCAAAACCTTACGCCTCCCCAGAGCAGGCGTAGTGAAGATAAATTATTTATTTCTCCTCGTGCAACAGACATAGAAAGAAGAAAACACCTCTCGGGATTGTTTTGCGAGGGAAGGTGCCAATTCCTGCACAAAAACAATTCTGCCTGCCACGGAGGTGCCTATGTTGGCTCGAGGCAGCACACTGTTTGCCAGCGCAGGGGGAAAGGACAGAAATGCACCGTATTTCATAAATACAGTGCATTCCTGCCCTTTCATATTGGCGTAGGGCAGCGCAGCAAGAAGACTTGCAGCGCGGTCCTAGCCAATAACTCATAAATGAGGCCCACTGTTTAAAGGCACGGGAAGACGAAGTGATTTGCCAGAATCACAGGATGTTGAGCCGATGCCATGACTCGAACCTGGTGTCCATAACACAACATCCATGCGACAGGGGGGGAGAAACCACACGGAAGCTGATCTCGTTATGGGCTCGAGGTTCCAACAGGGCCCCGAGCTGAGCCAGACCAAGGTTATAGCCGCGAGCCTGACTCAGCCTTTCATTGGTTCCACACCTCACCTCTACTCTCCTTTCCCTTCCTTCATCCCCTTCTTCCCTCCCTTATTCCTCCCTCTCCCCTGTCTTTACTATTTCCCCTCTTCCTTCCACCTTCCCTTCCTTTTTCTCTCTCTTCTTTCATGATATATTCCTTCTTCTTTCAGCCCTCTTGCTCCCTCCTTCCCCACTCCCTTTCTCTCTTCCTTCCTTTCATTGCTTCCTTCCTCACGCATCCTTTATTCCTTCCTTCCATCTCCCCACCTCTTCCCTCTCATTCTCCCTTCCTTTATTTATTCTTCACTTCCTTCACCCTTTCCCTCTCTTCCATCCTTGCCCTAGTTTCCTTTTTTGTGGCCAGTCTTCCTGCGAGGCCTTGTCTTGGAGTCCTGTGCAGTCGGGGTTCACTGGGCAGTGGGTCACATTATTAATCACCAGATCCTGACCTCCAGGTATTATTTCTCTCTAAAGCCTTAGGGCCCGATTATGAGTTCTGCGGTTTTACTGCCGTACAACTGCAGCGGCGGTCCCAAGAAGACTGCTGCACCAGCAGTCTCCCGCCCGCCATATTCCAATGTCACCGCTGGGCCAGTAGTGGTGTTTCTGACAGCGGGGGATATTTTTACATATGTGTCGGTGCAGGTGTGTATATTTTGACTGCACAAGTGTTAAATGTACACATATGCATGACACGTGAAAAAATAGCTACTACGAGTACTGAAGAACCAGAACTCTTTGGGTCTGGCGGCGCGGGCTACGCCCAAGTCTCCGCAGTTCTCCTGCTCAGCTACACAGAGACACGGGACACTCTGTCGGCGTTAGAAGATCAGATTTATTTAGCTGCAGCTAGTACAGTTATCCTAGAAGTACACAAAGTAGGTTCTCAGGAGACTGCCACTTCACTCTGTGGCGCACAGGGTTTTATACTATACAAGGTTCAGAAACATTTACCAAAAGCACTCCCAGAATACACAAGAAGGAACCAATAAGGAGAGTTGGAAAACAGGATAGAACCAATAGGAGAGATTGGAAAACAGAAGTGTCAGATGACCCGAAGAAACCTCTCCTCCAACCATGTTTGTCACCCCTCCCTCAAGCTAATTCATTAACAGATTCATAACTAACTTGCAGGTGGCGAGATACGTTTGTGTGTGTTGGAGGACAGTTGTGAAACGAGAGAATGCTAGCAGAAGGCAGTGAAGGCCAGGGGACAAGATAAAGTCAGAAAAGAATGGTGTGAATCAATAGATAGTTGAGACAGGGATTAGGAAAGCCAGACAGGGATTAGTGTACTCGGCCAGTCCTAACACCAGCTTTGTAAATAGAGGCAGAAAGCGTATTTCGACACTAGGTTGCTGAAAAAGCAGAATAGACTTTGCTCGCCGTGCTGCCTGAGTGATGGCAACATAAAATGGCGGCGGAGCACAAAATGGCAGGTCGATTCGATCGCGATCAGAAATCGAAGTTCCTCAGACCCTCCTTTTGCCAGAACTCAGGCAATATAGACTCATGCTAATCTGAGTCAATGTCGATAGACATGAGGTCATCGAGTTGTTGCTGTAACATCATTCTTATGTTTTCTGTTACTTGTGGTTTGGGTTTTGGAATGCACATAGTAGCACAAAGATCACAGATAGCGGGACCACAGTGCATACAAAGACAACAGGAGAAAATAATGGTCAGAATTATACCAAGAAATGTCAATGCTTTCCAACCCCATTTGGACAGTAGTCCCCAAAACCACTCCGTAAAAGACCAATCTCCTTCGTCCTAGTGAATAGACTCAGAGATTATGTGCAACTTGGAGATAGCTTGGTATACTGTCGGAGCGTCATTAGGTATGAAAATACAACAACTTGACCCAATCAATTTGCACACTCCACCATGATCTGCGAGAACAAAATCTAAGGCAACTCGATTCTGTAAGGTCATAAGACGATCCGCCTGTAGTTCTGCCGTGATGTTACTCAAGGCTCCTACAGTGATGTCTATTGTGGTCTCTACGACACGAACCAGTTGCCTTATATTTCTGCTGTTGGCCATTGGACCCCAGAAAGGAAAAAATCCTTTGAGGAAATCTCCTCCCTCTTGTCCTGCTGTGTCCTTCGAATCAATAATCCCTCTGCCGTATCTGGTTCGATGATGGTTTGCGGAAGCGGTGTAAGTAGGAGGAAGAAGAAAGGCTATATAACAAGTACCGGAGAAACACGTTGGTAACCATGTATAAGCTCTGTTATAGCAAATGAAATAGGTGCCTTGAGACGGCACTAGAGGAGGCGAGTTCTGAGAGGAATAAACGTATGTGTAGGAGCAGTCATTCCTTTGTATAGTGTCAGAAGAGTGATCGTTTATCTGTAAGCAGAAGTTGCCCTGATGTGGTATAGTCCAAATCGGTGAAGACTTCCCTTTCTTAACTTTATCACTAAGACTGGACATATATTGGGTGACATTCCAGTTGGTGTATGCCTTTCTTTCGTCAATGGAGATTTTACTTTTTTCCATGATTTTAGCCATAGCTACCATTCCCTTAATCAAAGAACTATGGCTGAAATCAGGATCACTAACATGTGAACTAATAGATCGTCTGAATTTGCTTTGATAAGCATTGGAGAAGATGACGAAATAAGCCCAAGCAGAACCCTCATAAGAAAACGGGAGAACTAAATATGGCATTCCTTTCTCTGCGGTGTGTGGCATAAGTCCACACACCCAACAGTCAGTAGTATTGACCACTAACTGATGCTGATGTAATAACTGGATAAAGGAATTGTTATAATATTCAGTTCTTCTAATGAGTTCATGTTGAGGAAGAGTATGAAAGAGATGTGGAGAGACAGTTGAAGAAGACGAAAAAGAAGAAGGAAATATAACTTTTGGCTGCAGAGCATAAATAATCCAACTTATAAATGCCAAAACAATACACAATAATATAATAACACATAAAGTTATACTGAAACGACTGTACATTATTTTACAGGATTCTTTCTTTATTTCTTCTTTTCTCTCTCTTTTGCCTAGTGTAGTTTCCATCTTACTAATGGATGCTCACGGCAATCTTCCTCAATCGCTAAATCACGATGGTCCACCGTCCTATGACACTGTTAAGTCCTGCAGGCCTATTGCCACTACTCAGGTCGTGATTCAGACTCCTACCGTGACACTGCAACCGGGACAGAATACTACACAGGAGAGAAAAGTTTTAAATGTTCTTTGGTCTAGGTCTTAAATTATATCGTTCCTTCCCAGCGGCGCATTGGTCTTGGAACAATGTTCGTGGATTAGTCGTTTCTAAGCGACGATGTGGTGGTATTGCCTCTTGCAAAACGTCGTCGTCCTCTTTCTTAGACAGTGTCTCTTTCAGGCGTGCATCACTAAAAGGCACGAATCGTGGAGTTTTTTCACTTTCACAGTCACCAACACCACTACGAACCCACTGATCAAAGGGCAAAGGCAAAGGTACTTTCTTGCAATGCACACCGTGAATCCAATTTTTCTTTCCTTCGACTTTAACTGCTGTTCTCGTGGTCAGCAAGACCATCCGGGGCTCCCGCCATCTGGGTTCCGAATTCTTTGTCTTCTGAAAGTTTTTGATGCAGACCCAGTCACCTGGTCGGATGGAATGACCCGAGTCTGTGGAAGCCTCCGGCAGAGCACTCTGAACCTGTTGATGGAGAACACGCAATTTAGTCGTGAGATCATGCAGATAATCAATCAACATTGGATACGGCAAGTCTGAGTATTTCTTAGGGCGACGGACTCCCCATACATTAGCTGGGCGACCAAAAACCACTTCGTAAGGGCTAAGTCCCAAACGAGAGTGTACTGCAGTTCTGGTGGATAGCAAGGCTAATGGCAAAGCATCGGGCCAATTGAGTCCTGTACTTGCTTGAACCTTTGCTAGTTTCAACTTCAAGGTTCCATTGTAGCATTCTACTAAACCCGCTGACTGGGGATGATTTGCCGCATGGAACTTTTGCTTGATACCAAGACCTGCACAAATTTTCTGCATAACTTGGCCAACAAATTCGCTCCCATTGTCACTCCAGACAATGCGCGGCAATCCAAACCTGGGAAAAAAATCTTTTAGTAGAACTTTAGCTGTGGATAAAGCTGTGTTATCCTTTAGGGGGTATGCTTCTATCCATCTTGAAAAGGCGCATACTACCACCAGAACATATTTGAGGTTGTTGCATCGTTCCATGTGAATATAATCGATCTGCAACACCTCAAATGGATATGTCGGAGGGGCAAAGTGACCTGCTGGAGTTGGGGTTCCCTTTCCCGGATTGTACATCAGACAAACAATACAATGTTTCACTACATTGTCTGCGCATTTTGGGATTGTATTGTTTTGCCACACTGGAGCCAGAAGCTTGCATATGCCTTTCGCACTTAAGTGGGCTGGGCCATGTGCCATAGTAACCACTGGGAGTACATAGGCATCCAGTAACAGCCAACGTTGATGTTCAGATAGTTCTATCCAACAACCCATCTCGTCTAACATTACTGTACTTTCTTTCCACTTGCTCAATTCCCTCTCCGAAACCTCTTTCTGAATCGCTTTTACGCTTTCTACTGTATTCTCATACATTCCTCTCTCTCTGACCCAATTTGCAGGACCTGCCACATACATTCGACTTGTAGAATCTCTTGCTGTCTTTTTCGCTGTTTCATCTGCAAATGCATTTCCTCGACCAACATCATCTGTAATCTTTTTGTGTGCACTACATTTCACGATCGCTATTTGGGTGGGTAAGGCAAGTGATTCGAGGAGATCAGTCACTAACTGACCATGTTGTATTTTGGTGCCATGTGAGGTGAGAAAACCCCTTTCCTTCCAGAGACGCCCAAAGTTGAACGCTACACCAAAAGCATATTGGCTGTTAGTGTACACGTTCACTCTCTTCCCTTTCGACAATACACAGGCTCTTGTTAAAGCTATCAATTCTGCTGCTTGTGCTGAATTATGTCTAATACGTGCAGCTTCCACCACTGTGTGCAAAGTAGTCACAGCATAGGCTGAAACTGTATCTCCATTAGGCATTTTAAAACAAGAACCGTCTACCCATAGAGTTCCATTCGGATTCTCTAGTGGTGCATCTTTCAGGTCAATCCTTCCTTTCGTCTCTTCCTCAGTACGGAAGAAACAATCATGCCGTTCTTCAACACTTTCCTCATCAGGAAGGGGCAACAGAGTGGCTGGATTCAGGGTATTACATCGTTTGATGTGTATGTGACTAGACAACAGCGTCAGCTCGTATCCAGTTAGACGTGCACTCGTAAGATGCTGCGTTTTCGTTCTGTTTAGTAAGGTGTCCACTGCATGTGGCACCATGACAATGAGAATGTTATCCAACATTACTCCAGCAGACTGTCGGATAGAAATTGCTGCTGCTGCTGTCGCTTTGAGACAACTGGGCAATGCTTTAGCTACAGGATCTAACGTAGCCAAAAAATAGGCACATGGCCGCTGTTTGTCTCCAAATTGCTGTGTTAGAACTGACAATGCACAACCTTCTCTCTCATGAACATAGAGCGTAAAAGGCTTAGTGTAATCGGGGGTACCCAATACAGGAGCAGAACACAGAGCGGTACGTAAATCAGTGAAACTCTTTTGGCACTCATCAGTCCATGGAAGGGGCTGAGGCGTATCTTTTAAAGTGAGTGCCAACAAAGGTTTGGCTATCAGAGAGAAGTTAGGGATCCACTGTCTACAATAAGAAGTAATACCCAGAAAGGCACGTACCTCCCTTTGTGTGGATGGCACAGACATTCGCGTAATCGCTTGAATTCGTTCTGGCGTTAGTCGCCGTCCCTCCTTTGATAGGAGATGACCCAAATAGGTAAACTCTCGACAGACATATTGTAATTTGGAGGGTGAAACCTCATGATTCAGATTAAACAAATGGCGTAATAATGCAACAGTGACATTTTTACAAATCTCTTCTGAGTCAGCGGCTACTAACAAGTCATCCATATACTGGATGAGAGCAGCACCAGACGGCAAATGAAAAGTATCAAGATGATATTTTAAAGCTTGACTGTAAATAGAGGGACTTTCACAATAGCCTTGAGGTGCGCGCTTAAACCGGAAGCTTCGGCCTCCAAGAGAAACCAAAAATATCCCTACTCTCTTCTGCAATGGGGATACTAAAGAAGGCATTCTTCAGATCGATAACAGAGAACCAAGTCGCTGTGGAAGGTATCATTGTCAACAGAGCAGTGATATCTGGAACAACAGGAAATTGTGGGACAACAATTTTGTTTACCTCCCGCAGATCAATTACGAAACGATATACAGGTGGTTGAGAAGGATCAGTGCGTTTGAGAACAGGAAGAATAGGACTATTGCATGTGTTACCTCTTGTTTCTTCAACCACACCCTTCTGGATCAAATCATGAATAATTTCCAAAAGCGCTTTTTCACCTTCAGTGAAAATTTTATACTGCGGGATACGCGGTAATTCAACATTGGGTTTGAGAGTGACAACATAAGGTGGAATTTCAAGACAACCCACATCGTTTGGACCCGTGGCCCAAAGTGTTGCTGGAAGAGAAAGTAATTCAGGTGGAAACTGATCTTTGGACAAATACATTGGAGAGATCAATTTCTGTCCCAAAGTAAGATGTACACCAGAAGGAGAACAATATATCGTAGCATGCATTCTTTTCAATAGGTCTAAACCCAACAGATTCTCTCCGCAACCATTCGTTAACAGAAGTGGAGCTTCCAAGTCATAAGGGCCAACTGAAATAGGCAAAGGGCAAGAAACTGGGTTGCAAACAGGGGCGCCAGAGAAACCTACAGAAACATTCGTTAAGCCAGACAAAGGTGCCCCAAGGAGTTTTGAATGAATGATAGAACTTCTCATCGCCCCAGTATCTAAAAGAAATGGCTCTGAAACACCCATCGTAGTGACGTTAACATAAGGTCCATTCTGATCTACTCGAATCGACACAACTCCCTTACTTTGTCCATGGCTGTCCTAGTTGGCATGAAGACTCTCATTTCCGTTTTCAACATAATAATCTTCATTATAATATTGCGTAGACCTAACATTTTGCTGATCAAAACAGTTCACAGAATTGGGAGAGGGAAGGGTACGCTGTTCTTGAATCAACACACCTCGACCTCTACCTCTGTTTGCTGACTGGAGGCCAGCACGACCTTGTGGAGCAGATAACGCTCCATTGCGTTGCAATAAAACCGGACAACTATTCTTAAAATGACCTTCCTCTCTACAATAGGCACATTGATTAGGACCTAACAAAGGTCGCGGAATGTATGGCTCAGGTTTTTGATACAATCTCTGAAACTGTGGAGGCTGTTGAAGCTGAGGCTGAACATAGCGAGGAGGATAGGCTTGTTGCAAGAGAACCTTCGTTTTTAATTCTTTCGTCTTTTTCTCTTGCTTTTCCTTCTCTTCTTTATCTCTGTTTTCGTAATATTGTGCAGTAGCCAATATCTGGGCAGAAGAAGAAACAGCCCATGAACTTTCAGAATCTTTTAATTTGTGTGACAGCTCGGGAAGCAAATTGAATACGAATTTGTCCACAAATAATCGCTGTCCACCTTCTGTAGCCATATCTTGACCACTGTGATCAATAAAGGTCTCTTAGAAACGAGTGAAGAAATCAGAAACACTTTCATCTTTCTTTTGCTTGCATGCTGCTAATTTATCCCAATTAACTCTCAATGCAGGCATCATAGTTTTCATTAATGTAATAATCCTACCAGGGAGTTCCGAAATCAAAGCTTCAGGTTTTGCACCACCCACTTGATCTCTATCTATAGTAGTTATAACATCCGAAGTAGCACCTAGTTCCTGCGCGTGATCCTCTCTACGAATCTTAGCCCATATTGTCTGTGGGACTACATTTCCCATTAACATGTCGATATCAGCTAAATTCATGATGCAAGCAATCTGGTAGAGTCTGCTTAAGAGCCAAGACTTCATACCGTTTCCATGGAACATGTACCCATATACGCTGAAAATGAGCAGGAATAGCTGCATTAGCACCTGCTGCTGCAACCTCTTCCTTCCATACTGGAGGAACCTCTCTCATGGGATAGTTTTTCGACGTCAATTTAACCGTCGGATCAGAATCAAGAAGAATCTGAGAGAACAACAAGGATCTATAAGAAATAAGTGTCCTTATAGCTCTCTCAACTTTAGAACCCTCAATAAGTCCTTTATCAAAATCAGCCTGAACATCTAACAGGTCTTGTGGGATCGGACTCGAACTCACATCTTCCCATTCTTTAATGAGAGTGTCGCACATTACATTAAAAACATATCTTTGCGTAGGCGCATTCCATTGCGAGAAGGTAGGCATAATATCAAGCACACTGTATTGTGGACCCTTCTTGATCCATTTTTGTGCGAGAGAGTCCAACTTCTCTCGTTCTTCAAAATCTGGGAACTGACTACGAGACTGTCTTCGAGCAAAAGCCGGAGACACACTTAAAGCTCCAAAGAAAGGAGATAGAATTAGGCCTGGGCGAAGCACTACGCTACGCTCGCGTAGTTTGCGAAGTTCGCGCTACTTCGCACTACGCGAACTGCACGTAGCACAGTGCGAACACGCGTAGCGTAGTGTTGCGTAGTGCTGCGGTCATTTTTTGCTTGCTCGCGGTCCTCAACGTCAAGTTGGCGACCGCGAGCAAGCAAAATGACATCCCGGCGAGACTTTTTCCTTGTTCGCGATCAGCAACATCAAGTTGGCGATCGCGAGCATGGAAAATAAACCTCCCGGCGAGATTCCCAACGCGAGGAGGTCAGGTTTCTCATTGCGAGGAGTCGCGTATGCTCGCGACCGCTCGCGATGAGAAACTACCAGTTCGCGTTGAGAAAGCTGCCGCTCGAGTAAAAATCTACTCGAGCAGCAGAAAACTGCAGCTCGCACTGTGCAAGATGTCATTTTCAATGATTGCACAGTGCCGGTTGCTTGTCCGCACTGTGCAATCATTGAAAACAACATCTTGCACAGTGCGAACATGTTACTACGCAGTTCGCGAAGTGCTACGCGTAGCTCGCGTAGTGCGAACTTCACTTTGCGTAGCTTCGCGAAGTGCTACTTCGCGAACTACGCCCACCCTTAGATAGAATACCAGTAACAGTGTCTGTGAGACGCTTACGCACAGACGGAGAATTACACATAAGAATTGGAGATAAAGTATTAGGAGAACTGACAGGAGAAGAATCGATAATTGCAGGAGGAGCAGAAGGCAAAGGAGATCTAAGATCAGGAGATGAGGGCAAAGAAGTAGAAGTTAATGGTAAAACCGGCAAGGGCAGTAATACTGAAGGAGATAAATGCGGAAGAGCCAGAACAGGCGGAAGTACCGCTGGCGGCTGGGCAGGCTGTAAAGGCTGAGGTGCATTGGCACTTTGTACATAGGGCGGAGGCAACCTCAATAAATGGGACATTAGGGGATCTTCTTCTATATCTTTCTTTTTATCAGAAGGAGAAACAGGCAACACCGGATAGCATTTATCGATTGCCATGCGATGCTGTCTCTCTGAAATTTCAGTTACTTTATCAATTTCATCATCTTTGAACTGTTGGGCAGCCTGTATAATCGTCATACCCTGTGTTTTTCTATCTCGTTTTGCTTGTTTAATTTCTTTCTGTTTGGCTTCCTTTCGCCAAAGGCGGAAAGAGTCAAACATTGCCGGCCGGGCTTTTCTTTTAAATAAAACTGCTTCCAAATTATCTAACACATCAGAATCAAAGCTACCATTTTAGAACACCATCTTTCTTTGTGTATCGGGTCCATGTCTCGTTAAAGGCAATGGGGCCAATACCATGTTTTGAATAGAGCTCATATGTAGGAGTTCCAACCGAAGGAATCGGACAAGAGTCCTCAAGTCGGGAATCCCTATTACAACCAAAGCAACCAAATTTTCCAAACTTAGTCAGACCAGGCATCTCGCGATATTTCCTGTCTGTTCACAAACTTCAAGGGAGTAAAACCCAGTTTACGCAGCACAAATGCACTTACCCTCGGTTTTGGCTATTGCAACAGTCAAAGACTAAGGACTACAAATACTAAGAAAACAAAGGACAAAAATTGTGGGCGCGACCCACGAAGATACTTAACTAAGGACGTCTTCCCACACCAACAGAGGCCCGTCTATCGTCTCGCCTTACCATACATCATCAAAGGAAGGGCCAAAGCAGGGCGGCAGTCAGGGCAGCGGTTGTCAGTAGCCGTCAGGAAGGAGTAACCGCGCTGCAAAAGACCTTCGGACCACTTTCGACATACAGGGGTCGCTTAATGTGGCTCGCGAACCCTCCGGAATTTTCTTGCGGGGTTCCTCACGACCTTCAGGCAGAACCGGTACCACTGAAGCCGCCCCACGTTGGGCGCCAATTGAAGAACCAGAACTCTTTGGGTCTGGCGGCGCAGGGTACGCCCAAGTCTCCGGAGTTCTCCTGCTCAGCTACACAGAGACACGGGACACTCTGTCGGCATTAGAAGATCAGATTTATTTAGCTGCAGCTAGTACAGTTATCCTAGAAGTACACAAAGTAGGTTCTCAGGAGACTGCCACTTCACTCTGTGGCGCACAGGGTTTTATACTATACAAGGTTCAGAAACATTTACCAAAAGCACTCCCAGAATACACAAGAAGGAACCAATAAGGAGAGTTGGAAAACAGGATAGAACCAATAGGAGAGATTGGAAAACAGAAGTGTCAGATGACCCAAAGAAACCTCTCCTCCAACCATGTTTGTCACCCCTCCCTCAAGCTAATTCATTAACAGATTCATAACTAACTTGCAGGTGGCGAGATACGTTTGTGTGTGTTGGAGGACAGTTGTGAAACGAGAGAATGCTAGCAGAAGGCAGTGAAGGCCAGGGGACAAGATAAAGTCAGAAAAGAATGGTGTGAATCAATAGATAGTTGAGACAGGGATTAGGAAAGCCAGACAGGGATTAGTGTACTCGGCCAGTCCTAACACCAGCTTTGTAAATAGAGGCAGAAAGCGTATTTCGACACCAGGTTGCAGAAAAAGCAGAATAGACTTTGCTCGCCGTGCTGCCTGAGTGATGGCAACATAAAATGGCGGCGGAGCACAAAATGGCGGGTCGATTCGATCGCGATCAGAAATCAAAGTTCCTCAGTACTTTCCCATTGCTGGAGTCTGGCCCATATGTGCCCAGTCCAGTCAGTGGGTGAATAGTGCAAAACAGACTTACCTGGATTTTGGGCCAACAGGTCGTTTTCTTCAGGGTCAAGATGCTAAGGTGAATGTGGAACCTGGAGGAAGGGATCCACATGGGAGACTGAAGAGAAGAAACGAATTTGGGTGAGTATGCAACCCAATTCCTTCGATTCCACCGACTCGAAGCAGGTAGTCTTCCCACCACAGTCAGCTCGTTGGAAAGCCAACTCGTAATTCGGACTGCGGTGAACTTCTCTGTACTACCCTCTGACAGCTGCTTTCACCCTACCACCATCGAGGCGGTCTGCGAATGGCTGTCGGTGGTTTCATTCAGCAAACCACCAACATCGTAATATGGTGGGCGGACCGCCAACTGTGAGGTGGGGGTTCTGATGCGACGGTGGTACCAAGGCCACCAAAGTCATAGTCAGTCCCTTAGGGATAGATTTATATATAGATGGATGGCCCGCAGTTCTGCCATGGGTATGAAGTAAATTACTCTGTCGCCATGATGGAGGGACGGTGATTTATAAACAATTGTCAGGGACCGCCGTCACAGAGTTTCATGTCAATGTATTCCGCTGTTTGGTGCAAGGCTGTGTAAGCATGGCAAAACCTGGCATCAAACAGTTTTATTTTTTTATTTAAAAAAATATCATCCTGAAATAGAATTTTCTTTTTGAAAAGAAAAAAAGTAATGCTCCCCTTACCATAAAAGTAATCTCCCATGGCAGAAGGAGCATTGTTTGGTTTAAACTGTCCCTTAATGCTAGGGGTTTCCAGGTAGTGATGGGCAGTAAAAAATAGCTACATGTCCACCCATCCTTATTGGGTGGAAAGACATGTAGCCATTTCTCCGATGGCCTTCACGTGTCTGACAGCTCACGTGGCCAGAGCAACCCCACTCAAAAACACAGGCTCACCAATCGAGCCACTTCACAGCGGCTCCTGGCGTCCTCCAGATACACAGCAGGCCACGCGTCAATGCAGCATCCTGTCCAGCGTGATCCTGAGATGCACATCTGCTTATTGTGACACCCCCACAACTCTAGGGTGGGTGGTAAACTTCACTACATGGCAGTTGGCTGAGTTTGCTGAACTCCATGCTCCAAGCTCAGCGTGGAGTGACAAAACTCCACAAACTCCACCAGTGGAGTGAAGTTTACTGCCCACCCATAGTAGGTATACTCCGTCACCATTGCAATAGAGTGTACATACTGCCAACATTTAAATCAGACCCTTTATTACTTATGCAAATTCCATTAGTCTGAGTCCAGTATTCCTTGTTGCAGTCATTACTTTAGGCTCCATAGATAGGCAAACAATTCTCTGTCAATTTCTGTCAATTTCTTCACATCACTTAAGTTAGACCCTTCCAGGCAAGTGAATCGGGAGCAGTGGGCTAGAGGGCATCCTGTCTGCTACCCAAGTCCTACCCATCCCAATTGGCCAGTTAAATCCTAACTTGGCAGCTGTGGTAGGGGATTGAAGACTAGAACAAGGAGTATTGGGGTCAGACCAATGGAATGACAGTAAATAATCTAATCATTACTGAGGCCCCACCCCACCCCCCGCCCAAGTGGCTGCACTACATATCTCTTTCAAAGACCCTGCCTGGGCCTCTGCCCAAGAAGCCAACATCTCTGGAGCAGATCTCACCTCACCCAACTGGACAGGGAAAAGTATGAATCTTGTCAGCCCATAAAAAACAGAATCTTCCCCAATGACTGACGGTTGGGATAGAGGACCTACAGAATTTCTTTGCAGGACCACAAATTAACAAAAAAGTTATTAATTAATGAGAAAAATTCACTCTATCTACACAGATCACAACAGCTCTTCTAACATTCAAAGAATGCAGCTTAATCTCTCTAGGAGAAAGGGCACCAGGACAAAATTCAGATAAAGCCACTTCTTGTTTTAGATGCAAAGCCTTGGGAACAAATAATGGTTCTAGATGTAAAGTTAGTCAATCAGGAAATATATGGTTGAAGGAAGACTAGAAGAAAAAGATGCCAACTCCCCTAATTTTCTGGCTGTAATGATGGCATTCAAAAATAAAAGCTTACGAGTCAGAAAGAAGCATATGGTTCACAACTTTTGGAGACCTCCTTTGTTCCCTTAATACTTTAATGGAGGTTGACTCAATACAAGAGTGGCTACAGAGAGTCCAAAGTTAAAGCCTTCCTGAATGAGAGATCAGATGTGCATAATATGCCAGATAGAGGATCAACATCTTTATACACCGTCGTCTAAAGGACGCGCAATACTGAGAGTAGGATTTCAGTGTGGACTGACTTCTAAAACCCTGTACAACAATGGCTAATTCCCTGGATATTGCCTTTCTCTGCAAGCTCAACTGCTCAAACTCTAGGTTCTAGAGGTGATCCGGAGAATCCTGCCGGAGGGACGGACAGCCCTGGGGAGAAGGATCGATCACAACCTCACATTCTTCCATCGAAGGAGAGGAAACCAAGTGGAGCGGGGCCTTGAAGGAACAATCACTAATACTCTGACTTTATCTCTTGATGCGAATCAAGCCTTTCGCCATCAGAGGGAGTGTGAAAAGGCTCCCAGGAGGCCCTCTGGCTAGGGAGAGGAAAAAGAACCCGGGAATGGAGTCCCCACTTGCGTATTGATATAGCACTACCTTGTCACACTGTCTATCCTAGCAAGAACTGCTTCACTCATCAAGAGAGCAGCAAACTCAGACCAAGCCAGATGAATTGCAATCCGTGCATTCCGATTCAATGAGTGTCTTTTTTCATGCTTTGTCCAAGGACCCTGCAAGATGTTTCCTTCCAAGGTTGGTCCCCAATCCCTAAAACTGGCGTCCGTTGTAATCATGATCTGGGGAACTCTGAAGAAGGAATCGGTGCTGAACATCGAGCCATCAACCAAGGTTGTTCCTGATACTTTGCGATCAAGGAATTGTCATCTTGAAATTCTGAGAGCTTAAAAATTTTGGTTCCATATTGTTAGAAGTTAGAACTAGACCCTGATGACATTTCTAATGCTCCGGCGTAATCTTGCTTAATTTTGGTAATTTTGCACTACGCTTATTACACAAAATTCCCATCAAGTAGTGCAATTATGCACCATTCACGGAAAAAATGTAGAGCGTGTGCACAGGAACAATGCAAATGACCAACATGTAAGTGGCGGCTGTTATTTATTTTATTTGTGGATTTTGTGCTATTTGTTTTTGTGTCAAATGTGGCCCTTTGCCCAAAATAGACACGAGGACACATTTCACGATAAAATATTGTGCCAAAATGCAGGTTTGCATTTCATAACATTTTGCATAATTTTGCATAATTTTCATGACATTTTTAAGAATTATGCAAATTGCACAATTTTCACGCACCGTAGCTAGAACCAAATCTCATCACTTCCGCAGATGAAACTTGTATGTTCCAGGACCTGTATTCAGGTTAAAAAAAAGGACCTGGGCTATGCTGGAGTACTCTGTATACACATGAATATTAACTGGGTGTTGTTTCCCATTTATAATGGCCATATATATTAAGAAACAAATGAAAATAAGCTTCCATGGGCATATATCTGATTAAGAAACAAATGTTTCAAAATTAACAGTTTCAATGGAAATTTCCAAGCTGCAATAGTGATTATAGACTTTAGGATTCGGTTAGCTCACATCTGCCCTGAAGAAGTCCCAAATCTTATGAGGATGAAACGTGTTGGCAGAATGTAATTTGTACATGATTAAAGAAATAGGTATTAAGGAGATCTACACTAAAAGTAAGGACTGAAACTCCTGGGAGATGTTTGACAAGTGTGAAACCCCAACCTGATTATGATCTCTCATGACTGTCACACTTGCAGGGTTTCTTTCTTGAAGAGGCAAGTGATGTCTTTGCACAGCAAATAGTCCTTCGAGTCACTCAGTTATCATGGGTTCACTCCAAGATTGACAGAGCTACGCTTCTGTTTCACGAGAGCTTCCATTCTTAGCTTTGGGATCTCCTGATCCTTCTGCGTCTAACTCCCTTTCACTCCTTTCTACCTCTGTTGCTCCCTCATAACTGAAGTGAGAATTCTAGACACTGTCCGAGTTGGCTCTAGTCTGTGCCTTCTGTATCAGTTTGTCAAGGTCTTCTCACATCCTTTCTCACAAGATCAACATAGCACCTGCCCACCAGAGAATATCAGTTGCTTTCATTCTCAGTCCCAATTCCCACTTCCAATTGCTTGTATTGAGAAAAATGGTAGAAATGTGACAAGCCAATGGTATAGATTTTAGCATTACATGCTCCAAATGATTAGGGCAGGCGCTCTGGTCCATTGAAACGGCAATTGTCTTGCCTTATTTTTTCTTGTTTATTGGCTGTTTTGCATTCAAGAATTGTTGAGCATTTTACTGAACAGTGGTATGTTCTTAACACAGTATGCTTTGCCTATTGTCTTTGGTGCAGAGTTTTCACAAGACGAAAAGCCCTGTTTGCTATATTAATCGAAATGGTCTTCATTCGAAAAGATCCACTGCCTATTTTATTTAGCACTGTTTCTCTACAGAAACAGAGGAAAGAGGTGAGGCAGTGGCGTAGCTTTGTCAGTGAGATTCGGGAAGTGTGAATTGCAAATTTCCAGGCTAAAAAAGTGTATGCTGAAGGTTGAAGGGATGTGATGGCCAAGCCTTGGGCTACACTGCTCTCACGAGGAACAGGTTCAATACTGATTTGTATTAGGTGGGACTCTGTCTAAGTTCCTGAGAAAAAAATTAACAAGTTAAATGTTTTTCGTCAAAAAAGGACAAACAGAAAAACAAACAAAGGCAATAGGAGGCCCGACTCAGGGCCCCAAAACATTACTCTCAGTCCAAGAATGCATTTATTTGGGGTTTGTCACACCCCAAACACCACCCATGAAGTTGCACTTTTGAGGTGAGGGTCTGAAATTTCCCCAGCTCCCTGCATCCTACTTGTTAGAAATGGGGGTTTCTAATTGGCAGTGGCTTGCACCCTGTTCAGGACCCTTATTCTAGTCAGGGTAACAGAGTTACATACCCAAGATAACCCCTGATCACCCACTTGGTAGCTAGGCACAAGCAGTCAGGCTTATCTCAGAGGCAATGTGTAAAGCACTTGTATATAAGCACACAATAATACAGTGAGAACACTACAATAGAACATCATACCAGTTTAGAGAAAAAAACAATATTTACTTGAATCAAACAACAAAAATCCAACAGACACAAGCAAAGATACCACTTTTAAAAGGTTCAAAAGAGTTCAGTCCATAGAAAACTATGAATGCGTCACTTTTATCATCTACATGCCACCACTCAGTCACGTCGCCCGACTGTGCAACCTCAACATTATCTCCTACGCCGACGACACCCAGCTGATCATCTCCCTCACCAAGAACCCCCTCACCACCAAAACCAACCTTCACGAAGGAATGAAAGCCGTCGCCGAGTGGATGAAGTTCAGCTGCCTGAAGCTGAACTCAGACAAGACGGAAGTCCTCATCCTCGGCTCCACTCCCTCGGCTTGGGACGACTCCTGGTGGCTGACCGCACTGGGAGCAACACCTACACCCACCGGCCACACACGCAACCTAGGGTTCATCCTCGACTCAACACTCTCCATGACCTAGCAAGTCAACGCCGTCTTGTCCTCCTGCTTCAACACCCCACGCATGCTCCGCAAGATCTACAGGTGGATCCCCACCAAAACAAGAAGAACGGTCACACAGGCCCTTGTCAGCAGCAGGCTAGACTATGACAACGCCCTCTACGCAGGAGCCTCGGCCAAACTCATGAAACGACCACAACCCATACAGAACACCTCCGCACGCTTGTCCCTCGACTTCCCTCGCCGCAGCCACATCACACCCCACCTAAAAGACCTGCACTGGCTTCCCGTCAACTAGAGGATCACCTTCAAGCTCCTCACTCATGCACACAAAGCACTCCACAACACCGAACCGACATACCTCAACAGACGACTCACCTTCTTCACCCTGAACTGCCAGCTCCACTCCGCTGACCTCGCCCTTGCCACGACCCCGCATCCGAAGAGCAAACACCAGCGGCAGATTGTTCTCCCACCTTGCCGCCAAAACCTGGAACACCCTCCCCTTCCTTCTACAGCAGACCCAGGACCTACTCACCTTCAGGAGTCTACTTAAGACCTGGCTATTCGAGCAGTAGCAGCACCCCTCCCCTCAGCGCCTTGAGACCCTCACAGGTGAGTAGTGCGCTTTACAAATGTTTGATTGATTATCACAAGGAACCTGGGATGCGTCAAAATCAAAGACAAAAACAGGCGTAGGGGAGCTGAGGCGCCGGAAAAGCAAAGCGATGCGTCAGTTCTTTACTTTCAAGGGAGGTGATGCTTCAGTTCCTTACTGGAGCGCAGGAAAGGTGATCCATCCGTTCCTTACTGTCAGTGGAAGTGATGCGTTGGTTCCTTATTGCAGCTCAGGGAAGTTGATGCGTTGGTTCCTTACTGTGAGAGGAGGTGATGTGTCGGTTCCTTATTGTGATGGTAGGTGATGCGTCAATTTCCAGACACGTGGCCTCGGTTCCTTACTGCAGGGAAACGTTGATGAAGAAGTTGGTGCACAGGTGCGATGCGTCGAAAATCCAGATTTACTGGGTCGATGTGGCAAAACAGGCGCTACGTCAATTTTCCAGCTTTGAAGCAGTTAATGCGTTGATTTCTTCAGCCGCACAGCAAGGCCTGTGTCAGAGTCCATACAGGTTCCTCGGACATCGGAGAGACGGTGCTTGGGACTCAGGCTGTGGCGATCTTTCAGATGCACAGCAAGTGCTGCATCTATCTTTAGTCCGCACCATGGTGATGCGTTGATGTTTTTCAACCGCACAGTTGCTGTTGCAGAAAAACAGGCTCTGAATCTTGAAGCATGAATTTTCTTCAGTCCTTTACAGCAAAGCCACCTCCAAGGGCCCAGAACTGGCTTTGGCACCACTTAGCAGGTAAGAACTTCCAGCAGAGGAGCTCAGCTGCCTCAGATGGAGTCTTTGATGCCACTGAGACTTCTTAACAGGAGGCAAGCACACACAAGACCTTGGAAAACCTTGGCAAGCAGAATACAGAAAGCAAAGTCCAGTCCTTTCACTGCCTAAGACAGAAGCACCAAGCAGCAGGCCAGCACAACACAGCAACAAGCAGAGTGGCGTTCTCTTTCTCCACCTTCTCCAGCTCGTCTTCTTGGCATAATCTCCTCTTAGTCCAGAAGTGTTCTGAAGTTACGTTGTCTCAGCTCTGATACATATACTAGTTTCCGCCTTTGAAGCAGGCAAACTTCAAAGGAAAGTCTTTGTAGTGCACAAGACCTCGCATTTCCCTGCCCTGGCTCCAGACACACTGCAAGGGGGTGGAGACAGCTTTGTGTCAGGACAGGCACAGCCCTATTCAGGTGTCCTTGACAACTCCTCCCACCACTCTAGCTCAGGAGTACCCATCAACCTGGTGGTGGGCCATCAGGATATGCAGGACATACCTCAGCTCCCTTTGTGTGACTGTCTAGAGTGAATGTAGAAACAGCCCAACTGTCAGTCTAAACCAGGCATAGATTCCACAGGCAGGCAGAGGCACAGAATGGTACATTAAGAAAATGACCACTTTCCAAAAGTGGCATTTTCAGACATGTAGTCTAAAAAACAACTTCACTAAAAGATGTATTTTTAAATTGCGATTTCGGGGACCCCAAACTCCAAATCTCTATCTCTTCCCAATTGGAAGTTTCACTTGTAAGAGGTTACAAGGCAGCTCCAATGATAACCAAAGGGATAGTGAAACATAACATTGGCAATATTTTATGAGCAGGACATGTAAAACTTACCAGTACATGTCCTACCTTTCACATACACTGCACCCTGTTCATGAGGCTTCATTGAGCCTAGCTTAGGGGCACCTTACATGTAGTAAAAGGAAAGTTTTGGGCCTGGCAAGTGGGTGCACTTGCCAGGTCGACATGACAGTTCACAACTGTCCACACAGACACTGCAGTGGCAGGACTGAGACATATTTGCAGGGCTACTAATGTGGGTGACACAATCAGTGCTGCAGGCCCACTAGTAGCATTAGATTTACAGCCCCTGGGCAAACACAGTGCACTTTAATAGGGAGTTGCCAGTAATCAAATATGCCAATCACAGATAACCAATTACAGATACAATTTGACACAGGGAGCACTTGCACCTTAGCACTGGTCAGCTGTGATAAAGTGCCTAGAGTTCAAAACCAGCAAAAGCGAAATGTGGCACACAGTCAAAAACAGGAGGTCAGAAGCAAAAAGACAGTGGCATAACATGCCAAAGATGTCAATTCTAAAACTACTCATCTGTTGAGTACCTTGGTAGGTGCTCTAGGCTGCTGGCCATGGACCTGGGCTGTGTGTCATTTCATTTGGCTAGTCCCATCAAGTTCCTTAATCACTCTCTTTGACAACTGCCTCTTATGACGTGATGGGGTCTAGCAAGAGAACTATTATGAGCATGGAAATGTGTCTTGTAACTGTTACCACCTGTCACCTGTGTTTCTTGACTTGGCTACAACATGCCATGGGGGGCAAACAGTGTCCTAAACTTGCTTCCCAGTGGCAGGTCTTTCACTAGAATCTTGGCACCCATCTTCAGCTGATGCACCCTGACTCTTCATGCCTGGCTGGAGTTTGTGTTGTTTCTCACCCGTTATCTTTGAGCTTGTTGGCTATCCAGCTCGGTGGGGGTCTAGTGGGGACTTACTGTTATTATACTGTTATTATATGCCTAATGGGTCTCCCAAACAGGAGGTTCACTGGAGCACAGTTGAGGGTACAGAGAATGATCATCTGGTGAGCTATCTGGAAGTGTTAGATTGACCATTCAGTACTGGCTTGTTGCTCATTCCTTATTGTTAACATCATATCTAGGGTGTCCACACACTTTTCAACTTCCCTGCTGGCTTGTGTCCATCTTGGGGTGATCGTCCAGTGTTCTATGCCTAGATCAGACATGAATTTTGTTTAATTCAGGCCCTCTAAAGGGAGCCAACTGTCCATCTTTGCGGTTTTAGGGACCCCATATCCTGCAAAGATGTTGTCTAATTTCGGCTGTCAGTGGTTAATAGAGTGGTCAATAGCCATTGTGTTCACAATTTCCACTAGTGGTCACTGATCTAAGCATCAGTCACCACTAGCAGCTGTTTCCCTTACTATAGTGCACAGAAGTCCACGCTGAGCCTCAGCCAGAGAACAGCCCTGACCTCTTCCGTGATGACTGCTGCCCGTGAGTCTGGACTGCCAGTGATTTGGCACAATATACAATATTGATACACCTGATTGCTGATATTGGCTACCACAGTTTCTTCCGCAGGTGGACGTTTGTGTTGATGACACCCTAGTGGACCTGATATGCAAGTTGGGCTACTTGACCCCTCAGAGACCAGGGTATTATGACCTTTGGTCCCGTTAATAACAGGCCTTCTAGTGGTCAAACTCTTGCACCTTCCATAGAGTGACCAGCGCCTGCTAGCTCTTGGAGTCCAAAGGTTTTGTGTATGACATGACCGGTATAGATGCATTAGACGCTGATGCTTCTAGGGCAGTCTGGAGGCAAATGCTACCTGCTGAGGCTTCCACCAGCTCCTGCTCAGACATCAGTTTCAGGCATATCATCCACACTGCTAGAATGATGTGGTTCTCTACATCATCTTGTGGAGGAAACTGATGACTTTCAGGTGACACGGAAAGAAGTCATCCATGTCATTGCATCAGGGCCAGTAGGAAGCAGTGATTTGTACTTCAGTAGTTGGAAAATCCACCTCTACCTGAGGTCATGACTGGAGAGGGGTCTCCACAAACAAGCATATCAATGGCTTGTAGTCTGAATAGGGTTTCTTTCTGAACACCTTGTGCTAATTTCACTATGTAAATTGGCGCAAAAGCCAAAAATGTATCCAAAATGTGTCTTTACTTCAACAAAAGCCGAAAGCTGGCTTAAGCTGGCCATTTAAACCATATAAACAGTAGCAGCTTCTGACTGGTTTTCTCTGGTTTTACTGACTTCATTTAGTTAAGAACTTTCAAACTTGTAGCAACAAAGAAAGAACTCACAGAGAAAGACTATGGTGCCTTTCAAGTCTTGCTTGGAACAGACAAAGTTGAAAATGTGAAGGTAACTGCAATGATACTGGCACTCGTTATGAAGATAAAACCAGGATGCGATTGAAAATGTACAGTGTTGAAATGAAATATGAAACTATAGCAGAGGTAGAGCAGCTCTAGCCGCTGAAGTGCTTCATGAACTGATACCGAAGGTGTCTGAGACTGTTAGTCTCACACATTTTAGCATATGGGTCGGCCGAGGTGAAGACTTATACACAGCAAGTTTGACAATGTGTAACTGCATTACATTACAAAATGCTTGACGCTTTCTGATCGGTCGAGTTACTTCGAAACAATCAAAGGGAAGTAGAGCTTGTTTCAACATAATGTTCACAATGACAGTCTGAAGAACTGGATAGGATCACAGGTCTCACTTGAAGAGGATGAAGTGTGTGCAAACATAATGTACAGTGTGCATTTAGCTTATAAAAATGGTTCACCTCCGAGAGTGAATGCAATACCTCGGCGCATTCATATTCTGTCTGGCAGGATGCATTTACTTTCATGTTGGCTTTTATTTCTTTAGCAGGAAAAAATAAAAATGGTGTACTTGATATTCCACCCAACAGGTTTGAAAAGAAAGAAACAAAAAAAGGAAGGCATGAATACAAAAATAATTTTTATCTGATGCAGGACGGGTTGTTTGGAGAGAAAGCATCTAAGCAGCAGAGGTAAATATATCTCCTTCTAAGTTTAACGTCTGAGCTTGTTGAAGTTATCACAGCATGCATTTATCATGTCTGCTTTTGGCAATGAAGCACGTCCAAAACCATTCAGCTGTAGAGGATAAAATGTAATACTACAACATTTTATTATTTTGTTACAAACATAGAAAACTGGTAGCTTATGTACAACAGGATCGGTCTGTTGGAATTAAGCAGGAACCTTTTCTTTAAAGTGTGTGCTAAGAAAGAATGAAAAAAAGCTTATGTTGTGAGGAGTTTACAAGCAATGCTGGGCTTCAAAGGATTGCAAGTGCTGAGTATTGTGATAGCATTATCATAAAGTAGTGAGTGTCCCAGCGGATTACTTCATAAAGATGCCAACATACTTCGGAAATAACAAAAAATGTGCTTCATTTGAGTTCCTAATTCTGATATATTCTGAAACATGTACACAGTTCATTTAAATGTTGTTGTGTGCTAGAAAAAACGTTTTCCATACCCCAGTATCCAGCAAGATTGTAATGTAAATTCTCTCACTGTGAAGTCAGAGAATGAAAAGTAAACAAGTGCCCTCCGTAGACAGCGCCTGGGATTTGCCCTCAGTCTTTGAATGCACAGAAAATGTGATGAGATAAGATCAAGATTTACAGGCCCGTCTACAGAAAAGAGGCACTCGGAAGGATACTGTAAATGAGGTTAGGGCAAGGGAAGGCACAAACTCAAGCTGGGCAGCCTAAAACAAACAAAGCCAGCAAATGGAAAGCAAGAAAACGTGAGTTACAAACCACAAAGCCAGTGACGAGTGTAAGACAACATACCATTGCCCTCCTTTCATCCCTCAGCGTGGTGTCACGTTGGCGGTGTCACTGTGGAGGTGCTCACGTTGGCAGGATTGTGCTAAATGTGCACCATATTGCAGTATGTAGTAACAAGGTCCACGCAGGGAGGATGAAACTCGGGAAGCTTTATTGTAGATATTTACAAGTGGATAAGATCTTGTCAAGCAGCCCCCCCTGGAAGAGCCTGCCTGCTGCTCAGCCCATGCTCAACCGTCACTTCACCTCACAGGCACTCACCATTCCGAGGTGCATCATCACTCCAACTTTCTATTGAGCACAGAGCGCAATCACTGGCTGAGTAGGAGGTGTAAATCACATAACAATAACAAGGGCAGAATACTACATATCCCCTTTCCTTACACAAGAGAAGCACAAGTCCCATATTTGAATAATTTGTAATGAGAGTGAACCAAGGAAGAAATAACTAGGAAGAACAAGGATGGAACAGAATAAATGTCAGAGCAAAGAGAACAAGCAAGGCAGAGCGAAGAGACAGGTGGAGGAAGACGAGGAGGAAGCACAGAGCAAGCATACACAAATGGGAAAGACTCAAATTTACCAACAACAAATACAATAAGGATGCAAAGAAGTGACCGAACAGGAGAGAGCACAGAGATAGGTGAAAGAAAACGTGGACGAAGCGAAGAGTAAAAATACACGAATAGAAATGATTCATACTCTCCAACAAAGAGTTAGAATGGAGAAGAAAACGGTGATAATGCGAAATAAACAACTAGTGAACAGAAAGACATAGACGCATCAAAGACTACCCCCAAACATACCCACTGGCCAGGCACGCAAGCAATGAAGGAAGGACAAGTCACGACACGACCTACACACCAGGCTGACACCCAGACACCCGAAGGAGAGAGGGAAAGACGTCCTCTTGAACAAGAAAGAAAGAGAAAAACCTTATAAAAGAGGAAAGACTAGAGGCAGAGGTAGAATAACAAAAAAGTGTATGGTTCCGGTACCAAGGATGAGAAAAGATAGAGCATCTCAAGGAGACTGAACAAGTCTGAAAACAGAGGAGAAGAATAAAAATACAAATAAGTATAATTCATCTTCCCCACCGTCATAATGATAATCAGATGAGAATGAGAATAAAGTTGTTTGTACAACAATGTAAAATGATGTGAGTATTTGTACTCCGCCATTCTGCAAGAACTGGAGTCATTAGAACAGTATCAGCACTGGCAGGATTGAGACATAGTGATTGGAGCAGGATTGGAAACGCGGTGGCAGCGCCTTCACTCCGATTCTAAGCGCCATCTGGTAGGTTTCCTTCTGTGTCTTTACTGCTCTTCCCTTGTCTCTGGAGCAGTTTACAAGTTACAGAGCAGCGCACATGTGCCCAGCGGAGCCTGGCAAGAGGGGAGATGAGTGCCAACAGGGATCCTGGCAGAGGACTCTTAAGAGCATGCATCTCCCTCTCAAGGGCGGTGGTTACACAGCAGAGCTGTGCTATGATCACACGGCTCTTGGGGCTCTGCAAGGGATGGGCAGACTGCTTGTCTATTAGTGGAGTTCCATAGTGTCTGAGTTTGCAGCCTGGTAAAGTTACAAAGTTTGTAGATTGTCTACAATTCTAGAACCACAGGCAAAAGTTTCTTGCAGAAAAAGGTTTAGCAGGAGAATTTTCGGCAAGACTTTTTTTGCATATACCAGAAATAAACATGTTAGTAGGGAACATTCACCTGGTAAATGTAGTTAAAAGATGTTTTTCTAGTTCTAAATCTTTTTTGACACAAACAAGGTTTTACAAAGGGCCTTATTTAGATCGTGGCGGACGGGTTACCAATCACAACAGTGACGGATATCCCATCCCCCAAAATATAAATCCCATTCCTGTCCGCCAACATCTAGTTCAGGGCCATAGTTCAGTAGCGGCTCCTGGAGGGAGTGCCGCGGGATGGTGGGGCGGGGGAGGGGCAGTGTAGGGGGTAACCCGTCCACCAAGAACTAGATCAGGCCCATAGTTCAGTAGCGGCTCCTGGAGGGAGTGCCGCGGGGTGGTGGGCGAGGCGGGGGAGGGGCAGGGTAGGGGGTAACCCATGCGCCAAGTTCTAGATCCGCGTTACAACAAACAAATGATGGACGGAATGCTGACAATGCAGACATTCTCCCCCAGTCAAGAGATCTGGGTTAAATCCATCGTTCTTTTGCCCACTACGCCACCCCAGTTCAGACATGGCCATATGCAAATCAGTCTTGACCCTGTGCCTCATGGGAACAGTCCAGCCCGAACTGCCAAGCCATGTCTTCCCTGGACCGGAATCAAGCATCCTAGGACCGGTTTCTGGCTATCAGCCGTCATCAGCCAGGATAGCTTGACTCCAGTGGCGTAGTGAGCACGGGTCCCACGTCTGGGAATACCCATCCCACTTAGGGCGAAAAGCGTTACAACAAACAAATGATGGACGTAATGCTGACAATGCAGACATTCTCCCCCAGTCAAGAGATCTGGGTTAAATCCATCGTTCTTTTGCCCACTACGCCACCCCAGTTCAGACATGGCCATATGCAAATCAGTCTTGACCCTGTGCCTCATGGGAACAGTCCAGCCCGAACTGCCAAGCCATGTCTTCCCTGGACCGGAATCAAGCATCCTAGGACCGGTTTCTGGCTATCAGCCGTCATCAGCCAGGATAGCTTGACTCCAGTGGCGTAGTGAGCACGGGTCCCACGTCTGGGAATACCCATCCCACTTAGGGCGAAAAGCGTTACAACAAACAAATGATGGACGGAATGCTGACAATGCAGACATTCTCCCCCAGTCAAGAGATCTGGGTTAAATCCATCGTTCTTTTGCCCACTACGCCACCCCAGTTCAGACATGGCCATATGCAAATCAGTCTTGACCCTGTGCCTCATGGGAACAGTCCAGCCCGAACTGCCAAGCCATGTCTTCCCTGGACCGGAATCAAGCATCCTAGGACCGGTTTCTGGCTATCAGCCGTCATCAGCCAGGATAGCTTGACTCCAGTGGCGTAGTGAGCACGGGTCCCACGTCTGGGAATACCCATCCCACTTAGGGCGAAAAGCGTTACAACAAACAAATGATGGACGGAATGCTGACAATGCAGACATTCTCCCCCAGTCAAGAGATCTGGGTTAAATCCATCGTTCTTTTGCCCACTACGCCACCCCAGTTCAGACATGGCCATATGCAAATCAGTCTTGACCCTGTGCCTCATGGGAACAGTCCAGCCCGAACTGCCAAGCCATGTCTTCCCTGGACCGGAATCAAGCATCCTAGGACCGGTTTCTGGCTATCAGCCGTCATCAGCCAGGATAGCTTGACTCCAGTGGCGTAGTGAGCACGGGTCCCACGTCTGGGAATACCCATCCCACTTAGGGCGAAAAGCGTTACAACAAACAAATGATGGACGGAATGCTGACAATGCAGACATTCTCACCCAGTCAAGAGATCTGGGTTAAATCCATCGTTCTTTTGCCCACTACGCCACCCCAGTTCAGACATGGCCATATGCAAATCAGTCTTGACCCTGTGCCTCATGGGAACAGTCCAGCCCGAACTGCCAAGCCATGTCTTCCCTGGACCGGAATCAAGCATCCTAGGACCGGTTTCTGGCTATCAGCCGTCATCAGCCAGGATAGCTTGACTCCAGTGGCGTAGTGAGCACGGGTCCCACGTCTGGGAATACCCATCCCACTTAGGGCGAAAAGCGTTACAACAAACAAATGATGGACGGAATGCTGACAATGCAGACATTCTCCCCCAGTCAAGAGATCTGGGTTAAATCCATCGTTCTTTTGCCCACTACGCCACCCCAGTTCAGACATGGCCATATGCAAATCAGTCTTGACCCTGTGCCTCATGGGAACAGTCCAGCCCGAACTGCCAAGCCATGTCTTCCCTGGACCGGAATCAAGCATCCTAGGACCGGTTTCTGGCTATCAGCCGTCATCAGCCAGGATAGCTTGACTCCAGTGGCGTAGTGAGCACGGGTCCCACGTCTGGGAATACCCATCCCACTTAGGGCGAAAAGCGTTACAACAAACAAATGATGGACGGAATGCTGACAATGCAGACATTCTCCCCCAGTCAAGAGATCTGGGTTAAATCCATCGTTCTTTTGCCCACTACGCCACCCCAGTTCAGACATGGCCATATGCAAATCAGTCTTGACCCTGTGCCTCATGGGAACAGTCCAGCCCGAACTGCCAAGCCATGTCTTCCCTGGACCGGAATCAAGCATCCTAGGACCGGTTTCTGGCTATCAGCCGTCATCAGCCAGGATAGCTTGACTCCAGTGGCGTAGTGAGCACGGGTCCCACGTCTGGGAATACCCATCCCACTTAGGGCGAAAAGCGTTACAACAAACAAATGATGGACGGAATGCTGACAATGCAGACATTCTCCCCCGTCAAGAGATCTGGGTTAAATCCAACGTTCTTTTGCCCACTACGCCACCCCAGTTCAGACATGGCCATATGCAAATCAGTCTTGACCCTGTGCCTCATGGGAACAGTCCAGCCCGAACTGCCAAGCCATGTCTTCCCTGGACCGGAATCAAGCATCCTAGGACCGGTTTCTGGCTATCAGCCGTCATCAGCCAGAATAGCTTGACTCCAGTGGCGTAGTGAGCACGGGTCCCACGTCTGGGAATACCCATCCCACTTAGGGCGAAAAGCGTTACAACAAACAAATGATGGACGGAATGCTGACAATGCAGACATTCTCCCCCAGTCAAGAGATCTGGGTTAAATCCATCGTTCTTTTGCCCACTACGCCACCCCAGTTCAGACATGGCCATATGCAAATCAGTCTTGACCCTGTGCCTCATGGGAACAGTCCAGCCCGAACTGCCAAGCCATGTCTTCCCTGGACCGGAATCAAGCATCCTAGGACCGGTTTCTGGCTATCAGCCGTCATCAGCCAGGATAGCTTGACTCCAGTGGCGTAGTGAGCACGGGTCCCACGTCTGGGAATACCCATCCCACTTAGGGCGAAAAGCGTTACAACAAACAAATGATGGACGGAATGCTGACAATGCAGACATTCTCCCCCAGTCAAGAGATCTGGGTTAAATCCATCGTTCTTTTGCCCACTACGCCACCCCAGTTCAGACATGGCCATATGCAAATCAGTCTTGACCCTGTGCCTCATGGGAACAGTCCAGCCCGAACTGCCAAGCCATGTCTTCCCTGGACCGGAATCAAGCATCCTAGGACCGGTTTCTGGCTATCAGCCGTCATCAGCCAGGATAGCTTGACTCCAGTGGCGTAGTGACTCCAGTGGCGTAGTGAGCACGGGTCCCACGTCTGGGAATACCCATCCCACTTAGGGCGAAAAGCGTTACACATTGTCAGCATTCCGTCCATCATTTGTTTGTTGTAACGCTTTTCGCCCTAAGTGGGATGGGTATTCCCAGACGTGGGACCCGTGCTCACTACGCCACTGGAGTCAAGCTATCCTGGCTGATGACGGCTGATAGCCAGAAACCGGTCCTAGGATGCTTGATTCCGGTCCAGGGAAGACATGGCTTGGCAGTTCGGACTGGACTGTTCCCATGAGGCACAGGGTCAAGACTGATTTGCATATGGCCATGTCTGAACTGGGGTGGTGTAGTGTGCAAAAGAACGATGGATTTAGCCCAGATCTCTTGACTGGGGGAGAATGTATGCATTGTCAGCATTCCGTCCATCATTTGTTTGTTGTAACGCTTTTCGCCCTAAGTGGGATGGGTATTCCCAGACGTGGGACCCGTGCTCACTACGCCACTGGAGTCAAGCTATCCTGGCTGATGACGGCTGATAGCCAGAAACCGGTCCTAGGATGCTTGATTCCGGTCCAGGGAAGACATGGCTTGGCAGTTCGGACTGGACTGTTCCCATGAGGCACAGGGTCAAGACTGATTTGCATATGGCCATGTCTGAACTGGGGTGGTGTAGTGTGCAAAAGAACGATGGATTTAACCCAGATCTCTTGACTGGGGGAGAATGTATGCATTGTCAGCATTCCGTCCATCATTTGTTTGTTGTAACGCTTTTCGCCCTAAGTGGGATGGGTATTCCCAGACGTGGGACCCGTGCTCACTACGCCACTGGAGTCAAGCTATCCTGGCTGATGACGGCTGATAGCCAGAAACCGGTCCTAGGATGCTTGATTCCGGTCCAGGGAAGACATGGCTTGGCAGTTCGGACTGGACTGTTCCCATGAGGCACAGGGTCAAGACTGATTTGCATATGGCCATGTCTGAACTGGGGTGGTGTAGTGTGCAAAAGAACGATGGATTTAACCCAGATCTCTTGACTGGGGGAGAATGTATGCATTGTCAGCATTCCGTCCATCATTTGTTTGTTGTAACGCTTTTCGCCCTAAGTGGGATGGGTATTCCCAGACGTGGGACCCGTGCTCACTACGCCACTGGAGTCAAGCTATCCTGGCTGATGACGGCTGATAGCCAGAAACCGGTCCTAGGATGCTTGATTCCGGTCCAGGGAAGACATGGCTTGGCAGTTCGGACTGGACTGTTCCCATGAGGCACAGGGTCAAGACTGATTTGCATATGGCCATGTCTGAACTGGGGTGGTGTAGTGTGCAAAAGAACGATGGATTTAACCCAGATCTCTTGACTGGGGGAGAATGTATGCATTGTCAGCATTCCGTCCATCATTTGTTTGTTGTAACGCTTTTCGCCCTAAGTGGGATGGGTATTCCCAGACGTGGGACCCGTGCTCACTACGCCACTGGAGTCAAGCTATCCTGGCTGATGACGGCTGATAGCCAGAAACCGGTCCTAGGATGCTTGATTCCGGTCCAGGGAAGACATGGCTTGGCAGTTCGGACTGGACTGTTCCCATGAGGCACAGGGTCAAGACTGATTTGCATATGGCCATGTCTGAACTGGGGTGGTGTAGTGTGCAAAAGAACGATGGATTTAACCCAGATCTCTTGACTGGGGGAGAATGTATGCATTGTCAGCATTCCGTCCATCATTTGTTTGTTGTAACGCTTTTCGCCCTAAGTGGGATGGGTATTCCCAGACGTGGGACCCGTGCTCACTACGCCACTGGAGTCAAGCTATCCTGGCTGATGACGGCTGATAGCCAGAAACCGGTCCTAGGATGCTTGATTCCGGTCCAGGGAAGACATGGCTTGGCAGTTCGGACTGGACTGTTCCCATGAGGCACAGGGTCAAGACTGATTTGCATATGGCCATGTCTGAACTGGGGTGGTGTAGTGTGCAAAAGAACGATGGATTTTTTCCAGATCTCTTGACTGGGGGAGAATGTATGCATTGTCAGCATTCCGTCCATCATTTGTTTGTTGTAACGCTTTTCGCCCTAAGTGGGATGGGTATTCCCAGACGTGGGACCCGTGCTCACTACGCCACTGGAGTCAAGCTATCCTGGCTGATGACGGCTGATAGCCAGAAACCGGTCCTAGGATGCTTGATTCCGGTCCAGGGAAGACATGGCTTGGCAGTTCGGACTGGACTGTTCCCATGAGGCACAGGGTCAAGACTGATTTGCATATGGCCATGTCTGAACTGGGGTGGTGTAGTGTGCAAAAGAACGATGGATTTAACCCAGATCTCTTGACTGGGGGAGAATGTATGCATTGTCAGCATTCCGTCCATCATTTGTTTGTTGTAACGCTTTTCGCCCTAAGTGGGATGGGTATTCCCAGACGTGGGACCCGTGCTCACTACGCCACTGGAGTCAAGCTATCCTGGCTGATGACGGCTGATAGCCAGAAACCGGTCCTAGGATGCTTGATTCCGGTCCAGGGAAGACATGGCTTGGCAGTTCGGACTGGACTGTTCCCATGAGGCACAGGGTCAAGACTGATTTGCATATGGCCATGTCTGAACTGGGGTGGTGTAGTGTGCAAAAGAACGATGGATTTAACCCAGATCTCTTGACTGGGGGAGAATGTATGCATTGTCAGCATTCCGTCCATCATTTGTTTGTTGTAACGCTTTTCGCCCTAAGTGGGATGGGTATTCCCAGACGTGGGACCCGTGCTCACTACGCCACTGGAGTCAAGCTATCCTGGCTGATGATGGCTGATAGCCAGAAACCGGTCCTAGGATGCTTGATTCCGGTCCAGGGAAGACATGGCTTGGCAGTTCGGACTGGACTGTTCCCATGAGGCACAGGGTCAAGACTGATTTGCATATGGCCATGTTTGAACTGGGGTGGTGTAGTGTGCAAAAGAACGATGGATTTAACCCAGATCTCTTGACTGGGGGAGAATGTATGCATTGTCAGCATTCCGTCCATCATTTGTTTGTTGTAACGCTTTTCGCCCTAAGTGGGATGGGTATTCCCAGGCGTGGGACCCGTGCTCACTACGCCACTGGAGTCAAGCTATCCTGGCTGATGACGGCTGATAGCCAGAAACCGGTCCTAGGATGCTTGATTCCGGTCCACGGAAGACATGGCTTGGCAGTTCGGACTGGACTGTTCCCATGAGGCACAGGGTCAAGACTGATTTGCATATGGCCATGTCTGAACTGGGGTGGTGTAGTGTGCAAAAGAACGATGGATTTAACCCAGATCTCTTGACTGGGGGAGAATGTATGCATTGTCAGCATTCCGTCCATCATTTGTTTGTTGCAACGCTTTTCGCCCTAAGTGGGATGGGTATTCCCAGACGTGGGACCCGTGCTCACTACGCCACTGGAGTCAAGCTATCCTGGCTGATGACGGCTGATAGCCAGAAACCGGTCCTAGGATGCTTGATTCCTGTCCAGGGAAGACATGGCTTGGCAGTTCGGACTGGACTGTTCCCATGAGGCACAGGGTCAAGACTGATTTGCATATGGCCATGTCTGAACTGGGGTGGTGTAGTGTGCAAAAGAACGATGGATTTAACCCAGATCTCTTGACTGGGGGAGAATGTATGCATTGTCAGCATTCCGTCCATCATTTGTTTGTTGTAACGCTTTTCGCCCTAAGTGGGATGGGTATTCCCAGACGTGGGACCCGTGCTCACTACGCCACTGGAGTCAAGCTATCCTGGCTGATGACGGCTGATAGCCAGAAACCGGTCCTAGGATGCTTGATTCCGGTCCAGGGAAGACATGGCTTGGCAGTTCGGACTGGACTGTTCCCATGAGGCACAGGGTCAAGACTGATTTGCATATGGCCATGTCTGAACTGGGGTGGTGTAGTGTGCAAAAGAACGATGGATTTAACCCAGATCTCTTGACTGGGGGAGAATGTATGCATTGTCAGCATTCCGTCCATCATTTGTTTGTTGTAACGCTTTTCGCCCTAAGTGGGATGGGTATTCCCAGACGTGGGACCCGTGCTCACTACGCCACTGGAGTCAAGCTATCCTGGCTGATGACGGCTGATAGCCAGAAACCGGTCCTAGGATGCTTGATTCCGGTCCAGGGAAGACATGGCTTGGCAGTTCGGACTGGACTGTTCCCATGAGGCACAGGGTCAAGACTGATTTGCATATGGCCATGTCTGAACTGGGGTGGTGTAGTGTGCAAAAGAACGATGGATTTAACCCAGATCTCTTGACTGGGGGAGAATGTATGCATTGTCAGCATTCCGTCCATCATTTGTTAGTTGTAACGCTTTTCGCCCTAAGTGGGATGGGTATTCCCAGACGTGGGACCCGTGCTCACTACGCCACTGGAGTCAAGCTATCCTGGCTGATGACGGCTGATAGCCAGAAACCGGTCCTAGGATGCTTGATTCCGGTCCAGGGAAGACATGGCTTGGCAGTTCGGACTGGACTGTTCCCATGAGGCACAGGGTCAAGACTGATTTGCATATGGCCATGTCTGAACTGGGGTGGTGTAGTGTGCAAAAGAACGATGGATTTAACCCAGATCTCTTGACTGGGGGAGAATGTATGCATTGTCAGCATTCCGTCCATCATTTGTTTGTTGTAACGCTTTTCGCCCTAAGTGGGATGGGTATTCCCAGACGTGGGACCCGTGCTCACTACGCCACTGGAGTCAAGCTATCCTGGCTGATGACGGCTGATAGCCAGAAACCGGTCCTAGGATGCTTGATTCCGGTCCAGGGAAGACATGGCTTGGCAGTTCGGACTGGACTGTTCCCATGAGGCACAGGGTCAAGACTGATTTGCATATGGCCATGTCTGAACTGGGGTGGTGTAGTGTGCAAAAGAACGATGGATTTAACCCAGATCTCTTGACTGGGGGAGAATGTATGCATTGTCAGCATTCCGTCCATCATTTGTTTGTTGTAACGCTTTTCGCCCTAAGTGGGATGGGTATTCCCAGACGTGGGACCCGTGCTCACTACGCCACTGGAGTCAAGCTATCCTGGCTGATGACGGCTGATAGCCAGAAACCGGTCCTAGGATGCTTGATTCCGGTCCAGGGAAGACATGGCTTGGCAGTTCGGACTGGACTGTTCCCATGAGGCACAGGGTCAAGACTGATTTGCATATGGCCATGTCTGAACTGGGGTGGTGTAGTGTGCAAAAGAACGATGGATTTAACCCAGATCTCTTGACTGGGGGAGAATGTATGCATTGTCAGCATTCCGTCCATCATTTGTTTGTTGTAACGCTTTTCGCCCTAAGTGGGATGGGTATTCCCAGACGTGGGACCCGTGCTCACTACGCCACTGGAGTCAAGCTATCCTGGCTGATGACGGCTGATAGCCAGAAACCGGTCCTAGGATGCTTGATTCCGGTCCAGGGAAGACATGGCTTGGCAGTTCGGACTGGACTGTTCCCATGAGGCACAGGGTCAAGACTGATTTGCATATGGCCATGTCTGAACTGGGGTGGTGTAGTGTGCAAAAGAACGATGGATTTAACCCAGATCTCTTGACTGGGGGAGAATGTATGCATTGTCAGCATTCCGTCCATCATTTGTTTGTTGTAACGCTTTTCGCCCTAAGTGGGATGGGTATTCCCAGACGTGGGACCCGTGCTCACTACGCCACTGGAGTCAAGCTATCCTGGCTGATGACGGCTGATAGCCAGAAACCGGTCCTAGGATGCTTGATTCCGGTCCACGGAAGACATGGCTTGGCAGTTCGGACTGGACTGTTCCCATGAGGCACAGGGTCAAGACTGATTTGCATATGGCCATGTCTGAACTGGGGTGGTGTAGTGTGCAAAAGAACGATGGATTTAACCCAGATCTCTTGACTGGGGGAGAATGTATGCATTGTCAGCATTCCGTCCATCATTTGTTTGTTGTAACGCTTTTCGCCCTAAGTGGGATGGGTATTCCCAGACGTGGGACCCGTGCTCACTACGCCACTGGAGTCAAGCTATCCTGGCTGATGACGGCTGATAGCCAGAAACCGGTCCTAGGATGCTTGATTCCGGTCCAGGGAAGACATGGCTTGGCAGTTCGGACTGGACTGTTCCCATGAGGCACAGGGTCAAGACTGATTTGCATATGGCCATGTCTGAACTGGGGTGGTGTAGTGTGCAAAAGAACGATGGATTTAACCCAGATCTCTTGACTGGGGGAGAATGTATGCATTGTCAGCATTCCGTCCATCATTTGTTTGTTGCAACGCTTTTCGCCCTAAGTGGGATGGGTATTCCCAGACGTGGGACCCGTGCTCACTACGCCACTGGAGTCAAGCTATCCTGGCTGATGACGGCTGATAGCCAGAAACCGGTCCTAGGATGCTTGATTCCGGTCCAGGGAAGACATGGCTTGGCAGTTCGGACTGGACTGTTCCCATGAGGCACAGGGTCAAGACTGATTTGCATATGGCCATGTCTGAACTGGGGTGGTGTAGTGTGCAAAAGAACGATGGATTTAACCCAGATCTCTTGACTGGGGGAGAATGTATGCATTGTCAGCATTCCGTCCATCATTTGTTTGTTGTAACGCTTTTCGCCCTAAGTGGGATGGGTATTCCCAGACGTGGGACCCGTGCTCACTACGCCACTGGAGTCAAGCTATCCTGGCTGATGACGGCTGATAGCCAGAAACCGGTCCTAGGATGCTTGATTCCGGTCCAGGGAAGACATGGCTTGGCAGTTCGGACTGGACTGTTCCCATGAGGCACAGGGTCAAGACTGATTTGCATATGGCCATGTCTGAACTGGGGTGGTGTAGTGTGCAAAAGAACGATGGATTTAACCCAGATCTCTTGACTGGGGGAGAATGTATGCATTGTCAGCATTCCGTCCATCATTTGTTTGTTGTAACGCTTTTCGCCCTAAGTGGGATGGGTATTCCCAGACGTGGGACCCGTGCTCACTACGCCACTGGAGTCAAGCTATCCTGGCTGATGACGGCTGATAGCCAGAAACCGGTCCTAGGATGCTTGATTCCGGTCCAGGGAAGACATGGCTTGGCAGTTCGGACTGGACTGTTCCCATGAGGCACAGGGTCAAGACTGATTTGCATATGGCCATGTCTGAACTGGGGTGGTGTAGTGTGCAAAAGAACGATGGATTTAACCCAGATCTCTTGACTGGGGGAGAATGTATGCATTGTCAGCATTCCGTCCATCATTTGTTAGTTGTAACGCTTTTCGCCCTAAGTGGGATGGGTATTCCCAGACGTGGGACCCGTGCTCACTACGCCACTGGAGTCAAGCTATCCTGGCTGATGACGGCTGATAGCCAGAAACCGGTCCTAGGATGCTTGATTCCGGTCCAGGGAAGACATGGCTTGGCAGTTCGGACTGGACTGTTCCCATGAGGCACAGGGTCAAGACTGATTTGCATATGGCCATGTCTGAACTGGGGTGGTGTAGTGTGCAAAAGAACGATGGATTTAACCCAGATCTCTTGACTGGGGGAGAATGTATGCATTGTCAGCATTCCGTCCATCATTTGTTTGTTGTAACGCTTTTCGCCCTAAGTGGGATGGGTATTCCCAGACGTGGGACCCGTGCTCACTACGCCACTGGAGTCAAGCTATCCTGGCTGATGACGGCTGATAGCCAGAAACCGGTCCTAGGATGCTTGATTCCGGTCCAGGGAAGACATGGCTTGGCAGTTCGGACTGGACTGTTCCCATGAGGCACAGGGTCAAGACTGATTTGCATATGGCCATGTCTGAACTGGGGTGGTGTAGTGTGCAAAAGAACGATGGATTTAACCCAGATCTCTTGACTGGGGGAGAATGTATGCATTGTCAGCATTCCGTCCATCATTTGTTTGTTGTAACGCTTTTCGCCCTAAGTGGGATGGGTATTCCCAGACGTGGGACCCGTGCTCACTACGCCACTGGAGTCAAGCTATCCTGGCTGATGACGGCTGATAGCCAGAAACCGGTCCTAGGATGCTTGATTCCGGTCCAGGGAAGACATGGCTTGGCAGTTCGGACTGGACTGTTCCCATGAGGCACAGGGTCAAGACTGATTTGCATATGGCCATGTCTGAACTGGGGTGGTGTAGTGTGCAAAAGAACGATGGATTTAACCCAGATCTCTTGACTGGGGGAGAATGTATGCATTGTCAGCATTCCGTCCATCATTTGTTTGTTGTAACGCTTTTCGCCCTAAGTGGGATGGGTATTCCCAGACGTGGGACCCGTGCTCACTACGCCACTGGAGTCAAGCTATCCTGGCTGATGACGGCTGATAGCCAGAAACCGGTCCTAGGATGCTTGATTCCGGTCCAGGGAAGACATGGCTTGGCAGTTCGGACTGGACTGTTCCCATGAGGCACAGGGTCAAGACTGATTTGCATATGGCCATGTCTGAACTGGGGTGGTGTAGTGTGCAAAAGAACGATGGATTTAACCCAGATCTCTTGACTGGGGGAGAATGTATGCATTGTCAGCATTCCGTCCATCATTTGTTTGTTGTAACGCTTTTCGCCCTAAGTGGGATGGGTATTCCCAGACGTGGGACCCGTGCTCACTACGCCACTGGAGTCAAGCTATCCTGGCTGATGACGGCTGATAGCCAGAAACCGGTCCTAGGATGCTTGATTCCGGTCCAGGGAAGACATGGCTTGGCAGTTCGGACTGGACTGTTCCCATGAGGCACAGGGTCAAGACTGATTTGCATATGGCCATGTCTGAACTGGGGTGGTGTAGTGTGCAAAAGAACGATGGATTTAACCCAGATCTCTTGACTGGGGGAGAATGTATGCATTGTCAGCATTCCGTCCATCATTTGTTTGTTGTAACGCTTTTCGCCCTAAGTGGGATGGGTATTCCCAGACGTGGGACCCGTGCTCACTACGCCACTGGAGTCAAGCTATCCTGGCTGATGACGGCTGATAGCCAGAAACCGGTCCTAGGATGCTTGATTCCGGTCCAGGGAAGACATGGCTTGGCAGTTCGGACTGGACTGTTCCCATGAGGCACAGGGTCAAGACTGATTTGCATATGGCCATGTCTGAACTGGGGTGGTGTAGTGTGCAAAAGAACGATGGATTTTTTCCAGATCTCTTGACTGGGGGAGAATGTATGCATTGTCAGCATTCCGTCCATCATTTGTTTGTTGTAACGCTTTTCGCCCTAAGTGGGATGGGTATTCCCAGACGTGGGACCCGTGCTCACTACGCCACTGGAGTCAAGCTATCCTGGCTGATGACGGCTGATAGCCAGAAACCGGTCCTAGGATGCTTGATTCCGGTCCAGGGAAGACATGGCTTGGCAGTTCGGACTGGACTGTTCCCATGAGGCACAGGGTCAAGACTGATTTGCATATGGCCATGTCTGAACTGGGGTGGTGTAGTGTGCAAAAGAACGATGGATTTAACCCAGATCTCTTGACTGGGGGAGAATGTATGCATTGTCAGCATTCCGTCCATCATTTGTTTGTTGTAACGCTTTTCGCCCTAAGTAGGATGGGTATTCCCAGACGTGGGACCCGTGCTCACTACGCCACTGGAGTCAAGCTATCCTGGCTGATGACGGCTGATAGCCAGAAACCGGTCCTAGGATGCTTGATTCCGGTCCAGGGAAGACATGGCTTGGCAGTTCGGACTGGACTGTTCCCATGAGGCACAGGGTCAAGACTGATTTGCATATGGCCATGTCTGAACTGGGGTGGTGTAGTGTGCAAAAGAACGATGGATTTAACCCAGATCTCTTGACTGGGGGAGAATGTATGCATTGTCAGCATTCCGTCCATCATTTGTTTGTTGTAACGCTTTTCGCCCTAAGTGGGATGGGTATTCCCAGACGTGGGACCCGTGCTCACTACGCCACTGGAGTCAAGCTATCCTGGCTGATGACGGCTGATAGCCAGAAACCGGTCCTAGGATGCTTGATTCCGGTCCAGGGAAGACATGGCTTGGCAGTTCGGACTGGACTGTTCCCATGAGGCACAGGGTCAAGACTGATTTGCATATGGCCATGTCTGAACTGGGGTGGTGTAGTGTGCAAAAGAACGATGGATTTAACCCAGATCTCTTGACTGGGGGAGAATGTATGCATTGTCAGCATTCCGTCCATCATTTGTTTGTTGTAACGCTTTTCGCCCTAAGTGGGATGGGTATTCCCAGACGTGGGACCCGTGCTCACTACGCCACTGGAGTCAAGCTATCCTGGCTGATGACGGCTGATAGCCAGAAACCGGTCCTAGGATGCTTGATTCCGGTCCAGGGAAGACATGGCTTGGCAGTTCGGACTGGACTGTTCCCATGAGGCACAGGGTCAAGACTGATTTGCATATGGCCATGTCTGAACTGGGTGGTGTAGTGTGCAAAAGAACGATGGATTTAACCCAGATCTCTTGACTGGGGGAGAATGTATGCATTGTCAGCATTCCGTCCATCATTTGTTTGTTGTAAAGTTCTAGATCCGGCCATAGTTCAGTAGCGGCTCCTGGAGGGAGAGCCACGGGATGGTGGGGCGGGGGAGGGGCACGGTAGGGGGTAACCCGTCCGCCAAGATCTAGTTCAGGCCCATAGTTCAGTAGCGGCTCCTGGAGGGACAGCCACGGGATGGTGGGGCAGGGGAGGGGCAGGGTAGGGGGTAACCCGTCCACCAAGATCTAGTTCAGGCCCATAGTTCAGTAGCGGCTCCTGGAGGGAGTGCCACGGGATGGTGGGGCGGGTGAGGGGCAGGGTAGGGGGTAACCCGTCCGCCAAGATCTAGTTCAGGCCCATAGTTCAGTAGCGGCTCCTGGAGGGAGTGCCGTGGGATGGTGGGGCGGGGGAGGGGCAGGGTAGGGGGTAACCCGTCCACCAAGATCTAGTTCAGGCCCATAGTTCAGTAGCGGCTCCTGGAGGGAGTGCCACGGGATGGTGGGGCGGTGGAGGGGCAGGGTAGGGGGTAACCCGTCCGCCAAGATCTAGTTCAGGCCCATAGTTCAGTAGCGGCTCCTGGAGGGAGTGCCGCGGGATGGTGGGGCGGGGGAGGGGTAGGGTAGGGGGTAACCCGTCCACCAAGATCTAGTTCTGGCCATAGTTTCATGATATTGTAGGAAGTTCATGGAGTTTCCGCCGCAACTCGTCTGCGCCTGAGTGTAGATTTTCTTTTACAGATGTTAGCTGGGGCTCAAACCAGATGTTTTTGCTCGCAGGTACTACGGTGATACCAGTGCCCACGTTGCATAGTTTTACCAGTGAGCGCTGTGACACCTGGTCATAATGGTGATGCCAACTTTGTGCCCCACTAATCTTTATTGCTGAAAAATGCCCAGGAGGGTTTCTGATCTGCGCAGCTAAACTTTGAATTCTGAGTCCTTTGATGATTAAAAAACATAAAATATTGTAATTCGACATATTTTCTCAGACTCAGATATTATTGTAAGTGCTCACATCTTTTCTTGTCCACTGTTTTGTATTGTTCTTTATTCGTAGGTTTATTATGATGCTTACTATTGTCGCAACCAGGACCACTATATCACTGTTAAGCGCTCTGACACCCTAGCGGGTCCCCTTTGCGCTATACTATAAAACACTAAATAAATAGATCTGCAGGTGTCCTGATTTTGGGGAGGAAGGTGGTTAAAGGGGGGTCTTTCCTGGCAGGGCCTGTTTGCAATGTTTCTATGGTTCGAGTGACATCATGCAGAGCTCCTCATTATTGGTCTACCTGTGGTTTCCAATCTTTCCCAATTTTCCTTCACCTTCATCCTCATCCTAAGGGGGCACCTGGAGCTAGTTCCTGACAATCGATAGCTGGTGCTGAAAATAGATGCACTCTTTTCTCAAGAGCCGAATTGGAAAATATTTTGCTCGCGACTTTGAATGTGAATTGATCTTGACAATAGTTTTTTTTTAAAAAGGGGCGCAAGAGTCCTGATTTTAATGTGGTAGTCGATATGCCGAAAAACCTGTGCACTCTGAACTGACCTGGATTGATGCACTACCACTTGCTCTGCTGTCCATGAGAAGAACCTCAGACAGAGTGACACATAAAATAGTGTTTGGACGGCCAATGAACATTCCAGGCCACATGTCTATTGTCCCTCTGTCCATATCTAATGATCTACCGTCGTCAATACTACAAAGATTAACAGCGTCAGGTGCTGTGGACTCTTCCTGAAGCAGAGACACCAGCAGCCCACGGCCTCCAGCCAGGGGATTAGGTTTGGATGAAAGCCCACGCCAGATGGGCTTTCCATGTCTCCAACAAATCCGGTCCTTTGACAACAGCAACAGCAGTCAAGTGTGACTTCCTGGATCCATGGCTCTCATACACAGAAAGCAGTAACTCCGCCGCCACCACAGGAGCCTCCAGTGTCGTCCCCTGCATCACATCAAGGACAGCCTCGTTACAACATGCGTTCCATGCACCAAGTGAGAAAGATACCCCCAGTTCATTCGGAAGGGTTGCCCGTGCTACACACAGCAGAGAAAGGAAGAGTGTGGAAGCGGCCTCGATGATACATCAACTAAAGACGCCTGGAACATTAACACCCCTCAGTCTTCAAGCTGTGACAACAAGACATCTTTACCTTCCTCATCACTTTGTTTTCTTCATATTGAAAGTGCCTAAGTAATAGAAGTGCTTCATAACCTCTCAAATTACTTAAAGACAGGCACCAACGGTTACTTTCCTGTTTACATGTATGATCACTGAGGCTCAGCATTATTCCTCAGCAGACTTTTGAAAAGAGTGAAAGTCCAGCAGAAGATGAGACTTTCTTTCAACTAGCCACACTAGCCACATGTACCAACAAGTGGAACAACGCCTCAAGACTTTCAGAACAATGAGAGAAAATGGCCTTGGGTGCTACTAGCAATATTATCCCCCAATGCGGCCGTTATTATGACTACGCTCTTTATAGTGTATTGTGCTCACATTGCTATACCTAGCACTGGCCCTGAGATACTGCTTAAATGACACAGAGATACTGTACCAAAATTAACTAATAGCCATCGATAAAGATGGGACAGGGGGACAGTTGACAGGGCAGGAAAGCAATACGAGAGTAAATTGGGAAAATTATGCAGAGAACAAATCTGTTCCAAGAGTACATTTCTAATATAAGAAATGCATGTGCTAAATTGTTATGTCTGCACACATCTGCCAACATCGGTTGGTGAGCAACACGGAGAAAAATAGAAATTTTAAAACGTGTGAGAATGCCTGAATATGCCATCATCGTTGTTTATCAAAAAGGCAGGAATGTGGAAGCTAACTTTAGATACCAATGGTCGCATCCATTTTGTATAATTTGACATTGTGATAATTCAGTGATGAATGGAATTATATACAATATATTAATTGATCTCATGTGACGTCTTAAAAAGGAGTTTGCACTTTGCTTATAGTAAGCTGCCTGTAACGAGACACATTGAAAGTCTTGCACAAAGAGTACATGTCCATGTTATTACATTTCTGCCTGCTTGCATTAGCAACAGGCCCTGTAGGCCTCAAAGGTGTATTCAGCCACATCATCTAATGTAGACCATCGTGATTGCATTTGGGCTTAAATGTAATAGTTAACTGTCTGACTTTAGATACAGGTGACTTGTCACGTACACATAGGGTGGTTTCCAACGTATGGTACTGTAATTTTTCAGGCACAAAATGTTTCTTCACCACCTGCCGGGACATGAGGGACTAGACATGATGACCTGTTACGCAGACAAATTATAACGAAATGTTGTGGTTTGTGACAATAAATGCTGGTGTTTTACTTCTGATTATTCGAGCACTCAGCACCCAACTGACGCTCCTGTGCACATTAAATAAATGTTCTTTATCTCACTCAGGTCATAGTGACGGAGTTTGATTTTGGGTCTTAGAGATTTTTTCCCGTTTCTACAACCTCTCCAATGCTCCTTAACCAGATCAGTATCCCATCATCCAACTGGATCCATGTATTGGATCAGGACTGAGGCTCATTTGCATATTGTTGATCCCCTTCTGTAACGGCGCACAATAAGATAAATACCAAATGCATTTATTAAAATATTTACATCCATAATGGTTTCTATATGAGTCCCCTTAAGTGCTGTAGATTAGGGGTGGGCGGAATCTACAGAATTTTACTCTGCAGAATTTTGCAGAGTTATATAAAAACTCCACAAAATTCCGTGCAGTTCCGTGTGTGGTGGAATTTCAGCACGTGGCGCTGCTTGCACTGATTTTTTGCACTGGGAGCTTGCTCAACGCTGTAAAATCAATGCGAACGGCACCACTTGCCAAGCCAGAGGACGCTGCTTCTTTCTGCCGCTCAAGTAGATTTTCTACTCGAGCTGCAACATTCTCAATGCAAGCAGAAGCGACCTGCAGCAACTGCCTGCATTAAGAAAATGTGCCGGGACGTGTCCTAGCGCTCAACTTACTCGCTCAACAACTTAACGTTAGTGAGCCGCATGCGAGAAAAACTCTGCCATGCTGCAGTTCGCAGAGTTTTTCCAGAACCCTGCACTCCAGGTGGAATGTGGAGTGGGCAAAATTCAGCGAATTCCACCGGCGGATCAGTTTTTGCCACCCATCCCCGCAGTGGATATGTCCAGTCTTTGGGCAGAGTGCCCCCTCTTTGGGGGGGCGGCGGAGCTTAGGACATGGGGCCTCTGTGGCCGGGTCCCCCCTTCCGATCCGGTGACATGCCAGCCAAGGGCAGTTACAGCCAGAGATGGCATCCTGTTGCCTCACCTCATGAGAGGCGGGGTAGGGTGACAGGAAGTGCGCTGTGTCACGGGAGTTTCCCGTCACTTCCACACGTCGCAACAGCGGTGACCAAGCCACGTCTTCCCTGGACCATAAACGGGCATCCTGGGACCGGTTTCAGGCTAACAGCCAGGCTTGCTTGAATCAAGTGGCAAAGTGAGCAAGGGAGCCACGTCTGGGCATACCCTGCCAACTTAGGGCAAACAAAGCAAACACAAGGAGATGATGGACAGAGCGCTGAAACTTTTCAGACACTCACCCCACGTCACAGATCTGGGTTGAATCTATCATCATTCTTCAGCTCACTTTGTCACCCCAGTCCCAGGATGCTTGTTTCCGGTTCACGGAAGACCTGTATTGGCAGTTTGGGCTGGACTGTTCCCATGAGGCACAGGGTCAAGACTGATTTGCATATGGCTGTGTCTGAACTGGGGTGGCCAAGTGAGCTAAAGAACGATGATGGATTCAACCCAGATCTGTGACTGGGACGGAGTGCCTGAAAAGTTTCAGCGCTCCGTACATCATCTCCTTGTGTTTGCGGTGTTCAAACAAGATCATAATTCACAAGTTTGTGTAGTTGCAAAGTTTGTACATTTTTAAAACTTTTCCTGCAGGGGAACATTTCCACAAATCAATGTTTTCTCACTGAAGCCTTCTGAAAGTGGAGGTAGATCCTTCTCCATACTGGGCCCTCACGCCTATAACGGCCTGCCTGCTGAACCACGCCAAAATGAAAATGGAAGCCTTCTGAAAGTGAATGAATGAATGAATATTAAACATATAAAGCGCTAACTTAGCCCAAGGGCGTCAAGGTGATATGGCAGGACTAATGTACAGACATAAGATGACATGCTCAGACTGAGGTCTGTGTGAAAAGCCAGGGCTTCAAGGCTTTACGGAAGAGAGAGTGTGACAGTTGACCAGAGAGATCCTCAGGGAGGGAGTTCCACAGCTTAGCAGCAGCAGTAGAAAAAGCTCTCCCTCCCCATTTCGCCTTTTTAAACCTCAGCACTGTTAATAGATTCTCATTTGCAGACCTGAGCTGCCTAGTAGGAACATAACGCTGAAATAGTGCTTTAATACCCTCAGGGCCTAGGCCATAGTAGGCATTATGGGTCACGCAAAGGGTTTTAAAAATAATTCTACGGTCCAGAGGAAGCCAATGCAGCGTGATGAGGGAAGCCGAGACTGAGTGGTATTTCGGAAGATCCATCACCAGCCTGGCAGCAGCATTCTGCACCAGCTGCAAACGTCGCACCAGTCCTTTGTTGATGCCCGAATAGAGTGCAGTACTATAATCCAGTCTGGATATGACTAGGGTAATAGCAGCCTGTTTTCGTGAGGCAAACAAAAAGAACCGGGAGATCTTCCTAAGGATCCTAATCATCCCAAAACAGGTGGACACTGTCCTACTAATCTGCAGGCTCAAAGAAAGAGAATTGTCCACTATGACCCTAGATTTTTCCCATGGGATACAGGGCAGGGACAGCTGCCAAGCGTATCCGTCCACCAATCATGGGACCAGTTGTCCAGTTGGTTACCAAATATCAAGACCTCAGTCTTCTCCCCGTTCAGTTTCATGAAATTTTCCACCATCCAGAAGGAGACTGCCTGCATACAGTTTTAAAGTTAGTGGCTGAGTCCCTAATACTGTAAGTACTGGACACCATTATTTGGGTGTCGTCAGCATAAGACAACACCTCCAGCCCAAAGGATCTCACCACCTTTGCCTGCGGAACTCCACATGACAGGGAATTTGAAGCCGAATAGAATTGTCCCATTTTCACTGTCTGTGCCCAATCACTGAGAAAGGATGCCAGAAGCCCCAGGGCCGTGCCCCCGATCCCTATCTCCTTGAGACGTTCAACCAGCCTTAAAGGAGATAGGGTATCAAAAGCTGCGGGAAAGTCAAGTAGAACCAGCAATGTGGTGTGCCCTGCATTCACCTGAATCCGGATGTTATTAAATACAGCAGTTAATGCTGTTTCCGTACTATGGTGGTTTCTGAAGCCATGTTGTGAACCATCCAGTATCTGGTGATCCTTTAGGTAGGCACTAAGGTGAGGCTTTAAATAGGTTTCCAAAATCTTGTCTGGGACTGGTAGCAAAGAAATAGGACGATACTTTTTCAATTCCAAAGGGTCCAATGAACACTTTTTTAAGAGTGGCTTAACCACTGCAGTCTTCCAAGAAGTAGGATAATGCCCCTCTGAGATAGATACATTCAATGCAGTGGTAAGGTGAGGAACAAGAACTTCTTCTACCAATTTTTAACACCTGGAGGTAGGTCCTTCTCCATACTGGGCCCTCACGTCTGGAACAGCCTGCCTGCTGCCCTAAGCACAAATGAAATGTACAGACTTTAAGGAAGCAACACAAGACCTAGCTTTTTATTCTCTAATTAATTTTCTGTGTCCTCCTACCTTTTACTTGATACCGGGACTCTCCTTGGCGTAGCTGTGTGCTCCAGAAATCCCGCTAATCATTCATTCATTCATTCATCCATACGATGTGGAAAGCCCCTCCCACTAGGGCTATGATTACGAGTCAGGAGGACTGGTATCCTCAGGAGGTGACCATCATGTCCGATTACAACTGGCCCGTGTTCCCACACCTGGATCTCCCAGCCTCCGGCACACCAAGCCTGATTTTACCAACCAGAGGTCCAGCCAGAAAAACTCACCTGTGGATTGGGTGTAAGTGCGAGGGGGCCTGGAGCTCAGACCCTGCACTGACCACTGACAATGTGTCTCTGTGCCCCATACCTCTCCTGATCCCTGACGATGTCCCACCCTCTCCCTCGCACCTGTCTGATCCCTCACAATCTGTCTCTGTGCCCCATACCTGTCCTGACGATGTCCCACCCTCACCCTCGCACCTGTCCCCCACTCACAATGTGTCTCTTTGCCCCATACCTGTCCTGACCACTGATGATATCCCACCCTTTCCCTCGCACCTGTCCAGTCCCTCACAATCTGTCTCTGTGTCCCATACCTGTCCTGACGATGTCCCACCCTCTCACCTGTCCTCCCACTCACAATGTGTCTCTTTGCCCCATACCTGTCCTGAACACTGATGATGTCCCACCCTCTCCATCGCACCTGTCCAGTCCCTCACAATCTGTCTCTGTGCCCCATACCTGTCCTGACGATGTCCCATTCCCTCCCTCGCACCTGTCTGGTCACTCACAATTTCCACTCTCTCAGATCATATGGGAAGCAGGAGATAAATTGTCCTTGAAGTGGGGTCCCTGCATGCGGAAAGAGGGTGTGCCAAAAATTCAGAATAGGTGGATATGAGCGTGCAGATACAACCCAGAATCATTGATTCTGGCCTCTGGGAATCTCTGCACCTCAATGAGACTAAGGGCCTGATTACAGGTAGGGGTGGGCGGAATTGACATAGTTGCGCTATGTAAAAATCTCCGAAACGGTAACAAAACTGCGAGCACGCAAAAACTTCCACAAACACGCGGAGTTGCTTTTTCAGCACTAACCTCAACCACGATATCGTCCACAGTAGGGGTGAGGTGCTGTTCACGCTTAATCGCAAGATTAGGTATACGCATATCAACACAAATACGGACCTTTCCTGGCTGCTTAGGTTTACGGGCCACCACAATCGGGGACACCCAAGGAGTTGGGCCATCTATCCTTTCAATAATGTCCGCCAGTTCAAGTTTAGCCAGTTCCTCTTCCACCTTCGGCCGAAGATGGAATGCCACACTTCTATATCATAAAGCTACTGGCTGGACAGACTCATCAATATGAAGTTTGATCATACGATCCTTCAAACAGCCAATACCTTCAAACAGAGGTGAAAACTGAGCCACCAAGTCCTCCACATTCCCTTGATGCACACTTAGGGCAAAACGACCAACTGAAGAAGTTCCGCTGTCCGACAGCTCAGCAACATCCCTTGAACCCCTTGGGTGACATACATCCTTGTCTTTATCGCATTAGAGCCATGCGCCACCTCAGTAGTGAAAACTCCTGCCAACAGAAGGGGATCAGAGGACCCATAGGCAAAAACCCTGGTAGTAGTAGAACTCAAAACAGGGGAAATCGGCAACGTCAGCATCATTGACTTGGCCATGACATTTATAGAGGTACCCGTATCAATCAAGGCCTGCACTGGGTGACCATCCACCATCACATGGCACTTTGCAATACACTTCCCCAGGTGACCCCCAGGTTGCAGAGCATGGATGACATGTATAGCCACCTCCACATCATCATCGTCCATGTCCCCTTCCTCCATTAAACGATCAGCAACATACACCTGGTCGGATGGTACAGGACAGAACCTCGTGCCGGGGCAGAGTGATACATCTCCGAAAAATGGTTCAACCTGCTGCGATTAGAACACATTTTCCCATTAGCAGGACACACTCCTTTATGAGGAAAAGGACCCCCACAACCATAACAGTGCCTGGACTCCACTTTCCCTTTACTCCTCTGCTTCTTCCTGTCAGGGACTCGGGCTGAAACGACATTAACTGGCTCCACCTTCACCACCTGTTGGAGTGCCGCCTCTATATGGGCTGCCCGTACTTTTGAAAGTTCTTTAGATCGACCGCGTGTCTACATATCAGCCCCCCAGATGTAACAGCATAGGACGCCGTCGTTCCTCATCCAGGTCAATGGCATCAAAGTACGTCTCCAAACGGTCCTCCCAGTCCTTCCACCGAGCTGCCAGGGCCGACGGAGGACCATCCAGTAAAAAAGGGCTCCACAGGAGGGATGGCCGGCATAGCAAAACCCACCCCTCAAAAGTCACCACAGTCCTGTCAACACCACATAGGCACCACCCCCGGACCAAAAGGCAACAGAGGAGCTCAAAAAGACCCATCAGAACTTGCCTGAACAGGAAGAACCCAATGTCCCGCACCAGAAAGTCAGGCAGAAAGTCAGGCAAGCACCAGCTCTAGGCTCCAGGCAGGCGAAACGCTCCTCTCACCCCCAGCAAGAGAAAGCTCCAGGCTGACGGAATGCTCCACGTCACTCACCACTCGAAGAAAAACCAGGCAGACGACAAGGTCCTCTCACCCCCAGCAAGAGGACACGGCCCGCAGGGCACCAGCAACTCAAGAGCAGAACAACCCCGCCGCTGCACTCCTCCAGGCCTCTCCTGGCCGCGCCTCACGCCCCACCAACAGGCCACGTCCCCAGGAACAAACAGGCCGACCGAGCCACGAACAGCAGCTGCAAGGCACCAAGAAAGGTGAAGCCGGCACCCGGACGCCACCACAGGGACCGGAACACCCCCGGGTGTGCTCCACACTGTCCGCAGCCCAGCCACGGACCTTGGCAGGAAACCAACAGGAAACGCAGGAACACCTGTTCGTCGCTGAAATGTTGCGTCCCAGGATCATCAACCGCCGAGTAAGTAATCACAAGTACACAGGAGATACTCTGTTCAATTCCTGGTTACACACCAGGCGTTTTTATTTTGCAAATAGTTCCACCCCCAATCGTCACGAGAGTGACCACCTGTGTACAACTCATGGGGGAGGTCTACTAACACCCCTCCGGGCTACGGCCATAATGGTTCACACCACCAGTGACCACATCACAAGGCCGATGCCTGAAACAAGCCTAGCCTGGGCACCCGGCCCCTCACTGTGAGCCAGGGCGATGCCTGAGACAAACCTAGCCCCCCCCTTCTCTGCCCCTCTGTGCCAGGAATCAGCTGCCAGCCTTCCACTATCGCCTTGCTCTTGCTGAGCGCTCAGCCACCACCGCCATATTAATTTCCCGCTCCTGGCCGCCACGCCCTGGTGTCCCAGGAAGTCCAGGCCTCTATCTCATGACTCCTATTCTCTCTGTAACTTGCAGGCCATGAACCTCTCCATGGCGCATCAGCCTTGGCGCGGGCACTTTTCTGATTCCCATATCCCCCTAACCCCCCTTCTTCCATCCATTTTTTAGGTCTCGCCTGAGCCAGCGCATGCGCTGCGAGACATTTAGTTAGGGCTTTTAAAAGTGCTGCCACATGGCCTAGCGCTTGCGTTCACGCGCGCTTGCACGCGCGCAGCCGCCGGCTTTCAGCGCCCTGGCTTTCCTCCGATCTGGCTCTCCTCTCGCTTTTCTGCTCCTCCCCCACCACAGATCGTGTCTCACGGCCACGCGTCTTCTTTTATTTCCTTTTCGCACATCTTGTTTTTATTTTCTTTTTGATCACGTGCGCGCACAGAACTCCCGGTCACGGCTGCACTTCTTTTGACGATGTTGCAGAGGGTGCCGATGCTGTACAGCACCACCAAAAGCATTTGGCAGAGCCAGTAGGTTCCTTAATTTGCACGCGCCTCTCCTGCTTGCGGCCACACGTCTTTTGACGATGTTGCAGAGGGTCCCGATGCTGTACAGCACCACCAAATGCATTTGGCAGACCCAGTAGGTTCCTTAATTTGCATGCGCCTCTCCTGCTCGGGCAGCCATTTCAGCTCCATGCCCCAATCGCTGCACTCATTCTCCCCATCCTGTTGATGTTTTCAAGTTTCCCCTTCTCTTCATGCTCTACTCCTTTTTTTTTGCAGATTTATATAGCGTGAACTAGACCCGAAGGTATTAGAGCGCTTTAAGTCTGCACTGGTTCCGTTACACAAGGACTCCTTCCCATGTTTCCTCCTCAATATCCCCTCCATCTCTCCCTTCATCCCTTTACCCCTTACTCTCTCATACCCAAGCCTTCACAACCTTCTTTCTCCCCCACCTCCTCCGTGCCCCCATTTATTACTCCTTACCCCCTCTGATTCTCTATGCCTCCCCGGAGGTCAGGAGACCTCCCCGCCTCTGGTTCCACGCTGCCCCCGGGGCCTGCTCCCCAGCCCTGTCTCCTGGATGTGCTTTGTTTCATGCTGTCTGTGTTTGCGGAGTCGGGACGGGACTCCTTTCCCAGCAGTTTTTACCCAAGACCATTCAGATGTCACGTCATATAATTTTAGTGCAGTGCAGAGTTCAGGATTTACATTTTGTCAGAGTGCTCGTGAGTGTTGGCTCACAGATTTGTGTCTGGAGGTTGGTAGTTTGCCCTGTGGCAAGAACTGCGCCCCAGTGTGTGATCTTGCACCCTTCCACAATGTACGTGAGTGTGCACAGTGCATACTGGAGTGTGAGACAGTAAACGTCCCTTACAAGCGGTGCGCAACTGGGCAAAGATGAAAAATGCCTCACCCTTATCTCAGCCTGTCTCGTAACGGTTGAGCTTGACCCCAGCAGAGAGGCCTCAAGTTGTCCTCCTTGCCTTGCGCCAGTAGCCGAGCCAGCCTTTTCCCGCCCTTGGCTCCTGGTCCCTCTTTAGAAGCTTTTCCTTAAACACAAGGGTCCCGAGGCCGTGCAAAGCAGGATTTAGAAGTCCGAATGCCCTGGAATCAGATGTCCATACAAGGAATTAAGGAAACGAGAGGAAGTCTATCTGACTGCCAGAAGACACGCTGTGACGTCAGCAGCATGCCCAAAGATGATCTGCAGATGGGGAAGGGCGAAGGTTCCTGTTGCAGCATTCGTCCTGGACGGGAGGTCTAGGCCTTGCACACAGCTTGTGACTACAGAGACCATCCCCCAGTCGTGGAAGTCCTGACATTGTCACGCTAACTTTAAGAAAAGTCACTACTTTTTTCACGAGGATAAAAGTGAAATGTGTGACAAGTGGGATAAAATATATATATAAGGTTTAATGTAGGTTTGTTGACTTAAAGTGAAACCAAAGAGTGCAGACTAGGTCATGAAACAGCTCCTGTCATCTATGTGACGTCTACACTGTTTTATAATTACTGTCCATCTAGCCATTCATTCATCATTCACCCACATTTGTATGACAGTCATCCGCAGATATGTTGCTGCAGACCAATCACCCATCCACGTATCCAAACCTTTCCTCCTCCTCCTCATGTCTCTGTCCATCCATCCAACCATTCACCCATCTATTGCTTGTCGCATTCAGCCAATAATTCTGCAGACGACATGAAGCCACTTTCTTCTAACCAAAGAGAGACAGAAGGCAGACAGAGGACGCCTGTAGGCAGAAACCATGCAACAAGTTCAAAGCTTCCTCAAATAGATATGGATGCTCATATTTTTAGCATTTTTTTTATTAGGTCTGGCTTATCAGTGCAGCCGTGTCAACCTGCTCTTACTATTTCAAAAAATTAATTCAGAGTGCACTTTGGCTCAGTCAGTCTCCTAACTGATGCTATTGGCTGTTTGGTGTATCAGTCCTCCTTCTACGGAGTGCTTCGTAAATGAGGGACTATTTTAAATCTGAAAAAAATGCTTTCCATCATCACACTTTTTTTTTACAATCAATTCCTTATTACCTATATTCTATAGGAAACGCAATCCTGTTTTGATGCTTTTTTGTTTTTCCAGTGTTCGCAAAGACATTATGTCTGGCTCATGCATGTGGCGTGAGACCCTGGCTTTGAGTGATGAAAAACAATGCCCTGCAGTGTAGTGGTATGTGGCATATATACAAGACTTCTTTTTAATGCCACTGCACAGAGTACATGAAAAATGCTAAGTTACAATATAGAAACATTTGATGGGTTGTGAGCACATTTTAGGAGCATAAAAGTGCGATGATGTCAGGCCCATCACCAATGACAACAAGCATTGGCATAGCCAATAGGTCTCGCCTTTGGGACCTTTTAAGTGTTTAGTCATCCAACAGTTGGTGTTGTTGCACCAAGGATATTGTGCTGGATAACTAAATACTTATAAGGTCCAAAAGGCGAGACCTATTGGCTATGCCAATGCTTGTTTTATTTATTGCTTGCTTAAACCGCCACCTTTAATACTTGGGTCCCTCTCTCCAGCTTGATAATTTGTTTAAGTCTGGGTTTGAAATGAAGAGTTGGGGAGGGCCAGGGGGTGATGAATAATTTAGGTGATAAGTGAATTTTCCTCTCTCCCCTTCATTTGAGTTAAAGGAGACATGTCAGGCCGCGGAGCCCCCCTTCATCGCGCGTGTCCCGAGACTGAATTAATGATTCCTGGATCGGGAATGCCATGAGCCAGCACAGGGGCCCTGGGGCCCCAGGGGCAGCCCCCTGGTTCTGATCTCCGCCTTGTGTGTTTTAATAATGAATCGCAGTGATAGATGTCCGCTTTACACGAACCATTACCCACCAATGGCCCCTCCCGGGGCCCGCGCCAAAAACACCATATGTTGACATTCATGGGGACAGAATGGAGAGGCGAGTCTGGGGCGGAGAGGGGGGTGGGGGCCACTGGGGCAGAATGGAGAGGCAAGTCTGGGGCGGGGGGCGGGGGGGGCGTGACGTTAGGCTCCATGGAGGAGGGGGGCACTGGGGCAGAATGGAGAGGCAAGTCTGGAGGGGTCGTAAGGTGCAGGCTCCAGGGAGGGGGGCATTGGGGCAGAATGGAGAAGCAAGTCTGGGGTTGGGGGTCCGTAAGCTGCAGGCTCCAGGGAGGGGGGGGGGGCACTGGGGCAGAATGGAGAGGCAAGTTTTGGGCGGTGGGGTCGTAAGCTACAGGCTCGGAGGGGGCACTGGGCAGAATAGGCGGGAATGCGTCTATGGGGTACTTGAACATTACAGAGAGAGGGTTTCAGGAGGGAGTGAAAAGAGGGAGAGAGAAAAGGCAAGAGAGAGAGGCAGGGCGAGGGAGACAGACAGTAAGAGATATGAGGGAGAGAGAGAGAGACAGCGAGACAAGACGAGAAAAAAAAATACAGAGAGGGGTGCGAAGCCAGAGATGAAGAAAGAGAGAGAGAGAGAGGCAGACACACGGGGAGGGGTGAGAGAGCATTTGTTATTATTTTATTTGATAAGTTGTATATAGCGCTAGCTAGACCCGGGGGTATCAGAGCGCTTTCCATACACAGTTGCATTACATAGCATGACATAGGGAACATATAAAGATATAAACCGAACATAATTAGGCATACATTCCATAGCAGGACATAAGGGGGCCTGGGGCTCTACGCAACGCATTATAATTAGGCAGACAGTGAAGGGTGGGGGGCAGCTGAAGAGGTTTGAGCTAGCCCAATATCCGCCTATCCATGATGGCCAAGTGAGCAGGGGGGCTGCCGGGTGATTGGAATCCAGGATCCTTGGGTTGGACGGTAAAGTATTTCTTGAGGAGAAGGAGTTTCAGTTCCTTTTGAAGCATGGGAGGGAGGGGTTGCATCTGAGGTCAGTGGGGAGTGAGTTCCATGTCTTGGGTACCTTACCAGAAAAGGATGGGACTGAGTGGGTTTCTTTTTCAATTTCGGTGGAATGAGAAGACGTGATAGGGAGACGGAGTCGCTGGGAAGAGGGGTGAAAGGTACACAGAGCGCACGCTAAATAGAGAGACAGGTGATCAACGGCGCCAGAGTCCAAAAGAAATCAAAGGAAGCACATAGAAAAAACGTTTGAGAATCCGAGATAAAGAGAGAAGTGTGTGTGCGTGCGTGTGTGTGTGTGTGTGAGAGAGAGAGAGACAGACAGGGGAGCGGGTGCGTGGACTCAGCTGGGAGGCAGAACCAGACCAGATTTGGCAGCAGCGTGACCTGGTCTTCAGAAGTGAGACACGCTTCCTCGAGTGGCCGAAATCATGTGAAGGGGCATGGCCTCTCTGCTGCGAGGGATTTGTTCGCACACAAAGTGTGACCCTGCGCGTCCAAGCCACGTTCAGCTCGGGACTCCCTTTGGCAACAGAGAACTTCCCACCGTGTGAGTCCATCCAGAATCCTGAACTCTCTGCGCGAGGCTGAGGTGGCACGTGTTACTTGACTGTCATTCTGGTCACGCTTGTAAACACACCCACCGTGGCAGTAAGGCAGGCTACAGCCTACAGACATAAACAGGTTGTAAGGCTGCGATCCCACCGAGGGAGATGCTTGCATCATAGCTCCGAAGGGGGGCATATACTAATTTCTGAACCCCTGAGCACAGGCCATGGACACACGGGGTTCTTATCAGCAAACGAGGGTCGACCTCTGACGTACTCCAAGGGTGGGGCCACGGGGTCAGACAGCAGTTGTAGTTTAAGTAAGGCATACAAACACACGGTTAACAAGCATTTGCAATGCAATAGGTCTCGCATTTATGAGAGTTTGAGCTATTGGCGTTGTAAAGGACAAAGCCTTTTATTTATGTGTTGTTTTTAAAATAGATAAATAAAAGGTATTGCCATTTACAATGACAATAGCTCAAACTCTCGCAAATGCGAGGCCCATTGCATTGCAAATGCGTGATATAAAAATTAAAAAAAACATTAGGAGAGAGCGTGTCCTACCGGCAACAGCAGGCAGAACAAATCCATTTGAGAAAGGAGTGCTGGAGGCTGTAATTAAAGCGTACAGAGCAACAACGCACTTAACAGGGGGCGTCACCATGGGAGGTTACAAACTTTGACAAAGCGTTACTGAGGAGGGACGACTAAGCTTTTTGACCAATGAACAGCTACAGTTTATAGTGGACAATGACAAAAGCCAATAAAAAATGTGGGCGGAGAGTGGGCGTAGCTTCAAGTCCCTACCTCAATACAGCATGCCTCGCACAGCAGCGCATGCGCTGCCCAGGCTCGACCTAAAAAGAATCAGGCTTTTTATACTCTAATGGAAAATGAAAAAATACAGAAGATCCAAGAGCAAATCGACAGAACCTTGCACGCTTCTGCATCTCCCACCTCCCCGTCGGAGCAATGCCTTGCGATGGCCAGCCTTCAACTTCCTCTCTCTCACAGACTTTGCTGGCATCCTCCGCTCCATCAAAACCAACCCCTACTAAGATGACATCTATCATCCTTGATCAAGCCCTCACCGGCGAAGCTCTAACGCCTTGAACTTGTATCTTCAACATCTCCCACACCTGGAAACCCTCAAGAGAGCTCAAGTACTTCCAGTCAGGAATAATCCCACACTGGCTTTGATGACCTTGTCATTTTCTGGTGCATTCCTCACCTCCCACAGTCCTCAGCAAAATCATCCTGTTAGAAGGCGACCTCAGAGGAGCCCGGAGGGGGCCCTGACTATCCTGAGACCGACCCTCGAGGTATCGTAGCCGGGCGCTGGTGGGAGACTCCTCAGGGGAGGAATCTCGTATCTAGGATCGTACACTCGGCACCACACGACAAAGAGACGCCACACCGTGAGTTCTTAAGAACAAATCTTTATCAAATCGGAGTCGTAGGATCTTTAAGATCAGCCAGGCAAATATACACAAGTAGAGCACGGGCTCACAGAGTCTGGGGGGGGGGTAGGAGGTAGCGGGACAGTGTTTGGGGATATGGATCAAATGCAGGGGCGTACCCGGCGCCCAGCTCACAATCCTCGAGCTGGGGGATACGCTTGTCGTCGTCGGGGTCCGGCAGGACCAGGAGAGTCTGTGGGAACCGCGAGTCACTCAGCAGGACTCAAGCACAAGTTCGGAGGTCTTACGATCTTTCGGGGAGCCGCGAGTCACTCAGCAGGGCTCAAGCACAAGTTCGGAGGTCTTACGATCTTCGGGGAGCCGCGAGTCACTCAGCAGGGCTCAGCACAAGTTCGGAGGTCTTACGATCTTCGGGGAGCCGCGAGTCACTCAGCAGGGCTCAAGCACAAGTTCGGAGGTCTTACGATCTTCAGGGAGCCGCGAGTCACTCAGCAGGGCTCAGGTGTTTCCAAAGGCAAATCTACCGGATAGTCCCAGAGCACCCCTTGTTATAGGTCGACTTCTCTTTGATGTCCGGAGTCTGTGCAGGCAGGGGTCTTGTCACCTGGGGGTCGCTTGTCGGGGTTTCCTGCCATTGTCTTTTGATCCTCTCAGGGCCGGGTCGGGAGGAGTCCCAGACACCCAGCAGGCGTGGAGCCAGCCCTCGGGGAGGCCGGAGGGCCGATCGAAACCTACCTTCCCAGGGGAGCTCAGAGGTGCGATGGAAACTGCCCCTCCCTCTCTCATCCCAATGGGAGCGCGATGTCCTCCAGCCCGAGTGGCGCCTCTAGGCCAGGGTCGCGCTGGGGTCGGGCGGCCATCATGGTGCATGAAGTGGGCACGCTGGCCCGGTGTGGCCGAAGGAGGAAGGCCACGGATGGGGAAGTCCGGGTCGGGTGTGTGTGTGTTCTGGTGGGAAGGATCGGCTAGGCCGTGTGCTCAGGGGCTGCATGAGGGGCAGGGGTCAGGATATGTGGTGCGGGGACAGGGATGGCCATGCCACGAGGCGGGGTCTAACACATCCAAAAATAGTCCACGAACATCGTCAAGATCGTGCAAGACTACATGCCCATGCTCGCCTCTCAGATCACCCCAGTGACAACAATCTCCTCCATGACTAGCACGCTAGCTTCAGATTACACTGCAGCACAGGGGCAGCAGCGGAACAAATCATAGACAGCGCTTTCCTGACCACAGATAATGATGGCCGTACCACCTCATGCTTTGGAACGTATCCGCCATCATCAACATCATCGACCATTGCACCCTCATTCACACCCTGAACCTTGAATGGAATTCTCTGACAACATCCTCCACTGGTTCTCCTGCTACTATCCAATTGGGATCAGTTCCTCCACAAGGGATCTTCCGGATTCCAGAAGCTCTCCCTCTCCTGCAGAGTCTCTCAGAGATCCATGCTATTCCCTCTCATCTTCAACCTCTATATAGAGCCCCTTGGCTCTCCCTCACAACACTAGTATCAAAATTTTCCAATCTGTCAGCGGCTTACAAGTATACGTGTAG